>NC_048573.1:6789649-7074649 GCF_013265735.2 Oncorhynchus mykiss | reverse complement strand
GGTATGTATGGTAGTCAAGGGAATACAGGTGTGTATGGTGTGTATGGTAGTCAAGGGAATACAGGCGTGTATGGTAGTCAAGGGAATACAGGTGTGTATGGTAGTCAAGGGAATACAGGTATGTATGGTGTGTATGGTAGTCAAGGGAATACAGGTGTGTATGGTAGTCAAGGGATTACAGGTATGTATGGTAGTCAAGGGAATACAGGTATGTATGGTAGTCAAGGGAATACAGGTGTGTATGGTAGTCAAGGGAATACAGGTATGTATGGTAGTCAAGGGAATACAGGTGTGTATGGTAGTCAAGGGAATACAGGTATGTATGGTATGTATGGTAGTCAAGGGAATACAAGTGTGTATGGTAGTCAAGGGAATACAGGTATGTATGGTATGTATGGTAGTCAAGGGAATACAGGTGTGTATGGTAGTCAAGGGAATACAGGTATGTATGGTGTGTATGGTAGTCAATGGAATACAGTTATGTATGGTAGTCAAGGGAATACAGTTATGTATGGTAGTCAAGGGATTACAGGTGTGTATGGTAGTCAAGGGAATACAGGTGTGTATGGTAGTCAAGGGATTACAGGTATGTATGGTGTGTATGGTAGTCAAGGGAATACAGGCGTGTATGGTAGTCAAGGGAATACAGGTGTGTATGGTAGTCAAGGGAATACAGGTATGTATGGTGTGAATGGTAGTCAAGAGAATACAGGTGTGTATGGTAGTCAAGGGATTACAGGTATGTATGGTAGTCAAGGCAATACAGGTATGTATGGTAGTCAAGGGAATACAGGTGAGTATGGTAGTCAAGGGAATACAGGTATGTATGGTAGTCAAGGGAATACAGTTGTGTATGGTAGTCAAGGGAATACAGGTATGTATGGTAGTCAAGGGAATACAAGTGTGTATGGTAGTCAAGGGAATACAGGTATGTATGGTATGTATGGTAGTCAAGGGAATACAGGTGTGTATGGTAGTCAAGGGAATACAGGTGTGTATGGTAGTCAAGGGAATACAGGTGTGTATGGTAGTCAAGGGATTACAGGTATGTATGGTAGTCAAGGGAATACAGTTATGTTTGGTAGTCAAGGGAATACAGGTGTGTATGGTAGTCAAGGGAATACAGGTGTATATGGTATGTATGGTAGTCAAGGGAATACAGTTATGTATGGTAGTCAAGGGAATACAGGTATATATGGTAGTCAAGGGAATACAGTTATGTATGGTAGTCAAGGGAATACAGGTATATATGGTAGTCAAGGGAATACAGTTATGTATGGTAGTCAAGGGAATACAGGTGTGTATGGTAGTCAAGGGAATACAGGTATGTATGGTATGTATGGTAGTCAAGGGAATACAGGTGTGTATGGTAGTCAAGGGAATACAGTTATGTATGGTAGTCAAGGGATTACAGGTGTGTATGGTAGTCAAGGGAATACAGGTGTGTATGGTAGTCAAGGGATTACAGGTATGTATGGTGTGTATGGTAGTCAAGGGAATACAGGCGTGTATGGTAGTCAAGGGAATACAGGTATGTATGGTGTGTATGGTAGTCAATGGAATACAGGTGTGTATGGTAGTCAAGGGATTACAGGTATGTATGGTAGTCAAGGGAATACAGGTGTGTATGGTAGTCAAGGGAATACAGGTATGTATGGTAGTCAAGGGAATACAGGTGTGTATGGTAGTCAAGGGAATACAGGTATGTATGGTATGTATGGTAGTCAAGGGAATACAAGTGTGTATGGTAGTCAAGGGAATACAGGTATGTATGGTATGTATGGTAGTCAAGGGAATACAGGTGTGTATGGTAGTCAAGGGAATACAGGTGTGTATGGTAGTCAAGGGAATACAGGTATGTATGGTGTGTATGGTAGTCAAGGGAATACAGTTATGTATGGTAGTCAAGGGAATACAGTTATGTATGGTAGTCAAGGGATTACAGGTGTGTATGGTAGTCAAGGGAATACAGGTGTGTATGGTAGTCAAGGGATTACAGGTATGTATGGTGTGTATGGTAGTCAAGGGAATACAGGCGTGTATAGTAGTCAAGGGAATACAGGTGTGTATGGTAGTCAAGGGAATACAGGTATGTATGGTATGTATGGTAGTCAAGGGAATACAGGTGTGTATGGTAGTCAAGGGAATACAGGTGTGTATGGTAGTCAAGGGAATACAGTTATGTATGGTAGTCAAGGGAATACAGGTGTGTATGGTAGTCAAGGGAATACAGGTGTATATGGTATGTATGGTAGTCAAGGGAATACAGTTATGTATGGTAGTCAAGGGAATACAGGTATATATGGTAGTCAAGGGAATACAGTTATGTATGGTAGTCAAGGGAATACAGGTGTGTATGGTAGTCAAGGGAATACAGGTATGTATGGTATGTATGGTAGTCAAGGGAATACAGGTGTGTATGGTAGTCAAGGGAATACAGTTATGTATGGTAGTCAAGGGAATACAGGCGTGTATGGTAGTCAAGGGATTACAGGTGTGTATGGTAGTCAAGGGAATACAGGTATGTATGGTAGTCATGGAATCTTTTAGTAGGTATGTGAAATGAGAATTCATGAGGTGAAAATAACCCCAAAACCTTCTGTAAAATATGGTGGTGGCTCATTGATGTTATGGGCTATTTTGCTTCCACTGGTCATGGGACCCTTGTTAAGGTCAACAGCATCAGGAACTTTACCCAGTACCAGGACATTTTAGCCAAAAACCTGGTTGTTTCTGCCAGAAAGCTGAAATTTGGCCGCAAGGGGATTTTCCAACAACACAATAACACCAAGCAAACGTCAAAATCCACAAAGAAATGGTTAATTAGCCACCGAATCCGTCTCTGGACTTGAAACCTCATTGAAAACCTGTGATTTTTTTTTAGCATACAATATAGCTCAATATTTTAATTATTTATTTTATGCAGTCATTTTTATCAAGGGTGTCAATATTTTCCAACCACACTGTAAATAAAGTTATATTTTATTTGAATGATGACGTAATGATCAAACAGTAGTACAACATATTACAGGAATCTCACAGATCTGAGGGATATACTACTAAGCCAGTTAACTTGTCTAAATAGTCTGAAATAGCTTTTAGATTTTTCAAAAAAATATATGTTTAAAATGGGCATATTTTAAAGGATTCAACAAACGAAAACACATCTATGTTTAGCTTCTTGTTTTTATTAACCTTAAAACCAATAGTTCAATCTGGTTGCTTATCTAAATAGCTAAATCAATGGTTCTGCTTTGTAGGAATATATATTGAAAAAATATTTTACAAAAATGAGTTTAAAAAAAAAAGCGTTATAAACTGGATTATTTGTTCGTTTATTTTGGAATGCCTGGCACGGTAACGGGAGAATGGTGTCCCTGATGTTATTGATACAGTCGAATTGATTCTCCCAGATCATGTCATACTTATGATAGCCACTGCTTTGTCCACATGTCGTCATTATTTCCTACCTTACTTGGTCAGTGAACTAACTTGCACAGCAGTAAACACACACCCCCATCCAGCTGGTGACGCTGTTCTGTGTTTCTGGGTTCGTCGCCACTAGAACCAATGAGTTTTGTAAGATTCATTGACTTGAACACGGAAGTAGGATTGGGAATGAGTTTGTTTTGATTTGGAACATTATTTTTTTTGTGGAGTAAAAGAAAGACCACTGAATTTAGGACGTGTCGGGGGCTCGTTGATACCAAAGACTCCATATTCACTCCTTGCTGTGTGAAAAGTGAATGTGATCAGGAGGACCCATGCCAAGAAACCATACTATCTAAATAACCAAATACTGAATCCACTGAAAATGTCTAAACTACAGTCGTTGCGTGTGTTTTTAAATGATCGTTTAACGGCGGCTGCTGTGGAGATTTTCGGTGCAGTTGAGAAAACGGTAGTGGAGTACCAGGAGGAGAATGATCGGCTACGGAGACTGCTGCGGAGGACACCAGAGATACAACTATGTAGAATAGGTTCGTATTTAGATATACTGATAGTTAGATATAGTTATACTAAATTATTAAAGTGGTTAGACCTTCGGTGATATAAAAAAAATAGTCCCGACGTGCCAATGCTTTCCGTTGCTCGGACAGGAGCGTCACACGTCACCATTACGTCCTCTGCCTGTCACAAATGATGTTTGATACGATATGTTAGGAAAGGGAAGAAAAAAAAAGATACGATATGTTGTTTTTGCATGTACATGTTGGCCGCGGTGTGTTCCATAATAGGATTGAGTACCCAAGTGAATGAGAGAAAATAACCAGATAACTTCACTCAGACATGTTTAAAGGCTGTGTTTAAAGACTCTATTTAAAGGCTGTGTTTAAAGGCTGTGTTTAAAGGCTGTGTAGACATACATGCCAATAAAGCCATTTGATATTTTAAAATCATAGAGATCTATAATTCATGAGTGATTCCAAATGTAAATGTAATTCTCGGGCAGGTAACCTCTACCCTCGTCTCCTTCTCTCCAGACTCCCTGCAGCTCTCTGTCTCTGAAGAGGAGGTTCCCCCTGAGCAGCAGCACTGTGAGCAGGAGTGGAGCCCCAGTCTGGGACAGAAGGACCCAGAGACCAAACAGATTAAAGAGGAACAGGAGGAAGTCAGGACCAGTCAGGAGGAAGAGCAGCTTCAAGTGGTAGAGCCTGATATCATAGAGTTCATATTCTCTCCTTCCTGTTTGAAAAGTGAATGTGATCAGGAGGACCCACTTCAGTCCTTGACTCATCCCCAAACCCAGACTGTGGAGAACAGAGAGAGAGACTCTAAACCAGTGAATCTCACACCTTTTGTCACTGTGACCCACATTAAGGGTCTCAACATTCCCTGTGACCCTCCAGATAATCAAAACAATGCCTCCAGACGCAGTTCAGCTGTAGGCAGCTACACAGTAGGACTTGACAGTAGCCCACCATTGGATCCCAGTCCACCATTGGATCCCAACCCACCAATGGGGGAACACTGTTCCAAACCCAGCACCACGCCTAGAAAAACTAGCCACTTTCGTGACTGTGGTGAAACGTTTGCTCCGAAAGCTGACCTGCAGAGGCATATGACTCTCACCAAGAAGAGACTCAGTGAATGCAGCTTCGGCAATAAACACTACAACTCCACCTGTAAACTGAAGGCCCATGTCCAACTCTGTCACAGTGGAAAACCCTGTATCTGTCCAGTTTGTGGAAAGATCATCAAATACAAAGGAGATCTGTCCAGGCACATGAGTATTCACACAGGAGAGAAACCATTTGGCTGTGGTGACTGTGGGAAAAGCTTCAGTCAGAAGGGAAACCTGAACTTGCACAAACTGACTCACACGGGAGAGAAACCATTTAGCTGTGGTGACTGTGGGAAAAGCTTCTATCAGAAGGGAGACCTAAGGAAACATATACTGACTCACACACAACAGAAACCATTTAGCTGTGGTGTCTGTGGGAAAAGCTTCTATCAGAAGGGGAACCTTACAGATCATATAAGGACTCACACAGGAGAGAAACCATTTAGCTGTGGTGACTGTGGGAAAAGCTTCAATTTGAAGGGGAACCTAAGGAAGCATAAACTGACTCACACAGGAGAGAAACCATTTAGCTGTGGAGACTGTGAGAAAAGCTTCACTCAAAAGTCTAACCTGCTGACGCATGTGAAAAACATCCACAAAGGAGGAAAACAGGATGAAAATTAGGACAAAGATCTTCTGTCGGAAGACGGGAATTAAAAGGCAGGATGTGGACAACAAAAGCAAAGCAACTCTGGATCATTCATGATGTAGGATTCAGATAAATACATGTGTGGTGAACGTACTTTTGTAAAGCTTTCTATGTAAATAAAGTTTGATTTGATTTCAATTATGATGTAATAATCCAACAGTTCAGGGTTTACTATTTGCAAGTGAGGTGGTCCTCCCCTAATCTTTTGCATCGGCCTGATGGTTAAATCAGCAAATATTGTGAACATGTGGTCATTTAAAATGTGTAAACAATTATCTTTGTTTTTGTGGATAAATTTACTCCTGACAGATATCTTTTATGAAGTTTTGCATTTTAGAATGTCTCTAAATGTACCGAGAGAATGGTCTGACTTGATGTTTTCGATATATTAAAACATGTTTACTTTACAGAAAATGTGTGTCTGTCCAAGAGTTTTTCTCATCCATTTTCACTAAATACTGCTCATTCATGATTGATATTAATTTAATATTGTATTGAGTAATTATATTCAGTTTACTTCTGATAAATAATTTATTCTTACAGATTATCCTATATTTTGATATGGAATAGATTTGGATCCTAAGTTTACTGGACCCCTCTTCCCAACAGCTAAAGGCCCTGAAGCTTCTGCACATGTATGATATTCTCTACAACTTGCAGAAAACATGCTACTCTGGTGAATGGTGCTCGTTTAAGTTAGATCAAAGCTGAATCAATGTCTGCCAGATTGCATCACGATCACAGTATTCGACATAACAGAACCGAATATAATAGCATAGTGTAGCATGCGCCACAAGGCTAAATATGTGCTTTGATTGAAACAAAACACAGGTAGGCTACAGTTTGTTAACACCCTCTGCTCTACAATTCGCACACTGTACATCATTAGAAACAACTCTAGATAACTAAGAACATCGAAATGCATATTCCCATGAAACTGATTGAGATCAAATGGTTGGCATGCAGATGCTTCATGGACGTTTCACCGGTAAAACTGGGAAGAATTATCATTCAAAATTGACACGAGCTAGGTTTCCGTCCAATTGGCGAGGGATTGTCATGCAATTCTTCAAAAATATCTGCATAAAAACAATAGGCGCATTTTCCGAGCAGGGGTGTGTTTTCATCAAAATGACTTACGGATTTAAAAAAATGAATAAAACCGCGTGATGACGTCGTGCTCATAAAAATAAATGTGTGGTTACATTCCCATGTAACGAATAAAAAATACAAGTAAATGGGTTTCCATATCGCATTTTCTACTCTACTGGTTGGTTTTGTCACGAAACATGAGTGTGCCCACAGTGGTCTTTGCGCATGCGCTCTAGCCGACAGCTCGCAGATACATAAACAAAGATAGTTGCTCAACGGAAGTCCATATTTGGTGAGTAACGAACGTATTTTGACATCATAGTAACGCTTGCAGAACTGTCTAATGGCCCCCCTAAGCTCAATCGTCCATTGTATATAATCTACATATACTTGTGATCCCTCATGTACTCTGTGTATTGATTTGTTTGTTCATTTTAAAAAAGTATATAAAACAATATAAAGAACTGTCTAATGGGAGTTTGAATCGGAGCTTCCTGGACTTTAGAGAAGAGACACGTCATGCTCATCGTGAACATCCCACCTTGTCTATCGCATTTAGTTTTGTCGACATTTGGAAAGTTTACCAACAAATGTGTTGTTTCCATCAGGCCTGTGCCTGCCATTACATTTGTTTTATCCGACATGTACTTTACTCGCATAAAAAGGATGGAATAAATCCTGGTTATGAGAAATGTGAAGGGACGGTGACCACCAAAAAAAACGTGTGTTCAAAGTAGAGATAAAGAAACAGAACATGATCCAAATCTTTCCAGGGGGGCGGAATGGGGCGGGTTGCGGAACAGGGAGGGGGCGGAATGGGGTGGGTTGCGGAACGGGGAGGGGGCTGAAAGTGACGGTTACCTACGCATCCGCAGCCTTAGACACTTAACCGCAGTTCGTCTAATGTCTAGGTGTAGTCATCGTTTCCTTTTACTATGGTTGTCAGTAGTAGTTACCACAGCAATAAAGTCAAATTGGGCTATAACATAACAATTCATAGAAATATAATAAAATGTGCCCTTAATTTAAGGTTAGGCATAATTTAGCAGTGTGCTTAAGGTTAGGTTTAAAATCTGATTTTAAAGGCAGACTCAGTAAGTCCCAAATAAAATGTCACTTTTTTTTTGGGGGGGGGGGGGGGGGGTTAAACATCTCCAATACAGGAGGATGCTGTGGCCGTACCAGAGCGAATTGAATGGCATGATCTGTTTGATACCATTCTACTTACTTATTCTGGTCCAGCCATTACCACAAGCCCGTCCTTCTCAAATAAGGTGCCGCCAACCTCCTGTGAAATTTCTCAAAATGCATAGATGAAAGATTCATTCGCTATTTCTGTCACTTCAAAGTTATAATGAAGGTTTTACGCATTACAAGTAAGCAGACAGCAGCTTTGGTTACAAATTGCAGGTCAGATTTATCCTGGTAATTACGATGCACAGCCGATAATTACTCTTGTGCACGTTCCATCTGTTCCCGATACATCCACGACCACAGCAATACTCACATCAACAATACATACTAGCTATACCCCGCTCATTACAAACGAAACCCATTATAAATAAGAGTTGAGGGACACAGAATACACGTGTTATTTAGCTGACAAATGCATGTCTTAACGGTTAATAATATATTGGCTCCTCCTGGCTGCCAATCCGTCTGTGCGTCTGTCTGTGTGCAAAAACGTGGGTGTTTTCATTACGGAAACCGTTTACCGTTTAAGAACCAACCAGAAGCAAACAGCGCAAACGGAACGAAACGCGGAGGGACCAAGATGAATTTGTCCAAAAGGGCTGTTTGACAAAGGAGAGCGATGGAATGTCGCATCAGATGACATGGCCTCTAGGGTTTGGGTGCCAACCCTGTTGTTCAGAGATGGAAAGTGGTTAGAAGAACGAAATACATAAAAATAGCTCATTCCATCTGTCCAAGGCTATTCCTCATCCATTTTCACGATTCATGATATCATTTGAATCCTTTGGGAAATAATGATTTCCAGTGGACTCCAAATAACAGTGTTGTAAAGTACCTAAGTGAAAATACTTTGAAGTACTACTTAAGTAGTTTTTGGGGGTATCTGTACTTTACTATTTCTATTTTTGACAACTTTTACTTTTACTTCACTACATTCCTAAAGAAAATAATGTAATTTTTAAAAACTTTCTATATTTTCCCTGACACCGAAAGTACTCGTTACATTTTGAATGCTTAGCAGGACAGGAAAATGGTCTAATTCACACACTTATCAAGAGAACATACCTGAACGTCCCTACTGCCTCTGATCTAGTGAACTCACTAAACACATGCTTCATTTGTAAATGATGCCAGAGTGTTGGAGTGTGCTCCTGGCTATCTGTTTTTTTAAATTTTTTATGACACTGCCTGGTTTGCTTAATATAATACATTTGAAACGATTTATACTTTTACTCAAAGTATTTTACTGGCTGACTTTCATTTTTAGTTGAGTAACTTTATATTAAGGTATCTTTACTTTTACTCAAGTATGAAAACTGGGTACTTTTACCACCCCTGCCTAATAAGCGCACTTTGTATGAATGCAAACAATAGAAATCCTATTAAATTGTTCTAATTTAAACCCCCATCCAACTAGCGGCGCTGTTGTGCCTTTCCGAGTTTGCTACCCGCTAGAACCAAGGATTTTTCTCAAATTCCTTGACTAGAACACGGAAGTAGATTTGAAGACGACACTTCTTGTGTGGGGTCAAGACATACTGACTGAGCTGAATAAGTTACTCAACTGAAAATGTCTAAACTACAGATGTTGCGTGTGTTTTTAAATGAGCGTTTAACGGCGGCTGCTGTGGATATTTTCGGTGCAGTTGAAAAAACGGTAGTGGAGTACCAGGAGGAGAATGATCGGCTACGGAGACTGCTGGGGATCACACCGGAGATACAACTATGTAGAAAAGGTGAGTATAGTGTTGAGGAGGAATAGTGTACCGTGTCTGGGAGAGACTTCACCATTCATTTTTTTTTGATTCAGGTTCACGCAAACGTCGTTTTAAGTAACTATGCTATTTTTCGTCCTCATTGTCGAACTTAATAAATAATGCACCCTCAATTAAACAAATTTTACTAGTTATACAATCGTGTAACTAAGAAATTAGCTGGAAGGAAACTAACTATATTTATTATGTTGTAAGGAAACGGTGGCGAAAGATATCATTGCAAATTAACGCGGATCCAAAATAAATTCACACACACGACCATTCATGAGGTCTCTAACAAACAGATACTGGTCCAGACCATGCATGAGGTCTCTAACAAACAGATAGTGGTTCAGACCAGTCATGAGGTCTATAAAACACACAGATAGCGGTTCAGACCAGTCATGAGGTCTATAAAACACACAGATACTGTTTGTGTTTATTGTCATAGTGACAACTGCAAATAATACTTCAATGTACATGTAGGCCTAATGAAAAATAACATAGTAACTCATACTTTTAAATGTAGCAATTCGACAACAATCCCTGTTTAGGCTGAGCATATTTTAAAGTGTGTCCTTGCTCAAGTGGTTTGCAAGTTGTTGTTTCTTTCAATGTTTCTAATGGTTGTGAATTTTTCCTTTTCACGGTGATCTCTGTCTGTCCTGTGCAACTATTTGCATTGCATCAGTGGAACAATGTTATCAGAACCGAACGAAAGTGATCACACCAATGCACTTTATCTCCTCAACTTTCCCCAACATGCATTTTCTATGCCGTAGGCCTGTTTTACATTCAGCAATTAGCAAGAGCAAGCCTGCTGCTTTCCCCTAATAGGCTATTAGGCTTAGTATTTAAAAAAAAAAAACTAAATAAATGTCCTACAGCTTTTCCTGGCATTTCACGAGAAGGGGAATGGTTTGTTGTGGGGAGGCTTGTGTAGCCTATAGCCAGTTGTGCACAATTTTCATCATAGCCGATTGTCATGAAAACTTCCCTGTGGAAATATATTGTGCAAGTTCTCCCACTTAAAAAGATGAGAGAGGCCTGTAATTTTCATCATAGGTACACTTCAACTATGACAGACAAAATGAAGAAAAATAAATCCAGAAAACCACATTGTAGGATTTTTAATGAATTTATTTGCAAATTATGGTGGAAAATAAGTATTTGGTCAAGAACAAAAGTTTATCTCAATACTTTGTTATATACCCTTTGTTGGCAATGACAGAGGTCAAATGTTTTCTGTAAGTCTTCACAAGGTTTTCACACACTGTTGCTGGTATTTTGGCCCATTCCTCCATGCAGATCTCCTCTAGAGCAGTGATGTTTTGGGGCTGTTGCTGGGCAACACGGACTTTCAACTCCATCCAAAGATTTTCTATGGGGTTGAGATCTGGAGACTGGCTAGGCCACTCCAGGACCTTGAAATGCTTCTTATGAAGCCACTCCTTCGTTGCCCGGGTGGTGTGTTTGGGATCATTGTCATGTTGAAAGACCCAGCCATGTTTCATCTTCAATGCCCTTGCTGATGGAAGGAGGTTTTCACTCAAAATCTCACAATACATGGCCCCATTCATTCTTTCCTTTACACGGATCAGTTGTCCTGGTCCCTTTGCAGAAAAACAGCCCCAAAGCATGATGTTTCCACCCCCATACTTCACAGGAGGTATGGTGTTATTTGGATGCAACTCAGCATTCTTTGTCCTCCAAACACGACGAGTTGAGTTTTTACCAAAAAAGTATATTTTGGTTTCATCTGACCATTTGACATTCTCCCAATCTTCTTCTGGATCATCCAAATGCTCTCTAGCAAACTTCAGACGGGCTTGGACATGTACTGGCTTAAGCAGGGGGACATGTCTGGCACTGCAGGATTTGAGTCCCTGGCGGCGTAGTGTATTACTGATGGTAGGCTTTGTTACTTTGGTCCCAGCTCTCTGCAGGTCATTCACTAGGTCACCCCCGTGTCATAGTTGAAGTGTACCTATGATGAAAATTACAGGCCTCATCTTTTTAAGTGGGAGAACTTGCACAATTGGTGGCTGACTAAATACTTTTATGCCCCACTGTGTGTGTGTGTGTGTGTGTGTGTGTGTGTGTGTGTGTGTGTGTGTGTGTATATATATATATATATATATATATATATATACAGGGTACCGGTATGACCATATATACACTGCTCAAAAAAATAAAGGGAACACTAAAGTAACACATCCTAGATCTGAATGAATGAAATATTCTTATTAAATACTTTTTTCTTTACATAGTTGAATGTGCTGACAACAAAATCACACAAAAATGATCAATGGAAATCAAATGTATCAACCCGTGGAGGTCTGGATTTGGAGTCACACTCAAAATTAAAGTGAAAAACCACACTACAGGCTGATCCAACTTTGATGTAATGTCCTTAAAACAAGTCAAAATGAGGCTCCGTAGTGTGTGTGGCCTCCACGTGCCTGTATGACCTCCCTACAACGCCTGGGCATGCTCCTGATGAGGTGGCGGATGGTCTCCTGAGGGATGTCCTCCCAGACCTGGACTAAAGCATCCGCCAACTCCTGGACAGTCTGTGGTGCAACGTGGCGTTGGTGGATGGAGCGAGACATGATGTCCCAGATGTGCTCAATTAGATTCAGGTCTGGGGAACGGGCGGGCCAGTCCATAGCATCAATGCCTTCCTCTTGCAGGAACTGCTGACACACTCCAGCCACATGAGGTCTAGCATTGTCTTGCGTTAGGAGGAACCCAGGGCCAACCGCACCAGCATATGGTCTCACAAGGGGTTTGAGGATCTCATCTCGGTACCTAATGGCAGTCAGGCTACCTCTGGCGAGCACATGGCCCCCCAAAGAAATGCCACCCCACACCATGACTGACCCACCGCCAAACCGGTCATGCTGGAGGATGTTGCAGGCAGCAGAACGTTATCCACGGCGTCTCCAGACTCTGTCACGTCTGTCACATGTGCTCAGTGTGAACCTGCTTTCATCTGTGAAGAGCACAGGGCGCCAGTGGCGAATTTGCCAATCTTGGTGTTCTCTGGCAAATGCCAATATATATATATGGTACCAGTATGACTATATGTGTGTATACACAGGGTACCAGTATGACATATATATATATATATATATATATACACATACATACATACATGCATGCATGCATACATACATACACCACCTAGATCTATGAGTCGGACATCTAGTTTTTCTGAATATCTGTGTTAAGTTTTGTTTTGTCGTTAACATTTGTGTTTCCATTCAACACTGCAGTGAATGTCAATGTTTGTATCTGTTTTTTCGTATTGGAACATCATAAAGAGATCATTAAAAAATATATGAAAATGTTTTTTGTCTGAGTCAACAAAAGCATTTAGAAATGGCGTTGTGCACTCAGGCATGTCTGTATAGGTGACCTCTGACCCTCCTCTCCTTCCCTCCAGACTCCCTGCAGCTCTCTGTCTCTGAAGAGGAGGTTCCCCCTGAGCAGCAGCACTGTGGGCAGGAGGACCCAGAGACCAAACAGATTAAAGAGGAACAGGAGGAAGTCAGGACCAGTCAGGAGGAAGAGCAGCTTCAAGGGCTCGTTGATACCAAAGACTCCATATTCACTACTTCCTGTGTGAAAAGTGAATGTGATCAGGAGGACCCATGTCAAGAAGCCGTACTAGCTGAATACCCAACTCCCAGTCCACTGAAAACGTCTAAACTACAGTTGTTCTGTGTGTTTTTAAATCAATGTTTAACGGCATCTGCTGCTGTGGAGATTTTCGGGGCAGTTGAGAAAACTGTAGTGGAGTACCAGGAGGAGAATGATCGGCTACGGAGACTGCTGGGGAGGACACCAGAGATACAACTATGTAGAATAGGTTAGTACATAGATCTACTGATAGTTAGCAAAAGTTCTAGTAAATGAATAAACTGTTTAGGCTTTCAGTGGGGTCACAATTTCAACATTTTGTAGAAGTGGTTTTAGCCCCAACGTGGCAGTGCTTTCCCTTTGCTTGGACAGCAGCTCCACACATTTATGTTTCCATTCTGACTCCAGAATGGAAACGTGATTAATTTCTAAACACCCACTTCTCCTTATATGGTTCCTTTCGAAACGCCCACTTCTCCTTATATGGTTCCTTTTGAAACCCCCACTCCTTTCGACACACCCACTTTCTCTGAGAGATGACATACAGTAGGTGGCAGCATTGAGACCCTGAGGGATGACTGAGAGATGACGTCACAGCTGGACACTGCGTGATGACGTCACAGCTGGACACTGCTTGCCCCCTATGGGCATAATGTCTCTGGTCCAGGTTAAGACTCCCAACAGGGTCACCAGGAGGGATCAGCCAATGAAGTTGGAAGTCCCTCCCACTTGACGACATTAAAATGGTGGAAGCCCTTAATGGCGCTGCCCATGGTAATACTGCCTTTTGGTCAGTAGAGGCCTCTGTCATTCTCTAGGTGGTTTCCCTATCCTGACGAGCACTACATTTTCCCTCTTGCTACTTGTCCTCCTGATGTCACATACAGTATGTATTCAGCAGTATGTGGACACCCCTTCAAAGTAGTGGATTTGGCTATGTCAGCCACACCTGTTGCTGACAGGTGTATAAAATCGAGCACACCCCCATGCAATCTCCATAGACAAACATTGACAGTAGAATGGCCTTACTTAAGAGCTCATTGACTTTCAACGTGGCACTGTCATAGGATGCCAAAATGTCAAAATTTCTGCGCTGCTAAAGCTGACCCCCGGTCAACTGTAAGTGTTGTTATTGTGAAGTGAAAAGGTCTAGGAGCAACAACGTCTCAGCCGCGAAGTGGTAGGCCACACAAGCTCACAGAGCGGGACCGCCGAGTGCTGAAGAGCGTTTTGCTTAAAAATGTTATGTCCTCTGTTGCAACACTCACTACCATGGCGGAGCAGCCGCACACAAGCCTAAGCTCACCATGTGCGATGCGAAGCTTCGGCTGGAGTGGAGTGAAGCTCGCCGCCATTGGACTCTGGAGAAGTGGAAACACGTTCTCTGGAGAACACTACCTGCCCCAATGCATAATGCCAACGGTAAAGTTTGGTGGAGGCAGAATAATGGTCTGGGGCTGTTTTTCATGGTTCGGGCCCCTTAGTTCCAGTAAAGGGGAAATCTTACCGCTACAGCATAGAATGACATTCTAGACCGGTCCTAGTCGATCACCAAATATTTCTGTAGAAAAGCCAACAAACGATAAAGGCTTGTGCTACTTTATTTTTTTTTTATTGTGTTGAGCTGTTGCCGGTAGGTGCACTTGATTCAACAGCCCTACTGTACCACTGTTGCCGGTAGGTGCACTTGATTCAACAGCCCTACTGTACCACTGTTGCCGGTAGGTGCACTTGATTCAAAAGTCCTGCTAAGCAAAGTGTTCCCATGAGACAAACTACGCCTACCTGGCGGACCGGCAAATCTGTGACTAAATCAAGTGCACCTACTGCGCTGCCCAATCGGAAAGGTTAAATCACCGTGGCTTCAGAGCTTCCATGACCCTGGCCAGGGCCAAGTTTAAGCTACTAGCTTACGTCAGATTTAATATCTTTTAAAGTATAACCACAGAGAGACTGTCAACGAATACAGCAAAGAGTTGCTGTTTTTTTATGAGTGAGTTTGAGTTTATATTCAGCACAGTCACTGTTTTTATTCAACACTATTACAAAAACACTATTACAAAAACACTATTACAAAAACACTATTACAAAAACACTATTACAAAACCAAAATGATTTTGAACGGTCATCTAAGTCGGAAACTCGGGCATCTTTCCAGAGCTCCGACTTTTCAGTCGACCATCAGTCCAGTAAAATTTTTTAAAAAAAAGGTAATTATTTCAATTCATGCTCCACAGTGCCTCACAAGTGCTAAACCAACTGATCTATTTTGAAAGCTCGAGTTTTGAAATATAATATGGTCAGATTAATAATATTGGCAGGCCAATCATATAGCCAATATGCTGTGATAATTTATTAGGCCTAGTGCCCAGACCTCACTCCTACAACTGTGTGAGGTTAATGTTTTAAAAAACACATCTGTGCGGTAGATCTCAGCTTTCTTTTTGACTGCGAACGTGATCTTGACTCAGAAAAGGTTGGTGACCACTGTTCTAGATGATTCTGTGCTTCCAGTTTGTGGCAACAGTTTGTGTAAGGCCGTTTCGTGCTTCTGCAGGACAATTCCCTAGAGCACAAGTGAGGTCTGACAGAAATGGTTTGTCAAGATCAGTTTGGAAGAACTTCACTGGCCTGCACAGAGCCCTGACCTCAACCCCATCGAACAACTTTAGGATGAATTGGGATGCCAACCGCGAGCCAGGCCTAATCGCCCAACTTCAGTGCCCAACCTCACTAATGCACCTGTGGCTGAGTGGAGGCAAATCCCACCATCGATGTTCCAACATCTAGTGGAAAGCCTTCCCAGAAAAGTGGAGGCTGTTACAGCAGCAAAGGGGAGACCAACTACATATTAATGACAAGCAGGTGTCCACATACATTTGGTCATGTAGTGTACTCAGCAGGTGTCCACATACGTTTGGTCATGTAGTGTACTCAGCTGGTGTCCACATACGTTTGGTCATGTAGTGTAATCAGCAGGTGTCCACATACGTTTGGTCATGTAGTGTAATCAGAAGGTGTCCACATACGTTTGGTCATGTAGTGTAATCAGCAGGTGTCCACATACGTTTGGTCATGTAGTGTACTCAGCTGGTGTCCACATACGTTTGGTCATGTAGTGTATTCAGAAGGTGTCCACATACGTTTGGTCATCTAGTGTACCTTGCTGTTCTGATGGTTTATTGGGCATGCAGCTAAATTATAGTTCTAAGAGATGTTTGACTTGTGAATTTGTCAAGTAGCGTCTGTTGTAAATAATTGTGTTGAGCTTGTTCGCTAGCTCATACACGTCCGCTAGTGTTAGCGTTAGCATTTGCATTAAGAATGAATGGGTATTTAGCATGCTAGCTAGCGACGTTAGCCTTGTTAGCATTAGTCATTTTGTGGTGCTGGTTGGCTATTTCAATTGGTGTAAATCGCTATTGTATATTCTGTTTATGTAATGTAGATGTACCTACACTCTTATACTGTTCATTTAGTACACTTACCCACGTTTAGCATGTCTACGAACCAATTAGCCTGTTTGGTTCATTGGATTGTGACTGGACCAATGGCTGTTGTATTGTATAGCAGGTACCTCACCTGTGCATGTACAGTGTTTTTAACGGGGCATAAAATGTACCAATACTATAATCTACGTTTTATTATGATTTTTCACTGAATAGGATTCTCAGTTATCTGAACCAAGAGTGGTCAGATGTGTGTGTTTTGAATGTGGACATCTCTTTCCATTAAATCAATCAATCAAATGTATTTATAAAGTCCTCTCTGCATCAGAAGATGTCACAAAGTGCTTGTACAGAAACCCAGCCTAAAACCCCCAAACAGCAAGCAATGCAGATGTAGAAGCACGGTGGCTAGGAAAAACTCCCTAGAAAGGCAGGAACCTAGGAAGAAACCTAGAGAGGAACCAGGCTCGGAGAGGTGGCCAGTCCATCTGGCTGTTCTTCGATATGTTAAAACATTCATAGATTACCAGCAGGGTCAAATAATAAGCACAGTGGTTGTAGAGGGTGAAACAAGTCACCACAGGAGTAAATGTCAGTTGGCTTTTCATAGCCGATCATTCAGAGGTCGAGACAGCAGGCGCGGTAGAGAGGAAGAGAGAGGGTCGAAAAGGTAGTGGGGCACGGTAACACATCTGGGTTTATAGACACAGACAAAACAACAGAAATTGGATCAGCAGCACGACCAGGTGGACGGGGACAGCCTAATCCCTGTTCCCATCCATTAAACTCCCCTTAACCTGGACATCTCTTCCCATTGAACCCTCCTTAACCTGGACATCCACCTCATCCCTGTTCTGATCAGACATGCTGTAGTGGATGCTAAGCTTAACCTTAACCTACGGTTTTTATGCCAATCATGGTCCTTCGATCCTCTAAAACAAACACTATTTTTCAGATGTGCAAGGATTGTTAAGGGTTAGACGGTGTCGGTGGAACTTTTGTTCTCATTAGCAACAGTGTGTTCAATTGTAGGCATGTTAACCCACCACCTATATGGCTTGTCTGAAGGAAAGCAAATACCTAGCTAGCTGTCTGCACTCAGGCTATATAGATCATAGTTATCCATGCTAAGGAAGCAAATACCTAGCTAGCTATCTGCACTCAGGCTATATAGATCATAGAAATCCATGCTAAGGAAGCAAATACCTAGCTAGCTATCTGCACTCAGGCTATATAGATCACAGATATCCATGCTAAGGAAGAACATTGAAATTGAATGTCATAGAGATCTATAATTCATGAGTGATTCCAAATTATATTATAAATAACCTCTGCTCCTCCTCTCCTTCCGTCTAGACTGCCTGCAGCTCTCTGTCTCTGAAGAGGAGGTTCCCCCTGAGCAGCAGCACTGTGAGCAGGAGTGGAGCCCCAGTCTGGGGCAGGAGAACCCAGAGCCCACACAGATTAAAGAGGAACAGGAGGAAGTCAGGACCAGTCAGGAGGAAGAGCAGCTTCAAGGTCTAGAGCCTGATATCATGAAGTTCATATTCACTCCTTCCTGTGTGAAAAGTGAATGTGATCTGGAGGACCCACTTCAGTCCTTGACTCTTCCCCAAACCCAGACTGTGGAGAACAGAGAGAGAGACTCTAAACCAGTGGATCTGAAACCTTTTGTCACTGTGACCCACAATAAGGGTCTTAACATTCCCTGTGACCCTCCAGATAATCAAAACGTTGCCTGCAGCCACAGTTCAGCCGTAAGCAGTGACCCAGTAGGACTTGACTACAGTCCACCATTGGATCCCAGTCCACCATTGGATCAAAACCCACCAATGGGGGAAAACTCTTCCAAACTCAGCACCACGCCTAGAAAAACTCACCACTGCCGTGACTGTGGTGAAATGTTTGCTCTGAAAGCTGACCTGCAGAGACATGTGACTCTCTCCAAGAAGAGACTCAATGAATGCAGCTTCGGCAATAAACGCTACAACTCCACCTGTAAACTGAAGGCCCATGTCCAACCCTGTATCTGTCCAGTTTGTGGAAAGATAATCAAATACAAAGGAGATCTGTCCAGGCACATGAGTACTCACACAGGAGAGAAACCATTTGTCTGTGGTGACTGTGGGAAAAGCTTCAGTCAGAAGGGAAACCTGAACTTACACAAACTGACTCACACGGGAGAGAAACCATTTAGCTGTGGTGACTGTGGGAAAAGCTTCAATCAGAAGGGAGACCTAGGGAAACATATACTGACTCACACACAACAGAAAACATTTAGCTGTGGTATCTGTGGGAAAAGCTTCTATCACAAGGGGAACCTTACAGATCATATAAGGACTCACACAGGAGAGAAACCATTTAGCTGTGGTGACTGTGGAAAAAGCTTCAATTTGAAGGGGAACCTAAGGAAGCATAAACTGACTCACACAGGAGAGAAACCATTTAGCTGTGGAGACTGTGAGAAAAGCTTCACTCAAAAGTCTAACCTGCTGACGCATGTGAAAAACATCCACAAAGGAGGAAAACAGGATGAAAATTAGGACAAAGATCTTCTGTCGGAAGACGGGAATTAAAAGGCAGGATGTGGACAACAAAAGCAAAGCAACTCTGGATCATTCATTCAGATAAATACATGTGTGGTGAACTTACTTTTGTAAAGCTTTCTATGTAAATAAAGTTTGATTTGATTTCAATGATGATGTAATAATCCAACAGTTCAGAATTTACTATTTGCAAGTGAGGTGGTCCTCCCCTAATCTTTTGCATCGGCCTGATGGTTAAATCAGCAAATATTGTGAACATGTGGTCATTTAAAATGTGTAAACAATTATCTTTGTTTTTGTGGATAAATTTACTCCTGACAGATATCTTTTATGAAGTTTTGCATTTTAGAATGTCTCTAAATGTACCGAGAGAATGGTCTGACTTGATGTTTTCGATATATTAAAACATGTTTACTTTACAGAAAATGTGTGTCTGTCCAAGAGTTTTTCTCATTCATTTTCACTAAATACTGCTCATTCATGATATTGATTTAATATTGTATCGAGTAATTATATTCAGTTTACTTCAAAGCTGAATCAATGTCTGCCAGATTGCATAACGATCACAGTATTCGACATAACAGAACCGAATATAATAGCATAGTGTAGCATGCGCCACAAGGCTAAATATGTGCTTTGATTGAAACAAAACACAGGTAGGCTACAGTTTGTTAACACCCTCTGCTCTACAATTCGGGGGGTTAAACATCTCCAACACAGGAGGCTGCTGTGCTCCGTACCAGAGCGAATTGAATGGCATGTCTGTTTGATACCGTTCTACTAACTTATTCCGGTCCAGCCATTACCACAAGCCCGTCCTCAAATAAGATTGGCTGACTTTCACTTTTAGTTGAGTAACTTTATATTAAGGTATGTTTACTTTTACCCAAGTATGAAAATTGGGTACTTTTACCACCCCTGCCTAATAAGCGCACTTTGTATGAATGCAAACAATAGAAATCCTATTAAATTGTTCTAATTTAAACCCCCATCCAACTAGCGGCGCTGTTGTGCCTTTCCGAGTTTGCTACCCGCTAGAACCAAGGATTTTTCTCAAATTCCTTGACTAGAACACGGAAGTAGATTTGAAGACGACACTTCTTGTGTGGGGTCAAGACATACTGACTGAGCTGAATAAGTTACTCAACTGAAAATGTCTAAACTACAGATGTTGCGTGTGTTTTTAAATGATCGTTTAACGGCGGCTGCTGTGGAGATTTTCGGGGCAGTTGAGAAAACGGTAGTGGAGTACCAGGAGGAGAATGATCGGCTACGGAGACTGCTGGGGATCACTCCAGAGATACAACTATGTAGAAGAGGTGAGTATAGTGTTGAGGAGGAATAGTGTACCGTGTCTGGGAGAGACTTCACCATTAATTTTCTTGATTCAGGTTCACGCAAACGTCGTTTTAAGTAACTATGCTATTTTTCGTCCTCAATGTCGAACTTAATAAATAATGCACCCTCAATTAAAAAACGAATTTTACTAGTTATACAATCGTGAAACTAAGAAATTAGCTGGAAGGAAACTAACTATATGTATTATGTTGTAAGGAAACGGTGGCGAAGGTTATCATTGCAAATTAACGCGGATCCAAAATAAGTTAACACACACGACCATTCATGAGGTCTCTAACAAACAGATAGTGGTTCAGACCAGTCATGAGGTCTATAAAACACACAGATACTGGTCCAGACCATGCATGAGGTCTCTAACAAACAGATAGTGGTTCAGACCATTCATGAGGTCTATAAAACACACAGATACAGGTTCAGACCAGTCATGAGGTCTATAAAACACACAGATACTGGTCCAGACCATGCATGAGGTCTCTAACAAACAGATAGTGGTTCAGACCATTCATGAGGTCTATAAAACACACAGATACAGGTTCAGACCAGTCATGAGGTCTATAAAACACACAGATACTGGTCCAGACCAGTCATGAGGGCTATAAAACACACAGATACTATTTGTGGTTATTGTCATAGTGACAAAAAAAATGTTTGAGTGCCTTGCTCAGAACATGAGAACATATGGAAGCTGGTGGTTCCTTTTAACATGAGTCTTCAATATTCCCAGGTAAGAAGTTTTAGGTTGTAGTTATTATAGGAATTATAGGACTATTTCTCTCGGTGTTAGCAGATGTTATTGGTCACACAAACGTGGTTAGCAGATGTTATTGCGGGTGTAACGAAATGCTTATGCTTCTAGCGCTGACAGTGCAGTAATATCTAACAAATTACACATCATAAACCTAATACACACACATCTAAGTAGGAATGAATTAAGACTATATACAGATGGACAAACGATTTCAGAGCGGAATGGACGAAGATACAGTAGAATAGTATAGAATACATATGAGATGAGTAATGCAATATATGTAAACATTATTAAGTAAATGAGATACCGTAGAATAGTATAGAAAACAGCCTCTAATGTGCTAGTGATGGCCGTTTAACAGTCTGATGGCCTTGAGATAGAAGCTGTTTTTCAGTCTCTCAGTCCCAGCTTTGATGCACCTGTACTGACATCGCCTTCTGGATGATAGCGGGGTGAACAGGCAGTGGCTCGGGTGGTTGTTGTCCTTGATTATCTTTTTGGCCTTCCTGTGACATCGGGTGTTGTAGGTGTCATGGAGGGCAGATAGTTTGCCCCCGGTAATGTGTTGGGCAGAAAGCACCACCCTCTGGAGAGTCTTGCGGTTGCAGGCGGTGCAGCTGCCATACCAGGCGGTGATAAAGGCCGACAGAATGCTTCAATTGTGCATCTGTAAAAAAATTGTGAAGGTTTTTGGTGACAAGCCAAATTTCTTCAGCCTCCTGAGATTGAAGAGATGCTGTTGCGCCTTCTTCACCACCCTGTCTGTGTGGGTGGACCAATTCAGTTTGTCGGTGATGTGTTCGCCAAGGAAATTGAAGCTACTGCGGTCCCGTCGATGTAGATAGGGGGGTGCTCCCTCTGCTGTTTCCTAATACTGGATTAAATAGTGATGTAATAATAACTGCGTACTGTACCTCTCTCCACTGATCTCCACAGTGACCTGCTCAAAGGGTTCCAGGACTCCTCCTCCACCACCTCCCATTCCTCTTGGGTCAGAGCATCAACGGGTGTATTGACAACAGCCAGGGTAGAGATAATCGGGTAGAGATAATCGGGTAGAGATAATGGGGTAGAGATGATGGGGTAGAGATGATGGGGTAGAGATGATGGCATCCTTTGACTCAAGAAACCAGTTCCAACATATAAAATATTGAATTCCACCTTGTAGTGCAGTCTTGTTTAGGCCTCAGCTCAGGCATCCCCATCTGGCATTGGGTAGACTTTAGTTTTTCAGAACCTACTGTGCTCCTGTGGGAGTATTCCACTGCTGCTTTCACTTTGTCCACAGTGGGCTTCATCACCTTCAGAGCATCTCTTACAAACAGGTTGATTGTGTGGGCAAGACATGGATGATGGGTCCATTTTAACATTTTCAAAGCTTTGGTTATGTTAGCTGCATTGTCGCTAACACAACAGACCACTTTTCCCATCTACTTGCCATTCTCTGGCCACTCTCAACAGTTCCTCTGCCAAGTTCTCTGAGGTGCGTCTGTCGCTGAACTCAAAGCAGTCCAGAAGACAGCTAGACATCGAAAAATCTTCAATGAAGTGACATGTAACTGACATGTAAGAAGTGGTTACCCTTGATGTCCAGCAATCAGTGGTAAGGCAAACTGCAGTAGCTTTTTGGACTCTTTCCCACACTGAAGCCTGTGTGCTCTAGTACAGTTGTGGAATAAGTGATTTTAAAAGGGTTTTCCTGCTTGGAATTGTGTACATTGGATTTAGACTATTGCTATAACTTCTAAAACCTCTGTCCTCCACGATCGAAAATGGCTGGAAATCGGTGGCAATCATTTTAGCCAATGTAATATCAATTTGGCCTTGTTTTGCTACAGACATAGATTTTGGCATAAACTGGTCCGTAGAAGACTGTGTTGCTGTGGGTCGCAGAGTAGGCCTACTGAGTGGATACATCTCCACGTGTGGAGGTGCTGGTTCCTCCACTATCACTAGCAGGCCTACTTGACTGAGTGGATACATCTCCACGTGTGGAGGTGCTGGTTCCTCCACTATCACTAGCAGGTCTACTTGACTGAGTGGATACATCTCCACGTGTGGAGGTGCTGGTTCCTCCACTATCACTAGCAGGCCTACTTGACTGAGTGGATACATCTCCACGTGTGGAGGTGCTGGTTCCTCCACTATCACTAGCAGGCCTACTTGACTGAGTGGATACATCTCCACGTGTGGAGGTGCTGGTTCCTCCACTATCACTAGCAGGCCTACTTGACTGAGTGGATACATCTCCACGTGTGGAGGTGCTGGTTCCTCCACTATCACTAGCAGGCCTACTTGACTGAGTGGATACATCTCCACGTGTGGAGGTGCTGGTTCCTCCACTATCACTAGCTGGCCTACTTGACTGAGTGGATACATCTCCACGTGTGGAGGTGCTGGTTCCTCCACTATCACTAGCAGGCTGAGTGGATACATCTCCATGTGTGGAGGTGCTGGTTCCTCCACTATCACTAGCAGGCCTACTTGACTGAGTGGATACATCTCCATGTGTGGAGGTGCTGGTTCCTTCACTATCACTAGCAGGCCTACTTGACTGAGTGGATACATCTCCACGTGTGGAGGTGCTGGTTCCTCCACTATCACTAGCAGGTCTACTTGACTGAGTGGATACATCTCCACGTGTGGAGGTGCTGGTTCCTCCACTATCACTAGCAGGCCTACTTGACTGAGTGGATACATCTCCACGTGTGGAGGTGCTGGTTCCTCCACTATCACTAGCAAGCCTACTTGACTGAGTGGATACATCTCCACGTGTGGAGGTGCTGGTTCCACCACTATCACTAGCAGGCCTACTTGACTGAGTGGATACATCTCCACGTGTGGAGGTGCTGGTTCCTCCACTATCACTAGCAGGCCTACTTGACTGAGTGGATACATCTCCACCACTATCACTAGCAGGCCTACTTGACTGAGTGGATATATCTCCACGTGTGGAGGTGCTGGTTCCACCACTATCACTAGCAGGCCTACTTGACTGAGTGGATACATCTCCACGTGTGGAGGTGCTGGTTCCACCACTATCACTAGCAGGCCTACTTGACTGAGTGGATATATCTCCACGTGTGGAGGTGCTGGTTCCTCCACTATCACTAGCAGGCCTACTTGACTGAGTGGATATATCTCCACGTGTGGAGGTGCTGGTTCCACCACTATCACTAGCAGGCCTACTTGACTGAGTGGATATATCTCCACGTGTGGAGGTGCTGGTTCCACCACTATCACTAGCAGGCCTACTTGACTGAGTGGATACATCTCCACGTGTGGAGGTGCTGGTTCCACCACTATCACTAGCAGGCCTACTTGACTGAGTGGATATATCTCCACGTGTGGAGGTGCTGGTTCCACCACTATCACTAGCAGGCCTACTTGACTGAGTGGATATATCTCCACGTGTGGAGGTGCTGGTTCCTCCACTATCACTAGCAGGCCTACTTGACTGAGTGGATATATCTCCACGTGTGGAGGTGCTGGTTCCACCACTATCACTAGCAGGCCTACTTGACTGAGTGGATATATCTCCACGTGTGGAGGTGCTGGTTCCACCACTATCACTAGCAGGCCTACTTGACTGAGTGGATATATCTCCACGTGTGGAGGTGCTGGTTCCTCCACTATCACTAGCAGGCCTACTTGACTGAGTGGATACATCTCCACGTGTGGAGGTGCTGGTTCCACCACTATCACTAGCAGGCCTACTTGACTGAGTGGATACATCTCCACGTGTGGAGGTGCTGGTTCCACCACTATCACTAGCAGGCCTACTTGACTGAGTGGATATATCTCCACGTGTGGAGGTGCTGGTTCCTCCACTATCACTAGCATGCCTACTTGACTGAGTGGATACATCTCCACGTGTGGAGGTGCTGGTTCCACCACTATCACTAGCAGGCCTACTTGACTGAGTGGATACATCTCCACCACTATCACTAGCAGGCCTACTTGACTGAGTGGATACATCTCCACGTGTGGAGGTGCTGGTTCCACCACTATCACTAGCAGGCCTACTTGACTGAGTGGATATATCTCCACGTGTGGAGGTGCTGGTTCCTCCACTATCACTAACAGGCCTACTTGACTGAGTGGATACATCTCCACGTGTGGAGGTGCTGGTTCCACCACTATCACTAACAGGCCCACTAGTTTCTCGAGGCTCCGCTACAGCTAGCTTCACAGTTGGGTGCACAGTTCCCATACGCCGGTCTAGGTTGTGTGTAGAACTGGCTTTATATGAGATTTTGTTTTAGCAAATTCTACGCTGTGCTCTAACATTGTCTACATTTATTAAAATGCATCCAAATGCTACTGTGCTTCAGACTTATTTTCCAGCTGTTGTTTTCACAGCTGTCCTTCCTCTCTCTTCTCAGCTGCTAAGTGTGTGACTGTGAGTGAGTTGACTCGGCCCTCCCGCACAAACCTTTGGTTCATTGGTTGACACTGCGTGTCTGATTGACAGGAACAACAGTGAGGATGTTAGTCTGAGCAGACAGTCAGAACGAATGTGTGTGCGTGCGCTTGAGCATTTAGGCCTAAATTATTATTATTTATTTTTTTCATTATTTTAATTTGTTAATTCTATTCATTTAACTCTTTTGATTATTCATATCTTTATTTTTTTTATAAATAGATTCGGCTCTTCTGATATTGCTTGCCGGCTCCCGACGTTAACCCGACTTGTTGGCGAACGACCCATCACTATTAGATAGAACGTTGTGCCCCACCCGCCTTTGGGGAAAACAACCCGTGGTTACCTAGGTTACCCCGTTGTCTCGCAGTAAAAAAAAAAAAAAACGTTTTCAAACACAATTTTCTTGTCTGCTTGTTTAAGTCAATTACAAAATTATATTTTAAGACAAAAATGTCTAAACATATACTTTTCAGTATTGCTCCAGAGCATTCTCACTACTTAGAAAAGCAACATATTGTAGGGCTTCCCTCACTCCTCTTTTTCATGATGGTGCTAGCAGCAGAGTGGCTGCTAGCGAGCAACCGACCGGAACATTTAGACGGCCAAGACCAACAACACAAACAAACAGACGACTGTATACAGCTACAAACAGTGAATGGCGTTACAAACGGTCTATACTAAACAAGTTAAATGTGTTAACTGTGATGAAATGTTTTCCACATACATAGCTAGCTATGTGTAGCCTACTTGTGTAGCCTACTTGTGTAGCTTACTTGGCTCCCCACAATTTCCCACTCTCTCATGCAGAATAGCCTGAAGCCACAGTGCTTTTCTCACAGGCTATATTTACATGCGCGGTAGCATTAGGTTGGGACTTTTGACCTGGTTATGTGTACTGTACATTAAACAACACAGCAGCCTTTCGCCATGTTTTGTTTCTGAATTACAAAAAAATCAAGTTGGCACCGGGGGTCAATGGGAAATAATGTTTATTTTCCCCAATAAGCGGCTGTGCTCGAGGGGAATTCCTTATTATTTATTACTTGAACCCCGAATTTCAGAAAAATTGGTCACAGAATTTCTGCAATTCAATTGGCTACAATGTGAAATCATAGTAGTCACAAAACCCTGTTTTGTGCGGCTACATTGCGCAAGTGGACACCTGATGCTCCCAGAGAGATTCTCGCGTAAAATACAGAGGTAGCCATTACTCCAATCGGTCCTACTGAAAAACTAATTGTCCCGGTGGATATATTATTGTGTTGCCATGTGTTGCTGCCTTGCTATGTTGTTTCTTTAGGTCTCTCTTGTTGTGATGTGTGTTTTGTCCTATATTTATATTTAATTATTTTTTAGATGTAGTTTTAATCCCAGGCCCCCCTCCCCACAGGAGGCCTTTTGCATTTTGGTAGGCCGTCATTGTAAATACGAATTTGTTCTTAACTGACTTGCCTAGTTAAATAAAATAAAAATGACTAAATGAAATAAAAAAACAGGCAGGTGCTCTAGCTCCAGCACAATGGGATATTATCAAATATGAAACCAATATCCAAAGTGGAAACACATTTACATGGCAGTGACAACATCTTGAGCATCTAGTTTATTGTTCACCCTTGGTTGTACAGGCAGGTGCTCTAGCTCCAACACAATGGGATATTATCCACTGTAATGCAGAGCCATGCCACAATCATTTTACCATTATATAACTGGGTATTCAAGTCACAAACAGACTGGACACAGCAGGTTATAAACCCACAATAACACACGTTATTGAACCAATACAGTGTCATAGGAAGTGTGACTCGCGACGACTAACAATTCAAAAATACGACTGAACAAAATTGCTTCTTCTCTTCATATTATCAGGAAGTTATTGAAAAATCATTCTAGTCTTTCAATCATTGATTTTAAATTCGAATTGACCCCCAACAATGTCTAAAGGCTGTATATAGGTAACCTCTGACCCTCCTCTCCTTCCCTCCAGACTCCCTGCAGCTCTCTGTCTCTGAAGAGGAGGTTCCCCCTGAGCAGCAGCACTGTGAGCAGGAGTGGAGCCACAGTCTGGGACAGGAGGACCCAGAGACCACACATATTAAAGAGGAAGACGAGGATCTCAGGACCAGTCAGGAGGAAGAGCAGCTTCAAGGGCTCTTTGATACCAAAGACTCCATATTCACTCCTTCCTGTGTGAAAAGTGAATGCGATCAGGAGGACCCACTTCAGTCCTTGACTCTTCCCCAAACCCAGACTGTGGAGAACAGAGAGAGAGACTCTAAACCAGTGGATCTGAAACCTTTTGGAACTTTGACCCACATTAAGGGTCTCAACATTCCCTGTGACCTTCCAGATAATCAAAACAATGCCTACAGACAGAGCTCAGCCGTAAGCAGCTACACAGTAGGACTTGACAGTAGCCCACCATTGGATCTGAACACACCAATGGGGGAACTCTGCACCTGCCCATTTTGTGGCAAGAACTTCAAACAAAAAGGACACCTGTCCATGCACATGAGGATTCACACAGGAGAGAAACCTTTTAGCTGTGGTGACTGTGGGAAGAGCTTTATTCAGAAGGGGGACCTAAGGAGACATATCCTGACTCACACAGGAGAGAAACCATTCAGCTGTAATTTTTGCTGTAAAAGCTTCAGTCAAAAGGGGGACCTAAGGAGACACATCCTGACTCACACAGGAGAGAAACCACATGGCTGCTCCGTCTGTGGTAGAACGTTCATTCGTAAGGCTCATCTGCTGAAACACGTGAATAACGTCCACAAAGAAAGAAAACTGGATGGAAACTAATTAGGACAAAGATCTCTTGTCAGACGATGGGAATAACAGGCAGGATGTGGACAACACTCATTCATAATAGGCGGTCAGATGAAATTAGGACAAAGATCTCTTGTCAGACGATGGGAATAACAGGCAGGATGTGGACAACACTCATTCATAATAGGCGGTCAGATGAAATTAGGACAAAGATCTCTTGTCAGACGATGGGAATAACAGGCAGGATGTGGACAACACACTTAGGAAAGCAAAGCAATACTCTGGATCATTTCAGGGTTTCAGATAAATAGATGCGTGATCAAGTTATGTTTTTCAACATTCTACGTAAATAAAGTTTGATTTGATTCGAATGATGATGTAATGATTCAACATTACACAGTATTGTAGGAAGCTCGCCGGTCTGCTGTTCAGTCTGTTGATGTTTTCACGTTATTAGAAACAGGAATTCCTGGTCCTTTGATTTAAGAATGTCTCCCAGGTGATGAGAGAATGGTCTGTTATTACACTGTTATTTAGACATAAAAATAAAACTACTACTGGCATCCCACTGTTGGCATCCTACTACTGGCATCCCACTGTTGGCATCCTACTACTGGCATCCCACTGTTGGCATCCTACTACTGGCATCCCACTGTTGGCATCCCACTACTGGCATCCCACTGTTGGCATCCTACTACTGGCATCCCACTGTTGGCATCCTACTACTGGCATCCCACTGTTGGCATCCCACTGTTGGCATCCTACTACTGGCATCCCACTGTTGGCATTCCACTGTTGGCATCCTACTACTGGCATCCCACTGTTGGCATCCCACTGTTGGCATCCCACTGTTGGCATCCCACTGCTGGCATCCCACTGTTGGCATCCCACTGTTGGCATCCCACTGTTGGCATCCCACTGTTGGCATCCCACTGTTGGCATCCCACTGTTGGCATCCCACTGTTGGCATCCCACTGTTGGCATCCCAATACTGGCATCCCACTGTTGGCATCCCACTAGTGGCATCCCACTGTTGGCATCCCACTGTTGGCATCCCACTGTTGGCATCCCACTGTTGGCATCCCACTAGTGGCATCCTACTACTGGCATCCCACTGTTGGCATCCCACTAGTGGCATCCTACTACTGGCATCCTACTACTGGCATCCCACTGTTGGCATCCTACTACTGGCATCCCACTGTTGGCATCCTACTACTGGCATCCCACTGTTGGCATCCTACTACTGGCATCCTACTGTTGGCATCCCACTACTGGCATCCCACTAGTGGCATCCTACTACTGGCATCCCACTGTTGGCATCCCACTAGTGGCATCCTACTACTGGCATCCTACTACTGGCATCCCACTGTTGGCATCCTACTACTGGCATCCCACTGTTGGCATCCTACTACTGGCATCCCACTGTTGGCATCCTACTACTGGCATCCCACTGTTGGCATCCTACTACTGGCATCCCACTGTTGGCATCCTACTACTGGCATCCCACTGTTGGCATCCTACTACTGGCATCCCACTGTTGGTATCCTACTACTGGCATCCCACTGTTGGCATCCTACTGTTGGCATCCCACTACTGGCATCCTACTGTTGGCATCCCACTGTTGGCATCCTACTGTTGGCATCCTACTGTTGGCATCCCACTGTTGGCATCCCACTGCTGGCATCCCACTGCTGGCATCCCACTGTTGGCATCCTACTGTTGGCAACCCACTACTGGCATCCCACTGTTGGCATCTCACTACTGGCATCTCACTACTGGCATCCCACTACTGGCATCCTACTGTTGGCATCCTACTGTTGCCATCCTACTACTGGCTTGCCTCTGAAGCTAAGTAGGGTTGATTCTGGTTGGTTCCTGGATGGGAGACCAGGTTCTGCAGGAAGTGATGATGGAGGGCCAGTAGGATGCACCCTTTCCTCTGGTCTAAAAAAAATATATCCCAGGGCAGTGATTGGGGACATTGCCCTGTGTACGGCGCTGTCTTTTGGATGGGACGTTAAACGGGTGTCCTGACTGTCTGTTGTCACTAAAAGATCACATGGGACTTATCGTAAAAGTAGAGGTATTAACCCCCGGTGTCCTGGCTGTATTCCCACTCTGGGCCTCGATCCATCATGGCCACCCAATCATCCCCAGTTTACAATTGGCTCAATCATCTCCTCTCCCCTGTAACTATTCCCCAGGTCGTTGCTGTAAATGAGAACGTGTTCTCAGTCAGTTTACATTGTAAAATAAGGGATTAAAGAAAACGTGTACTTTCCAGAAATGACTGGATCTCCTATCTGTTCAGCAGTATTTCTCATCAATTGTCTTAATGCTGCTCCTTCGTGATATTGTTGGAATCTTTTCAAAAGTGTTTTTCCAGACCCAATTCAATAACATTCTTTCAATCTAATGATAAATGCATTCTGAGATCTAGTGCATCCTGTGAAAAGATAAGCGGGTGCTGGGTCCTCGTGTATATAAGTAGAAGAACAGAGATAGGACAGCACTCCGGTAAATAACCTTAAAATGGAAAGAAAAAAAAAATTGTGGCGCATGAACGTTTCGGGTTATGAGCCCTTCTTCAGCGTCCAAGTCGATGGCAATCAATGTTACAGCAACTACACGACACGGGCGTGCGTAATTCTACATTCCCAGTCGGTGTTGGCCCAGCGAGATCCCGGCAGAGGGAGCTGTGGGAGAAACCATGACAATCAAATAAAGACAGACTCACTCATACAAATGCTTTATGATGTCACTATGATTCCATAAGTCCCACGGGGGCGGCAGGGTAGACTAGTGGTTAGAGCGTTGGACTAGTAACCGGAAGGTTGCAAGTTCAAACCCCCGAGCTGACAAGGTACAAAATCTGTCGTTCTGCCCCTGCCGGCCGTCATTGAAAATAAGAATTTGTTCTTAACTGACTTGCCTGGTTAATGATGTCATTATGTAACAGTATAAGTTTAAACCGTCCCCTCGCCCATACCCTGGCGCGAACCAGGGACCTTCTGCACACATCAACAACTGACACCCTCGAAGCATCGTTACCCATCGCTCCACAAAAGCCTCCGGCCCTTGCAGAGCAAGGGGAACTACTACTTCAAGGTCTCAGAGCAGGTGACGTCACTGATTGAAACGCTATTTAGCGCCCACGCTAACTAAGCTAGCCGTTTCACATCCGTTACAATTACATGTCACTATGATGTCTACTACCTGTCTACTATGTCATTACCTAAATGTCTGGCCTATTTAGAACCTACTATTTAAAAAACAAAACAAGTAAAAGAACATTCCTAATTTTTTAAAATTTTTATTTATTTCACCTTTATTTAACCAGGTAGGCAAGTTGAGAACAAGTTCTCATTTACAACTGCGACCTGGCCAAGATAAAGCAAAGCAGTTCGACACATACAACAACACAGAGTTACACATGGAGTAAAACATATTGACATCACTTTTGTTATGTCGTGATCATGAGATAAAGAGGTCGTGATATTGAGAACTTTTGTTATGTCGTGATCATGAGATAAAGAGGTCGTGATATTGAGAACTTTTGTTATGTCGTGATCATGAGATAAAGAGGTTGTGATATTATTGTCCCATTATCTTAACTGTTACACAAGGAGATTGAACAACGGCTAGTTTTGAAGTAAACTGCCGTTTTTCATTATTGTACTATTTCGAATGAGTCCCTGATTAGAAGGAGCGGATGGAAACCAGAAGTGTTTTGGCCCTCCAGGAATGAGTCCCTGATTAGAAGGAGCGGATGGAAACCAGAAGTGTTTTGGCCCTCCAGGACAGACACAGGCGGTTGTATTAATCTGGCCCGGTCCCCCGTGTAGGTGTTTTACACCGAGTGAAAGTTGACTGTATTGGTTTTGTAACCGGGCTGCCTCCCCTGTGTGACCCAGATGTTGTTAAAGAAATAACTGAATCCTGCCCATTGAACAGCCCTGGTGTACAGTACACAGTACAATGACATGCTTACCTCTTGGTTCACCTCTTGACAACAACAAAAAAGTAAGTACAGAAATACATGCTCAATACAGTAACAATAGAATAACAATATAATAACAGTCAATTAACAGTAGAATAACAATATAATAACAGTCAATTAACAGTAGAATAACAATAGAACAGTAGAATAACAATAGAACAGTAGAATGACAATAGAATAACAATAGAACAGTAGAATGACAATGGAACAGTAGAATAACAATATAACAATAGAATGACAATAGAACAGTAGAATAACAATAGAACAGTAGAATGACAATAGAATAACAACATATTATACAATGGGTGGGTGTAATCCTGAATGTTGATAGGTTAAAACCGCATTCCAGCCGGTGTCTATTCCACAAGTTACCACCACCTTAATCTCTGATATTAAAATGCCTATTTACTCTGTTCCATCCAATCCACTGAGCAACCCAACTAAACAATTTATAAACTTGATCTTCACTATAAAAAGCGTCTAGACATTACCTCACATTACTTTAAGACTAACATTTAGTTTTCAACAGCAGAGATTTGTATAAACCTTGCTGTTTGTCTCTCTGACAATTGCAACATTGAATATTGAAACAATCTCCAGTTGTCCCATGGTAATGAACGTGTCAGGAGGGGACAGACAGACAGGCAGCGTTTCTCAGCCAGTTGAAATCATGAATCCGCTGACATCATTTTTATAGATATACAAGGAAAGGTAAATTTAAAAAAGGTAAAACAAAAACAAAGTGCAGCTTCTTTGCAGCCTTTCCAGCTTCAGTGTGAAGTGTTCGTGTTAGCTGTGATGTTGGCTAGCTCCTCTGAACAACAGTGTCCTGACGAGAGAACACATTATCTATGTCAGGAGAAATCGCTCCTCATTAGCTCATTGTTATGGATGTATCCAAATAAATGTCACTAGAAAACAGCTTAAATAAATGCAGGAAGGGCCATAACATCATCAAGGACCCCACAGTACCCCACGGGACCCCACAGGACCCCACAGGACCCCACGGGACCCCACAGTACCCCACACACCCCACAGGACCCCACAGGACCCCACGGGACCCCACAGGACCCCACGGGACCCCACAGTACCCCACGGGACCCCACAGGACCCCATGGGACCCCACAGTACCCCACGGGACCCCACAGTACCCCACAGTACCCCACACGCCCCACGGGACCCCACAGGACCCCACACACCCCACAGTACCCCACAGTACCCCACGGGACCCCACACACCCCACGGGACCCCACAGGACACCACACACCCCACGGGACCCATACACCCCACAGGACCCCACGGGACCCCACACACCCCACGGGACCCCACACACCCCACGGGACCCCACAGGACACCACACACCCCACGGGACCCCACACACCCCACAGGACCCCACGGGACACCACAGGACCCCACGGGACCCCATACACTCCACAGGACCCCACGGGACCCCACACACCCCACGGGACCCCACACACCCCACAGGACCCCACGGGACCCCACGGGACCCCACACACCCCACAGGACCCCACGGGACCCCACAGTACCCCACGGGACCCCACAGGACCCCACACACCCCACAGTACCCCACACACCCCACAGTACCCCACAGGACCCCACGGGACCCCACAGGATCCCACAGGACCCCACAGTACCCCACGGGACCCCACAGTACCCCACAGGACCCCACAGGACCCCACGGGACCCCACAGTACCCCACAGTACCCCACACACCCCACGGGACCCCACACACCCCACAGGACCCCACACACCCCACGGGACCCCACAGTACCCCACAGTACCCCACGGGACCCCACACACCCCACGGGACCCCACAGGACACCACACACCCCACGGGACCCATACACCCCACAGGACCCCACGGGACCCCACACACCCCACGGGACCCCACACACCCCACGGGACCCCACAGGACCCCACAAGACCCCACAGGACACCACACACCCCACGGGACCCCACACACCCCACAGGACCCCACGGGACACCACAGGACCCCACGGGACCCCATACACTCCACAGGACCCCACGGGACCCCACACACACCACAGGACCCCACGGGACCCCACAGGACCCCACGGGACCCCACACACCCCAGCCACAATTATTCTACTATAAATTTGTTTGAGTGATGCCGTTGTTTGAGTGATGCCCTTTCTGCTAAATGTTATTCTGTTGTTATTTAAGTGATAATGCCATTGCAGCCGGTGTTTGGAGGATATATTGGCACGGTTTGTAGCCCTTTGACTTCGTCTCGGGCCTAAACAACACACATGCCAATATATTCTGCAAACACCGACTTCTTGGGCATTATCACGTAAATAATATCTGAATATTTGGTTGTTTATATTGGAATGTCTCTCAGGGTATTGAGAGAATGTTTTGACTGATGTTATTGATTCATAAAAAATGGTAGTGATACTTTCCAGTGATACTTTCCAGAAAATGCATCTCTCCAAGAGCATTTCTCATCAATTCTGACCTAATGCTGCTTGCTCATTGATGATATTGATTTAGTCTCGTATATGGAGAAATGATATACAGTCGACTCCTGATGATGAATTGATTATCCCACATCATCCTATATTGATGATAACCACTGTTTGTCTACATGTAGTTATCGTTTCCCTTTACTGCTTTACTAGTGGAGGCTGGTGGGAGGAGCTATAGGATGGAATGGTGTAAAACATATCAATCACATGTGGAAACCATTCATTCCATACCAGCCATTACAATGAGCCCGTCCTCCTATAGCTCCTCCCACCAGCCTCCACTGACTGGGGGTATACTACAAAATAGATTGAATAACAACCTGAAAATAACGACAGATTTTCAGGTTGATTGAGAAGGTTAAACTTTGATATGTGTTTTTGGTTGGGTCAAACTGACCATGCCCATTTCAAGCTTTAATATATTTTTGTAGGTTAAGAATATTTAGGCTAGTTTGCTGGCTAACTCAGGGACATGCTTTGTAGAATACCCCTCTGGTCAGTAGGCTGGCTGCCTTGCACAATAATAAACTCCCATCCATCTGGCGACGCTGTTGTATGTTTCCGGGTTCCAGAAGAACCAAGGAGTTTTCGAAAATTCCTCGACTAGAACACGGAAGTAGGATTGGAGGTGAACAAAGATCTGTATGTAATGATGAGATGTTCACGTCACTCAATCCTGACAATAGAAATCGTTGTCCTAAAAGTAGGAATGCAGACGATTTGATTAGGTCCGAAATAAATCCATTGAAACGTTTCGGGATTATTTTGGACAGATTTTAGCGAGTGTAACCTCTAACCTCTCGCTTCGCCTCATCATCTCTGAAGTGACATTGTTTTGATTTTGAACGTTATTGTTGTGGAGTAGAGAACGACCTAGTTAGCTACTGACTGAACTAAATAGACTACCCAACTCCCAGTCGTCTGAAAAATGTCTAAACTACAGTTTTCTCGTGTGTTTTTAAATGATCGTTTAACGGCGGCTGCTGTGGAGATTTTCGGGGCAGTTGAGAAAACGGTAGTGGAGTACCAGGAGGAGAATGATCGGCTACGGAGAATGCTGGGGATCACTCCAGAGATACAACTATGTAGAATAGGTTAGTATGTAGATCTACTGATAGTTAGATATAGTTCTACTCAATTAGTAAACTGCTTAGGTAAATAGAGATCACCGTTTCAACCAAATGTTTTGAATGAAATGTTCTACCTAACTACTGTATGTATTGGTCTACAGGCCTAAAGCAAGCAAGCGTTTATCTGTGTAATTTACTAGATTAAATAAACCATTAAAGCCATTAACAATTATTACGTATCCTATGATTATATAGTTGTCTGCATATTTGATTACTTATCTAAAGCCTTGTATTTGTCACATGCTTTGTAAACAGGCATAAACTAACATAAACTAACCAATAAACTTACTTATGGCCCTCCAACACTGCAGAGAGAAAAATAATAAAGATAACACAGGGTTCTCCCCAAAGAGCCCAGAGTGGGGCGCTGCCCTCGTACTCAGTAGCACCACCTTGTTAAAAAATCCTGGGGAGAACCCTGACAATGAGTAACGATACTGTTGTATACACGGGGTACCAGCATAGCTGGACACGAGGTACCAGTATGACTATATATACACAGGGTACCAGTATAGCTGTATACATGGGGTACCAGTATGACTATATATATATGCACAGGGTACCAGTATGACTATATATATATGCACAGGGTACCAGTATGACTATATATATATGCACAGGGTACCAGTATGACTATATATATATATACAGGGTACCAGTATGACTATATATATATATGCACAGGGTACCAGTATGACTATATATATATGCACAGGGTACCAGTATGACTATATATATATGCACAGGGTACCAGTATGACTATATATATATATATATATATATACACAGGGTACCAGTATGACTATATATATATGCACAGGGTACCAGTATGACTATATATATATATATACAGGATACCAGTATGACTATATATATACTCAGGCATTTATGTATAGGTAACCTCTGACCCTCCTCTCCCTCCTCTCCTTCCCTCCAGACTCCCTGCAGCTCTCTGTCTCTGAAGAGGAGGTTCCCCCTGAGCAGCAGCACTGTGAGCAGGAGGGGAGCCCCAGTCTGGGGCAGAAGGACCCAGAGACCAAACAGATTAAAGAGGAACAGGAGGAAGTCAGGACCTGTCAGGAGGAAGAGCAGCTTCAAGGGCTCTTTGATACCAAAGACTCCATATTCACTCCTTCCTGTGTGAAAAGTGAATGTGATCTGGAGAACCCATGTCAAGAAGCCGTACTAGCTGAACACCCAACTCTCAGTCCACTGAAAACGTCTAAACTACAGTTGTTGAGTGTGTTGTTAAATCAATGTTTAACGGCATCTGCTGCTGTGGATATTTTTGGTGCAGTTGAGAAAACGGTAGTGGAGTACCAGGAGGAGAATGATCTGCTACGGAGACTGCTGCGGAGGACACCAGAGATACAACTATGTAGAATAGGTTAGTATGTAGATCTAATACCTAGCTACGGTTCTACTTCGTTAATAAACTGTTTCCGGGCACTCTGTTCACAATGTTGACATCAGCAAACCGCCCTCCCAACAACACCATACACGTGGTCTGCTGTTGTGAGGCCGGTTGGACGTACTGTCAAATTCTCTAAAATGATGTTGGAGGCGGCTTATGGCAGAGAAATAAACATTTAATTCTCTGGCAACAGCTCTGGTAGACATTCCTGCAGTCAGCTTGCCATTTGCATGCTCCCTCAACTTGAGACATCTGTGGCATTGGGTTCGTGCGACAAAACTGCACATTTTATTGTCTTTTATTGTCCCCAACACAAGGTGCACCTGTGTAATGATTATGCTGTTTAATCAGCATCTTGATATAGCACACCTGTCGGATGGATTGATTATGTTGGCAGAGGAGGAATGCTCACTAACAGGGATGTAAACAAATTTGTGAAAACATTTTGAGAGAAATAAGCTTTTTGTGCGTAGGGAACATTTCTGGGATCTTTTGTTTCAGCTCATGAAACATGGGACCAACACTTTACATGTTGCGTTTATATTTTTGTTCAGTGTAGGAACAATTTATCCTTGATTGCTATACAGATTTGGATACTTTGAACACTAAACTTGACTATAAGGAGCCATATAAGGAAAAGTGGGGGGTTTTGAAATGAGCCATATAAGGAGAAGTGGGGGTTTAGAAAGGAGCCATATAAGGAGAAGTGGGGGTTTTGAAAGTTACCATATAAGTAGAAGTGGGGGTTTAGAAAGGAACCATACAAGGAGAAGTGAGGGTTTAGAAAGGAACCATACAAGGAGAAGTGGGGGTTAAGTAAGGAACCATACAAGGAGATATGGCTTGATATGGCTTGTGTGAAGGAAAGCAAATACCTAGCTAGCTGTCTGCACTCAGGCTATATAGATCATAGAGATCCATGCTAAGGAAAGCAAATACCTAGCTAGCTATCTGCACTCAGGCTGTATAGATCATAGAGATCCATGCTAAGGAAGCAAATACCTAGCTAGCTGTCTGCACTCAGGCTATATAGATCATAGAGATCCATGCTAAGGAAGAACATTGAAATTGAATGTCATAGAGATCTATAATTCATGAGTGATTCCAAATTATATTATAAATAACCTCTGCTCCTCCTCTCCTTCCCTCTAGACTGCCTACAGCTCTCTGTTTCTGAAGAGGAGATTCCCCCTGAGCAGCAGCACTGTGAGCAGGAGTGGAGTCCCAGTCTGGGGCAGGAGGACCCAGAGCCCACACAGATTAAAGAGGAACAGGAGGAAGTCAGGACCAGTCAGGAGGAAGAGAAGCTTCAAGGGCTCTTTGTTACCAAAGACTCCACATTCACTCCTTCCTGTGTGAAAAGTGAATGTGATCAGGAGGACCCACTTCAGTCCTTGACTCTTCCCCAAACCCAGACTGTGGAGAACAGAGAGAGAGACTCTAAACCAGTGGATCTCACACCTTTTGTCACTGTGACCCACATTAAGGGTCTCAACATTACCTGTGACCCTCCAGGTAATCAAAACAATGCCTTCAGCCACAGTTCAGCTGTAAATAGCGACCCAGTAGGACTTGACAGTAGCACACCATTGGATCCCAGTCCACCATTGGATCCCAGTCCACCATTGGATCCCAGTCCACCATTGGATCCCAGTCCACCATTGGATCCCAGTCCACCATTGGATCCCAACCCACCAATGGGGGAACACTGTTCCAAACCCAGCACCACATCTAGAAAAACTCACCACTGCCGTGACTGTGGTGAAACATTTGCTCTGAAATCTGACCTGCAGAGACATGTGACTCTCACCAAGAAGAGACTCAGTGACTGCAGCTTCGGCAATAAACACTACAACTCCACCTGTAAACTGAAGGCCCATGTCAGGCTCTGTCATGGTGGTAAACCCTGCACCTGCCCTGTTTGTGGAAAGACCTTCAAATACAAAGGAGATCTATCCAGGCACATGAGGATTCACAAAGGAGAGAAACCATTTAGCTGTGGTGACTGTGGGAAAAGATTCAGTCAGAAGGGGAACCTAACTGAACATGTACTGATTCACACAGGAGAGAAACCATTTAGCTGTGGTGACTGTGGGAAAAGCTTCAGTCAGAGGGGACACCTTACTGTTCATAAACTGACTCACACAGGTGAGAAACCTTTTAGCTGTGGTGACTGTGGGAAAAGTTTTAGTCAGAAGGGGAACCTAAGCATTCATAAACTGACACACACGGGAGAGAAACCTTTTACCTGTGGTGACTGCGGGAAAAGCTTTGGGCTCAAGCGGCACCTAACCATGCATAAACTGACTCACACAGGAGAGAAACCGTTTAGCTGTGGAGACTGTGGGAAAAGCTTTAATCGCAAGGAGGTCTTAACCATGCATATACGAACTCACACAGGAGAGAAACCATTTATCTGTGGTGACTGTGGGAAAAGCTACAGGCATAAAGGGTCCCTTAAGATACATATATTGTCTCACACAGGAGAGAAACTCTTTACCTGTGGAGACTGTGGGAAAAGCTTCAATAAGAGGGGGAACCTAAACATGCATTTACGGACTCACACAGGAGAGAAACCATTTAGCTGTGGAGACTGTGGGAAAAGCTTCAATCAAAGGGGGAACTTAACCACGCATATACGGACTCACAGCAGAGATAATTCCTTTCGCTGTGGTGACTGTGGGGAAAACTTCGATGAGAAGGGACACCTAACTGAACATATACGGACTCACACAGGAGAGAAACCATACAGGTGTGGTGACTGTGGGAAAAGCTTCATTCAGAAGGCGGACCTAAGGAGGCATATACTGATTCACACAGGAGAGAAACCACATGGCTGCTCCGTCTGTGGTAAAGGATTCACTCATAAATCTCATCTGCTGAGGCATGTGGATAAAATCCACAAAGGACGAAAACAGGACAGAAACTGAAAGAGGAAAGAACATTAGGACAAAGAGATTATCTGTCAGGTTAGTGAATAAAAAGGCAGGATATGGACAAATCTCTTAGGAAGCAACAGCGATATGGCCCTCATCAAATATGCAGACGACATGGCTCTGGTTGCTTGCCTGGAGGTCAAGTCCATCTCCAGCTACTCCCAGTTCATTGACTGCCTCTTGACGTGGTTTGACAGTAGCGTTCTTGACCTCAACGTCACCAAGAATAAAAAACTGTGCCTTGGAGGAAATCAATTTGGGGAAAATGGAAGCCCTTCTCTTGAGCCTGTCACTATGTAAGGGAATACCCCCCTGAAATGGACAAAAATGAATGGCAACATATTGGCATTGGACAAAGTATGGAAGGACGTGGAGCAAGTCACACATTTTAAATACTTGGGGACAATTTTCGACCACAAACTTTTCAACCACAAAACACTGACCTCATCTACAAAAAGGCAAGGCCGTTTTTTTCCCTACTTAAGATAGTATGACGTTTTAATGCAAGCAGACTCACACTGATCGTGGTATACAAATAGCAGATTGAGTGTTCTCAATTACAATTCTGGTACCTCTCATTGATGTTTAATTTTTTGTTTAATTTTGACATGTCAATGTTTAATGTGTTTGTGTATGTTTTATGTCTGTTTTCATACTTTTATTATAACTCAGAGTGCCAACGACACGTTTGCATTCAGTTTAAACTTAATGGACAATAAAGTTTGTCTTGTCTGCTTATTTTAAAGCTACCTTAACTCTGGATCATTCATGCTTTGGCTTACAGAAATATATATGTGCGATCGATTGACTTTTGCAAAACATTGTATGTAAATCAAATTTGACAGTAAGTCATTCCACACAAAGTCCAAAGGATATTCGACTTCCACTTTTATGCCAACTCCTCCGAAAAGATATATAATATTTAGCTGTGGTGACTGTGGGAAAAGCTTCAGTCGCTAGGGGAAGCATAGACTGACTCACATAGGAGATAAACAACATGGTTGCTCAGTCTGGGGTAAAATATTCAGTTGTAAGGCTCATCTGCTAAAGAATGTAAATTACGTCCTCAAAGAAAGAAATCAGGACAAATACATATTTTGTCAGAAGATGGGTGTCGCCTGTTTGAATTAGTCTTTGATTAGAAACCAGAAGTGTTTTGGCCCTCCAGGAATGAGTCCCTGATTAGAAGGAGCGGATGGGAACCAGAAGTGTTTTGGCCCTCCAGGACGGACACAGGCGGTTCTATTAATCTGGCCCGGGCGCCCGCGTAGGTGTTTTACACCGAGTGAAAGTTGACTGTATTGGTTTTGTAACCGGGCTGCCTCCCCTGTGTGACCCAGGTGCCCCGATCAAAGCCCACGGTCGAAGTTGGCTCAAAGCAAAGTGATGTAGAAGCAATACAAGGAATAATGAGTAGGAGTCTGTGTTTTCATATTGCAAAAGTCATTTATTTTCTTATCTGCCCATGAAATAAAGTTGATTATTGTAACATTTATTTGATGGAAAAGAGATGTTTCTGTTTCTGAACAATGCACCATTCTGCCTTGTTCACAACATGACTGAGCAGCACAGATTACTGTTCCATTTGAGAAGGGATCTCCACCCACCCCACTTTGGACCTGATGACGTAACGGCATGTGCCCCGTGGCTCAGCATAACTGAATCCTGCCCATTGAACAGCCCTGGTGTACAGTACACAATACAATGACATGCGTACCTCTTGGTTCACCTCTTGACAACAATAATATAAAATAAAAAATGAAGTACCAAAATATAGGCTCAATACAGTAACAACATAATAACAGTAGACTAACAATAGAATAACAGTAGAATAACAATAGAATAACAATAGAATAACAGTAGAATAACAATAGAATAACAGTAGAATAACAATAGAATAACAGTAGAATAACAATATAATAACAATAGAATAACAGTAGAATAACAGTAGAATAACAATATAATAACAGTAGAATAACAATAGAATAACAGTAGAATAACAATAGAATAACAGTAGAATAACAGTAGAATAACAATATAATAACAGTAGAATAACAGTAGAATAACAATAGAATAACAGTAGAATAACAGTAGAATAACAATATAATAACAGTAGAATAACAATAGAATAACAGTAGAATAACAATATAACAGTAGAATAACAATAGAATAACACTAGAACAGTATAATAACGGTAGAACAGTAGAATAACAATAGAACAGTAGAATAACAATAGAACAGTATAATAAAGGTAGAACAGTAGAATAACAATAGAACAGTAGAATAACAATAGAACAGTAGAATAACAGTAGAATAACAATAGAATAACAATAGAACAGTATAATAACGGTAGAACAGTAGAATAACAATAGAACAGTAGAATAACAATAGAACAGTATAATAAAGGTAGAACAGTAGAATAACAATAGAACAGTAGAATAACAGTAGAATAACAATAGAACAGTAGAATAACAATAGAACAGTAGAATAACAGTAGAACAGTAGAATAACAATAGAACAGTAGAATAACAATAGAATAACAATAGAACAGTAGAATAACAATAGAACAGTAGAATAACAGTAGAATAACAATAGAACAGTAGAATAACAATAGAACAGTAGAATAACAGTAGAACAGTAGAATAACAATAGAATAACAATAGAACAGTAGAATAACAATAGAACAGTAGAATAACAGTAGAATAACAATAGAACAGTAGAATAACAATAGAACAGTATAATAACGGTAGAACAGTTAGTTCACTGTTTTATGAGAATCTCACAGATCTGCTGTTCAATGTCGGTTGATTTTTTTCATGCTGTTAGAAACGGGAATATCTGGTCGTTTGATTCAGAATGTCTCTCAGGGTATTGAGATAATGTTTGACGGATGTTATTGATTCAGAATGTCTCTCAGGGTATTGAGATAATGTTTGACGGATGTTATTGATTCAGAATGTCTCTCAGGGTATTGAGATAATGTTTTGACTGATGTTATTGATTCAGAATGTCTCTCAGGGTATTGAGATAATGTTTGATGGATGTAATTGATTCATTAAAAATGGTAGTGATATTTTCCAGAAAATGTATTTCTCATCAATTCTGACCTAATGCTGCTCATTGATGATATTGATTTAGTCTTGTATATGGAGAAATGATATACAGTCGACTCCTGATGATGAATTGATTATCCAACATCATCCTATATTGATGATAAACACTGTTTGTCTACGTGCAGTTATCGTTTCCCTTTACTACTTTACTACTGAGGGCAGTAGTTGATTCCATTCCAGCCCGTCCTCCTAAAGCTCCTCCCACCCTCCCCCAGTGACTGAGGGGTATCATTAAGCAATAAGGCCAATATATATATGGCCAATATACCACGACTAAGGGATGTTCTTAGGCACGACTCATCGCGTGTTATATTGGCCATATACCACAAACCCCTGACGTATCTTATTGCTATCAGAAACTGGTTACCAATATAATTACGGGAGTAAAAATAAATGTTTTGTCATACCGGTGGTATACGGTCTGATATACCACGGCTGTTAGCCAATCATCATTCAGGGCTCGAACCACCCAGTTTGTAATACAACGTGGGTTCAATAACTTTGATAAACAACCAAAAATAATGACTGATAATCAGGTGGATTGAGACAGCTAAAGTTTGATATGGGTTTTTGGTTTAGTCAAATTGACCAAGCCCATTTCAAGCGTATATATATTGTGTAGGCTAGTTTGCTAGCTAACTCAGGGACATGCTTTGTAGAATACCCCTCTGGTCAGTAGGCTGGCTGCCTTGCACAATAATAAACCCCCATCCATCTGGCGACGCTGTTGTATGTTTCCGGGTTCCAGAAGAGTTTTCGAAAATTCCTCGACTAGAACACGGAAGTAGGATTGGAGGTGAACAAAGATTTGTATGTAATGATGAGATGCTCATGTCACTCAATCTTGACAATAAAAATCCTTGTCCCAAAAGTAGGAATGCAGGCGACATGATTAGGTCCGAAATAAATCCATTGAAACGTTTCGGGATTATTTTGGACAGATTTTAGCGAGTGTAACCTCTAACCTCTCGCTTCGCCTCATCATCTCTGAAGTGACATTGTTTTGATTTTGAACGTTATTGTTGTGGAGTAGAGAACGACCTAGTTAGCTACTGACTGAACTAAATAGACTACCCAACTCCCAGTCGTCTGAAAAATGTCTAAACTACAGTTTTCTCGTGTGTTTTTAAATGAGCGTTTAACTACGGCTGCTGTGGAGATTTTCGGGGCAGTTGAGAAAACGGTAGTGGAGTACCAGGAGGAGAATGATCGGCTACGGAGACTGCTGGGGATCACACCGGAGATACAACTATGTAGAATAGGTTAGTATGTAGATCTACTGATAGTTAGATATAGTTCTATTCAATTAGCAAACTTCTTAGGTAAATAGAGATCACAGTTTCAACCAAATGTTTTCATGAGATGTTCTACCTGCCTAACTACTGTATATATTGGTCTACAGGCCTAAAGCAATCAAGCTTTTATCTGTGAATGTGTAATTTATTAGATTAAATAAACCATGAAAGCCATTAACAATTATTACGTAGGCCTATGATTATATAGTTGTCTGCATATTTGATTACTTATCTAAAGCCTTCAAATCTAATTGTATTTGTCACATGCTTCGTAAACAGGCATAAACTAACTAATAAACTTACTTATGGCCCTCCAACAATGCAGAGAGAAAAATAATAAAGATAACACAGGGTTCTCCCCAAAGAGCCCAGAGTGGGGCGCTGCCCTCGTACTCAGTAGCAAGCACCACCTTGTTAAAAAATCCTGGGGAGAACCCTGACAATGAGTAACGATACTGTTGTATACACTGGTACCAGCATAGCTGGACACGAGGTACCAGTATGACTATATATACACAGGGTACCAGTATAGCTGTATACACGGGGTACCAGTATGGCTGTATACACAGGGTACCAGTGTAGCTCTATACACAGGGTACCAGTATAGCTATATATACACAGGGTACCAGTATTACTGTATACACGGGGTACCAGTATAGCTATATTTATTTATTTATTTTTATTTCACCTTTATTTAACCAGGTAGGCAAGTTGAGAACAAGTTCTCATTTACAACTGTGACCTGGACAAGATAAAGCAAAGCAGTTCGACACAAACAACAACACAGAGTTACACATGGAGTAAAACAAACATACAGTCAATAATACAGTATAAACAAGTCTATATAGGATGTGAGCAAATGAGGTGAGATAAGGGAGGTAAAGGCAAAAAAAAAAGGCCATGGTGGCAAAGTAAATACAATATAGCTGTCACGAATTACTAAGGTGGGTGGAATCAGGCGCAGAGAGCAGGTTTCAATTATTAGACAGTTTATTCTCCGGCGCACAAAACAACGGTCAACCCAACACACAGGGTGAATAATCCAAAATAGTCTGGAGAATAAAAACTCCACCAAATAACAGGAATACAAAAACAATCCCGCACAAAACAAGGGCGGGACAACCTACTAAATACAAGGACGTTAATTAAACTAAAATACACACAGGTGAAACTAATAAGACAAAACCAACAGACAAACGAAAAAGGGATCGGTAGTGGCTAGTAGGACGGTGACGACGACCGCCGAGCACCGCCCGAACAGGCAGGAGAGCCAACTTGACAGTACCCCCCCCCCGCCCCCGCAGTGCGCCGCCACCGGCCTCGAGGACGACCCGGAGGACGAGGTGCCGGGCGATCCGGGTGGAGGCGGTTCTCAGGAGAGAAGGGTCCAAAATGTCCCCCAAAGGAACCCAGCTTCTCTCCTCCGGACCGTACCCCTCCCAGTCCACGAGGTACTGTAGGCCCCCCACCCGGCGTCTCGAATCCAGAATGCACCAATTGTGCAAGTTCTCCCACTTAAAAAGATGAGAGGCCTGTAAATGTCATCATAGGTACACTTCAACTATGATAGACAAAATGAGGGGAAAAAATCCAGAAAATCACATTGTAGGATTTTTTATGAATTTATTTGCAAATTATGTTAGAATAGGTTTGTATGTATATCTACTGATAGCTAGCTATAGATCTACTCAGGCATGTCTTTATAGGTAACCTCTGCTCCTCCTCTCCTTCCCTCCAGACTCCCTGCAGCTCTCTGTCTCTGAAGAGGAGTTTCCCCCTGAGCAGCAGCACTGTGAGCTGGAGTGGAGCCCCAGTCTGGGCCAGAAGGACCCAGAGACCAAACAGATTAAAGAGGAACAGGAGGAAGTCAGGACCAGTCAGGAGGAAGAGCAGCTTCAAGTGCTCTTTGATACCAAAGACTCCATATTCACTCCTTCCTGTGTGAAAAGTGAATGTGATCTGGAGAACCCATGTCAGGAAGCCGTACTAGCTGAACACCCAACTCTCAGTCCACTGAAAACGTCTAAACTACAGTTGTTGAGTGTGTTGTTAAATCAATGTTTAACGGCATCTGCTGCTGTGGATATTTTTGGTGCAGTTGAGAAAACGGTAGTGGAGTACCAGGAGGAGAATGATCTGCTACGGAGACTGCTGGGGAGGACACCAGAGATACAACTATGTAGAATAGGTTAGTACATACAGTGCCTTGGAAAGTATTCGGCCCCCTTGAACTTTGCGACCTTTTGCCACATTTCAGGCTTCAAACATAAAGATATAAAACTGTATTTTTTTGTGAAGAATCAACAACAATTGGGACACAATCACAAAGTGGAACAACATTTATTGGATATTTCAAACTTTAACAAATCAAAAACTGAAAAATTGGGCGTGCAAAATTATTCAGCCCCCTTAAGTTAATACTTTGTAGCGCCACCTTTTGCTGCGATTACAGCTGTAAGTCACTTGGGGTATGTCTCTATCAGTTTTGCACATCGAGAGACTGAAATTGCAAAACAGCTCGAGCTCAGTGAGGTTGGATGGAGAGCATTTGTGAACAGCAGTTTTCAGTTCTTTCCACAGATTCTCGATTGGATTCAGGTCTGGACTTTGACTTGGCCATTCTAACACCTGGATATGTTTATTTTTGAACCATTCCATTGTAGATTTTGCTTTATGTTTTGGATCATTGTCTTGTTGGAAGACAAATCTCCGTCCCAGTCTCAGGTCTTTTGCAGACTCCATCAGGTTTTCTTCCAGAATGGTCCTGTATTTGGCTCCATCCATCTTCCCATCAATTTTAACCATCTTCCCTGTCCCTGCTGAAGAAAAGCAGGCCCAAACCATGATGCTGCCACCACCATGTTTGACAGTGGGGATGGTGTGTTCAGCTGTGTTGCTTTTAAACCAAACATAATGTTTTGCATTGTTGCCAAAAAGTTCAATTTTGGTTTCATCTGACCAGAGCACCTTCTTCCACATGTTTGGTGTGTCTCCCAGGTGGCTTGTAGCAAACGTTTTATGGATATCTTTAAGAAATGGCTTTCTTCTTGCCACTCTTCCATAAAGGCCAGATTTGTGCAATATACGACTGATTGTTGTCCTATGGACAGAGTCTCCCACCTCAGCTGTAGATCTCTGCAGTTCATCCAGAGTGATCATGGGCCTCTTGGCTGCATCTCTGATCAGTCTTCTCCTTGTATGAGCTGAAAGTTTAGAGGGACGGCCAGGTCTTGGTAGATTTGCAGTGGTCTGATACTCTTTCCATTTCAATATTATCGCTTGCACAGTGCTCCTTGGGATGTTTAAAGCTTGGGAAATCTTTTTGTATCCAAATCCGGCTTTAAACTTCTTCACAACAGTATCTCGGACCTGCCTGGTGTGTTCCTTGTTCTTCATGATGCTCTCTGCACTTTTTAACGGACCTCTGAGACTATCACAGTGCAGGTGCATTTATACGGAGACGTGATTACACACAGGTGGATTGTATTTATCATCATTAGTCATTTAGGTCAACATTGGATCATTCAGAGATCCTCACTGAACTTCTGGAGAGAGTTAGTTGCACTGAAAGTAAAGGGGCTGAGTAATTTTGCACGCCCAATTTTTCAGTTTTTGATTTGTTAAAAAAGTTTGAAATATCCAATAAATGTCGTTCCACTTCATGATTGTGTCCCACTTGTTGTTGAATCTTCACAAAAAAAATACAGTTTTATATCTTTATGTTTGAAGCCTGAAATGTGGCAAAAGGTTGCAAAGTTCAAGGGGGCCGAATACTTTCGCAAGGCACTGTAGATCTACTAAAACGTTCCTTTTGATTAGCTGAGGATGATGATGTGGTCACGTGTGATGCGCTCTGTCTGTACTGAACAAAAATATCAATGCAACATGTAACAGTTTCAAAGGTTTTACCGAGTTAAAATGTATTTCCGGGAAATCAGTCAATTGAAATAAATTCATCAGGCCCTAATCTATGGATTTGACATGACTGGGAATATACATATGCATCTGTTGGTCACAGATATCCTTTAATAAAAGGTAGAGGCGTGGATCAGAAAACCAGTCAGTATCTGGTGTGACCACCATGTACCTCATGCAGTGCTACACGTCTCCTTCACATAGAGTTGATCCTTGAGACATGGGGTCGTGTATTATCATGCTGAAACATGAGGTGATGGCGGTGGATGAATGGCAACGACAATGAGCCTCAGGATCTCGTCATGGTATTTCTGTGCATTCAAATTGCCATCGATAAAATGCAATTGTGTTCGTTGTCCGTTGCTTATGCCTCCCTGCCTGCCCATACCATAACCCCAGCATTGGGCACACTTCACAATGTTGACATCAGCAAATCGCTCGCGCAATGACGCCACACACGTGGTCTATGGTTGTGAGGCCAGTTGGACGTACTGCCAAATTCTCTAAAATTATGTTGGAAATGAGAGAAATTAGCATTTAATTCTCTGGCAACATCTCTGGTGGACATTCCTGCAGTCAGCATGCCATTTGCACGCTCCCTCAAAACCTGAGACATCTGTGGCACTGTGTTGTGACAAAACTGCACATTTTAGAGTGGCCTTTTATTGTCCCCAGCACAAGGTGCACCTGTGTAATGATCATGCTGTTTAATCAGCTTCTTGATATGCCACACCTGTCAGGTAGATGGATTATCTTGGCAAAGTAAAAATACTCACTAACAGGGATGTAAACAAATTTGTGAAAACATTTTGAGAGAAATAAGCTTTTTGTGCGTATGGACAATTTCTGGGATCTTTTATTTCAGCTCATGAAACATGGGACCAACACTTTACATGTTGCGTTTATATTTTTGTTCAGTTTAGAAACAATTGATCCTTGATTGCTATACCAATTTTGGAAACCTTGAACACTAACCTTAATTATCACCCAAAATGACTTTACAAATACAGAATGTATACTTGCTGTTTTACCACAGATTTCCACAGAGAATTTTGTTTAACTTCGAGCCAAATTGTTGTGTTCCCTTCCCTGTTTCCACAAGAAGTGTCTTACAATTCAGAAAGTATTCAGAGCTTTTTACATCTTTAGTTACATTAGACCTAAAACTGATTAAATTGTTGTTTTTACTCATCAATCTACACACAATACCCCATAATGACATCACAATAACCCATAATGACAAAGCAAAAAAAAACATTTTTTTATGAGTTTTGGTTCATTTATAAAAAATGTAAAAATGATATCACATTTACATACGTATTCAGACCCTTTACTCAGTACTTTGTGGAAGCACCTTTGGCAGCGATTACAGCCTTGAGTCTTCTTGGGTATGATGCTACAAGCTTGGCACACCTGTATTTTGGGAGTTTCCCCCATTCTTAGCTGCAGATCCTCTCAAACTCTGTCAGGTTGGATGTGGAGTGTCGCTGCACAGCTATTTTCAGGTATCTCCAGAGATGTTCGATCTGGTTCAAGTCCGGGCTCTAGCTGGGCCACTCAAGGACATTCAGAGCCATTCCCGAAGCCACTCCTGTCTTGACTGTGTGCTTAGGGTCGTTGTCCTGTTGGAAGGTGAACCTTCGCCCCAGTCTGAGGTCCTGAACGCTCTGCAGCAGGTTTTCATCAAGGATCTCTGTACTTTGCTTTGTTCATCTTTCCCTCGATCAAGTCTCCTTGTCCCTGCCGCTGAAAAACATCCCCACAGCATGATGCTGCCACCACCACGCTTCACTGTAGGGATGGTGCCAGGTTACCTCCAGGCGTGACCTTTGGCATTCAGGCCAAAGAGTTCAATCGTGGTTTCATCAGACCAGGTAATCTTGTTTCTCATGGTCTGAGAGTCCTTTAGGTGCCTTTTGGAAAACTCCAAGTGGGCCGTCATGTCATGTGCCTTTTAGAGACAGGTGTGTGTCATTCCAAATCATGTCCAAGCAATTGACTTTACCACAGGAGGACTCCAATCAAGTTGTAGAAACATCTCAATTATGAGATATGGAAACAGGATGCACCTGAGCTCAATTTTGAGTCTCATAGCAAAGGGTCCGAATTATTTTGTAAATTAAGTATTTATTTATTTTTAATACATTTGCTAAAAATATCTAAAAATCTATTTTCTCTTTGTCATTATGGGGTATTGTGTGTAGCTTGATGAGGGAAAAATAATAATTAGAATAAGGCTGTAACGTAACAATGTGGATAAAGGGAAGGGGTCTGAATACTTTCCTAATGCCCTGTAGTTCAGGGAAACGCAAAACACCTCTTATATGTATACAATTATTTTGCGGTGATATGAAAGGAAAGTTTTGAAGGTTTCCAAAACCGTTGTTGTCAAAAATGTACAGTTCTAGTCAGCTGATTTTATCCTTCTGGTTAGTTCCAGTCAGCTGATTCTATCCTTCTGGTTAGTTCCAGTCAGCTGATTCTATCCATTCCTTCTGGTTAGTTCCAGTCAGCTGATTCTATCCATTCCTTCTGGTTAGTTCCAGTCAGCTGATTCTATCCATTCCTTCTGGTTAGTTCCAGTCAGCTGATTCTATCCTTCTGGTTAGTTCCAGTCAGCTGATTCTATCCATTCCTTCTGGTTAGTTCCAGTCAGCTGATTCTATCCTTCTGGTTAGTTCCAGTCAGCTGATTCTATCCATTCCTTCTGGTTAGTTCCAGTCAGCTGATTCTATCCATTCCTTCTGGTTAGTTCTAGTCAGCTGATTCTATCCATTCATTCTGGTTAGTTCCAGTCAGCTGATTCTATCCATTCCTTCTGGTTAGTTCCAGTCAGCTGATTCCATCCTTCTGGTTAGTTCTAGTCAGCTGATTCTATCCATTCATTCTGGTTAGTTCTAGTCAGCTGATTCTATCCATTCATTCTGGTTAGTTCCAGTCAGCTGATTCTATCCTTCTGGTTAGTTCCAGTCAGCTGATTCTATCCTTCTGGTTAGTTCCAGTCAGCTGATTCTATCCTTCTGGTTAGTTCCAGTCAGCTGATTCTATCCTTCTGGTTAGTTCCAGTCAGCTGATTCTATCCATTCCTTCTGGTTAGTTCCAGTCAGCTGATTCTATCCATTCCTTCTGGTTAGTTCCAGTCAGCTGATTCTATCCATTCCTTCTGGTTAGTTCTAGTCAGCTGATTCTATCCATTCATTCTGGTTAGTTCCAGTCAGCTGTTTCTATCCATTCCTTCTGGTTAGTTCCAGTCAGCTGATTCTATCCTTCTGGTTAGTTCCAGTCAGCTGATTCTATCCATTCCTTCTGGTTAGTTCCAGTCAGCTGATTCTATCCATTCATTCTGGTTAGTTCCAGTCAGCTGATTATTTCCATTCCTTCTGGTTAGTTCCAGTCAGCCTATTCTATCCATTCATTCTGGTTAGTTCCAGTCAGCTGATTCTATCCATTCATTCTGGTTAGTTCCAGTCAGCTGATTATTTCCATTCCTTCTGGTTAGTTCCAGTCAGCCTATTCTATCCATTCCTTCTGGTTAGTTCCAGTCAGCTGATTCTATCCATTCCTTCTGGTTAGTTCTAGTCAGCTGATTCTATCCTTCTGGTTAGTTCCAGTCAGCCTATTCTATCCATTCCTTCTGGTTAGTTCCAGTCAGCTGATTCTATCCATTCCTTCTGGTTAGTTCCAGTCAGCTGATTCTATCCATTCCTTCTGGTTAGTTCCAGTCAGCTGATTCTATCCATTCCTTCTGGTTAGTTCCAGTCAGCCTATTCTATCCATTCCTTCTGGTTAGTTCCAGTCAGCTGATTCTATCCATTCCTTCTGGTTAGTTCCAGTCAGCTGATTCTATCCATTCCTTCTGGTTAGTTCCAGTCAGCTGATTCTATCCTTCTGGTTAGTTCCAGTCAGCTGATTCTATCCATTCCTTCTGGTTAGTTCCAGTCAGCTGATTCTGTCCATTCCTTCTGGTTAATTCCAGTCAGCTGATTCTATCCATTCCTTCTGGTTAGTTCCAGTCAGCTGATTCTATCCATTCCTTCTGGTTAGTTCCAGTCAGCTGATTCTATCCTTCTGGTTAGTTCCAGTCAGCTGATTCTATCCATTCCTTCTGGTTAGTTCCAGTCAGCTGATTCTATCCATTCCTTCTGGTTAGTTCCAGTCAGCTGATTCTATCCATTCCTTCTGGTTAGTTTTAGTCATCTGATTCTATCCATTCCTTCTGGTTAGTTCCAGTCAGCTGATTCTGTCCATTCCTTCTGGTTAGTTCCAGTCAGCTGATTCTATCCATTCCTTCTGGTTAGTTTTAGTCAGCTGATTCTATCCATTCCTTCTGGTTAGTTCCAGTCAGTTGATTCTATCCATTCCTTCTGGTTAGTTCCAGTCAGCTGATTCTATCCATTCCTTCTGGTTAGTTCCAGTCAGCTGATTCTATCCATTCCTTCTGGTTAGTTCCAGTCAGCCTATTCTATCCATTCCTTCTGGTTAGTTTTAGTCAGCTGATTCTATCCATCTGGTTAGTTCCAGTCAGCTGATTCTATCCATTCCTTCTGGTTAGTTCCAGTCAGCCTATTCTATCCATTCCTTCTGGTTAGTTCCAGTCAGCTGATTCTATCCATTCCTTCTGGTTAGTTCTAGTCAGCTGATTATATCCATTCCTTCTGGTTAGTTCTAGTCAGCTGATTCTATCCTTCTGGTTAGTTCCAGTCAGCTGATTCTATCCATTCCTTCTGGTTAGTTCCAGTCAGCTGATTCTATCCATTCCTTCTGGTTAGTTCCAGTCAGCTGATTCTATCCATTCCTTCTGGTTAGTTCTAGTCAGCTGATCATATCCATTCCTTCTGGTTAGTTCTAGTCAGCTGATTCTATCCTTCTGGTTAGTTCCAGTCAGCCTATTCTATCCATTCCTTCTGGTTAGTTCCAGTCAGCTGATTCTATCCATTCCTTCTGGTTAGTTCCAGTCAGCTGATTCTATCCATTCCTTCTGGTTAGTTCTAGTCAGGCAGCTTAGTTTCCCATTCAGAGGACCCCCGACACTTTCCCTTAGTTCTTACAGGTCAAGGTCAGCAGCGTCACAAAAATCTGAGGATGTGAGGATGCCTGTTGGGCGTGGTCCGGAGACGGACTAGGCACCCCGTCCAGAAGTTGGAGAATTTTGCACTTTTCAAACACCTAAAACCCATTTTTACCTGCAATCTAGAGCCATAATTATTATGCTTAATTCTATGTAAAAAAAAAAAAAAAACTGTTTTCTGCATATCTCTTGAGCTGTCTTGTATCCTCCTGACTGGTCTTCTTTTTTTTTTCATTTTAAGAAACTAAATATACTTCTCTGCTAAAAATCTGTGTAAAAGATTGAAATTAATCTGAGTCTTATTTAGTACATTTTGTATTCGCTTGCTTTTCTAAAGTCTACTAACCTTGTCAGCAGGCATGCCAGCTAAGATAGTTAAGACAAGCTAGCTACTCTAACTTGATTGATAGCCTGAAATGGCTTCTGGGTAGCCAGTTATGAGGTTGGGAGACTAGCTCATACCAACTTCAGAAAATTGCTAGGTGTCTAGAAGTATCGTGTGGTATTACAGAGAAACACCAACAACAACAAAACCTTCAAAAAAATAAATACAATTTTATCCATACAGGACCAGTCAAAAGTTTGAACACACCAACTCATTCAAGGCCTTTTCTTTATTTTTACTATTTTCTACATTGTATAATAATAGTGACAACATCAAAACTATGAAATAACACATATAGAATCATGTAATAAACAAAAAGTATATTTGAGATTCTTCAAAGTAGCCACCCTTTGCCTTGATGAGAGCTTTTGGCATTCTCTCAAGCAGCTTCATCTGGAATGCTTTTCCAACAGTCTCTTGGCATGTTAACCCACCATATGGCTTGTGTGAAGGAAAGCAAATACCTAGCTAGCTATCTGCACTCAGGCTGTATAGATCATAGAGATGCATGCAAAGGAAGAACATTGAAATTGAATGTCATAGAGATCTATAATTCATGAGTGATTCCAAATTCTGTTATAAATAACCTCTGCTCCTCCTCTCCTTCCCTCCAGACTCCCTGCAGCTCTCTGTCTCTGAAGAGGAGGTTCCCCATGAGCAGCAGCACTGTGAGCAGGAGTGGAGTCCCAGTCTGGGGCAGGAGGACCCAGAGCCCACACTGATTAAAGAGGAACAGGAGGAAGTCGGGACCAGTCAGGAGGAAGAGAAGCTTCAAGGGCTCTTTGTTACCAAAGACTCCATATTCACTACTTCCTGTGTGAAAAGTGAATGTGATCAGGAGGACCCACTTCAGTCCTTGACTCTTCCCCAAACCCAGACTGTGGAGAACAGAGAGAGAGACTCTAAACCAGTGAATCTCACACCTTTTGTCACTGTGACCCACATTAAGGGTCTCAACATTCCCTGTGACCCTCCAGATAATCAGAACAATGCCTCCAGCCACAGTTCAGCTGTAAATAGCGACCCAGTAGGACTTGACAGCAGTCCACCATTGGATCCCAGTCCACCATTGGATCCCAGTCCACCATTGGATCCCAGTCCACCATTGGATCCCAGCTCACCATTGGGTCCCAGCTCACCATTGGGTCCCAGCTCACCATTGGTTCCCAGCCCACCATTGGATCCCAGTCCACCATTGGTTCCCAGCCCACTATTGGAGAAACACTGTTCCAAACCCAGCACCACGTCTAGAAAAACTTACCACTGCCGTGACTGTGGTGAAACGTTTGCTCTAAAATCTGACCTGCAGAGACATGTGACTCTCACCAAGAAGAGACTCAGTGACTGCAGCTTCGGCAATAAACACTACAACTCCACCTGTAAACTGAAGGCCCATGTCCAACTCTGTCCCAGTGGGAAACCTTGCACCTGTCCAGTTTGTGGCAAGACCTTCAAATACAAAGGAGGTCTCCCCAGGCACATGAGGATTCACAAAGGAGAGAAACCATTTAGCTGTGGTGACTGTGGGAAAAGCTTCAATCAGAAGGGGAACCTAACTGAACATGTACTGATTCACACAGGAGAGAAACCTTTTAGCTGTGGCGACTGCGGGAAAAGCTTTGGGCTCAAGCGGTACCTAACCATGCATAAACTGACTCACACAGGAGAGAAACCGTTTAGCTGTGGAGACTGCGGGAAAAGCTTTAATCGCAAGGCTGTCTTAACTATGCATATACGGACTCACACAGGAGAGAAACCATTTATCTGTGGTGACTGTGGGAAAAGCTTCCGGCATAAAGGCTGCCTTAAGATACATGTACTGACTCACACAGCAGAGAAACGATTTAGCTGTGGAGACTGTGGGAAAAGCTTCAATAAGAGGGGGAACCTAAAAGTGCATATACGGACTCACACTGGAGAGAAATCTTTTAGCTGTGGAGACTGTGGGAAAAGCTTCAATACGAGGGGGAACCTAACCAGACATGCACGGACTCACACCAGAGATAATTCGTTTCGCTGTGGTGACTGTGGGGAAAGCTTCAATGAGAAGGGGCACCTAAATGAACATATACGAACTCACACAGGAGAGAAACGATTTATCTGTGGTGACTGTGGGAAAAGCTTTAAGCATAAGGGGTGCCTTAAAATACATATATTGTCTCACACAGGAGAGAAACCGTATAGGTGTGGTGACTGTGGTGAAAGCTTCAATGAGAAGGGGCGCCTAAATGAACATATACAGACTCACACAGGAGAGAAACCTTATAGCTGTGGTGACTGTGGGGAAAGCTTCAATCAGAAGGTGGACCTAAAGAGGAATATACGGATTCACACAGGAGAGAAATCGCATGGCTGCTCAGTCTGTGGTAAAGGATTCATTCAGAAGTCTCATCTGCTGAGGCATGTGGATAAAGTCCACAAAGGAAGAAAACAGGACAGAAACTGAAAGAACATTAGGACAAAGAGATTGTCTGTCAGGTAAGTGAATAAAAAGGCAGGATGTGGACAAATCTCTTAGGAAGCAACAGCGATATGGCCCTCATCAAATATGCAGACGACATGGCTCTGGTTGCTTGCCTGGAGGTCAAGTCCATCTCCAGCTACTCCCAGTTCATTGACTGCCTCTTGACGTGGTTTGACAGTAGCTTTCTTGACCTCAACGTCAGTCACAAAGACCAAAAAACTGTGCCTTGGAGGAAATCAATTTGGGGAAAATGGAAGCCCTTCTCTTGAGCCTGTCACTATGTAAGGGAATACCCCCCTGAAATGGACAAAAATGAATGGCAACATATTGGCATTGGACAAAGTATGGAAGGACGTGGATCAAGTCACACATTTTAAATACTTGGGGACAATTTTCGACCACAAACTTTTCAACCACAAAACACTGACCTCATCTACAAAAAGGCAAGGCTGTTTCTTTCCCTACTTAAGATAGTATGACGTTTTAATGCAAGCAAATTCACACGGATCGTGGTACACAAATACCAGATTGAGTGTTCTCAATTACAATTCTGCTACCTCTCAGTGATGTTTCATTTTTTGTTTCATTCTGACATTTCAGTCTGACATGTAAAATTAGTTTCATTCTGACATGTAAATGTGTTATGTTTTTATTTTATTTACTTTTCTGCTCTTTTGCACACCAGTATCTCTACTTGCACATCATCATCTGCTCATTTATCACTCCAGTGTTAATCTGCTCAATTGTAACTCTTCACTCCTATGGCCTATTTATTGTCTACCTCCTCATGCCTTTTGCACACACTGTATATATACTTTATTTTTTCTACAGTGTCATTGATTTGTTTATTGGCTTGTTACTGGCTTGTTTATTGTTTATTCCATGTGTAACTCTGTGTTGTTGTCGGTGTCACACTGCTATGCTTTATCTTGGCCAGGTCGCAGTTGCAAATGAGAACTTGATCTCAACTCGCCTACCTGGTTAAATAAAGGTGAAATAAAATTTTAAAAAATGTGTTTCATTCTGACATGTAAATATTTGTGTTTTTATTTTATTTGTGTTTTTATAGTCTCTGGATCATTCATTCTGTTTAAATGTACTAGACAATAAAGTTTGTCTTATCTGCTTATCTTAAAGCTATCTTAGTCTCTGGATCATTCATGCCGTGGGTTACAGGCAAATAGACAAGTAAATCAAATTTGACACCAAGTAATTGTACACAAGGTCCAAAGGAAATTTAGCGCACACTGTCACATCAGTCCCAAGCCAGTTATCAGGAGGGTTAGGGTTAGGGTTAGGAGGAGGTTATCAGGAGGGTTAGGGTTAGGAGGAGGTTATCAGGAGGGTTAGGGTTAGGAGGAGGTTATCAGGAGGGTTAGGGTTAGGAGGAGGTTATCAGGAGGGTTAGGGTTAGGGTTAGGAGGAGGTTATCAGGAGGGTTAGGGTTAGGAGGAGGTTATCCGGAGGGTTAGGGTTAGGAGGAGGTTATCAGGAGGGTTAGGAGGAGGTTATCAGGAGGGTTAGGGTTAGGAGGAGGTTATCAGGAGGGTTAGGGTTAGGAGGAGGTTATCAGGAGGGTTAGGGTTAGGAGGAGGTTATCAGGAGAGTTAGGGTTAGGATGAGGTTATCAGGAGGGTTAGGGTTAGGAGGAGGTTATCAGGAGGGTTAGGGTTAGGAGGAGGTTAGTGGTTCAGTGGTCTAAGGCACTGCATCTCTGTGCTTGAGAAGTCACTACAGACACCCTGGTTCAGCGGTCTAAGGCACCGCATCTCTGTGCTTGAGAAGTCACTACAGACACCCTGGTTCAGCGGTCTATGGCACTGCATCTCTGTGCTTGAGAAGTCACTACAGACACCCTGGTTCAGTGGTCTATGGCACTGCATCTCTGTGCTTGAGAAGTCACTACAGACACCTCGATTTGAATCCAGGCTGTATCACAACCGGCCGTGATTGGGAGTCACATAGGGCGACGCACAATAGGCCAGCGTCCTCCAGTTTTGGCCGTAATTGTAAATAAGAAATTTGTTCTTAACTGACTTGCCTAGTTAAGTAAAGGTTAAATGAATTAAAAATGACAAAAAATGAATTCAGTTCATGCCAGAAATGTTCTCCTAGATCCCCCTATTACCTGCTGTAATTGTTTCCTCTCATGTAGTTATCTATTCCATTATAACTGGTCTGGACCTTGTAGTAAAACCCCTGATTATATAAATATATTGATACGAAATATAAATAGATATACTTTCCAGAAAACATCTTGAATTTGTCCAATAGTTTTTTTTAAATGTCATTTTAATCTAATGTTGCTCATTCATCGTGTTGATGTAATATTGTATGGAATAATGATAAACTGTTGACTCCTGAGGATGAATTGATTCTCCAAGATCATCCTTCACTGTTTGTCTATGTAGTTTTCGTTTCCCTTTGCTACTGGTCTGTAGGCTGCCTTGCACAGAAAACCTCCATCCAGCTGGCGGCGCTGTCGTGTGGTTCAGGGCACGCAGCCCACGAGAATAAAGGATTTTTCTAAAATTCCTTGACTAGAACACGGAAGTAAGATTGTAGACAATGGTTGTCACTAGTTACCACAGCCACCAAGTACAAATTGGCTCTGTCGTAAAAACCTAAGAAAACTCCAATGTGCGTGTTGGTCCTAATTTAAAGGTTAGGCATACGTTTAACTGTGTGGTTAGGGTTAGGTTTAAAATCAGGTTTTAGGAAGAGAAATTGTAGAAATATTGTACCAATTTGTGGCTGTGGTAACTAGTAACGATCCATTGTTGTTGTAATGCTAGACCACAGCAAATATGTTCTACTAAGATAGAATTGAATTGAATAGATCACATCCTGTCGTTTCCAATGCGGAGGCAAGTGAGCCGAGTAGGTGGGATCAAGTGTCGAGATGGGTTTTTCAAAGTCGCGTTTATTGGTCTATCAGAGATGTCAGTCAGATGGCTTAGGTGACGTCAATAAAATACATATTTGTCATATTCAAAATGAGATTTGGAGAAAACACTTTTATTAACTAACTAACTTTAAGTAACTTTTCGTTGTTGACACTTTTATAATGCCACCAAGATCGAAAAGTAAGTTACAAATATATATATTTGAATGTTTATACACGTTATATAAATTCGATATTAAAACGTGTTGTAGTGGGCGTTAACTGTTTAATACATGTTAGAATTTCACATGGGCAAGAAGAGAAATAGTAACGTTAGTTAGGTTGATATATAGACGTATATGTTTATCGGCTGGCTAACGTTACTGTAGTGCAATTAATCGGATTCTGCACTTGTCCGAAAAATAGCACTAGCTAGTTTAGCTAACTAATCATTCAGAACCGCACATCTGAGAGAACAGGACGTAAGTTACTAGTTTACTCGAAGAGCTAGAAAATGGATGAGCACGGACGAACAGCGTTTGTAGGAATTAATGTACTCTACAGTACTGCATATCGTTACACCTCAAAGGAGCTACTACAACCAGGTGTTGTAACCAAAATGATTTTACAATCGTTTTGTTTTGAACAGAACCATGACCAGACGGACATTGGAATTCGTTTCAAAGTGACAGCGAGGACAAGGCACTGTTTCCCCACTGTAACGGCTGTTGGTGGAAGGAGGTGAGGACCAAGGTGCAGCGTTGTACGTGTTCATATTATTTATTTGAAACTGAACACTAAATAACAAAAGGAATAACCGAAACAGTTCTGAAAGGTTAAACAGAAATTAACTACCCACAAAACCGATGTGGGGAAAAAGCTACCTTAGTATGGTTCTCAATCAGAGACAACGATAGACAGCTGCCTCTGATTGAGAACCACACCCGGCCAAACAACAAAGAAATACAAAATATAGAGAAATCACACCCTGGCCTAACCAAAATAGAGAATAAAAGCCTCTCTATGGCCAGGGCGTGACACCCACGAGGAATTTGGCACACGGGTGGTTTTATTTGGGCCCCAAAGTTGAGGCAATTTAAAATATATATTTTATTGTTGTACATAAAAGACTGGAGAAACACCAGGAAATCAGCTTCAAGTTATTTAATTTAAAAAAAATGTATTTAAGAATCTATTCTTGCATTCCGATGAATAATAGAGACACCTGATCGTATTCAAATGTAAGCACAGTATATTTGTTTGGGCTTTTTCCAATCAATTTACGGTCTACAAATGATTTGTAATTATGTTCCCGACCCCCCACAACCATCCGCTCAAGAAAATAATAGTCACGCGGCTGAATCTAGTTCATCCCTGGGATAAAGGGAATGGGATGACTCACCTTTCCTCTGTTTGTTTTTGTTCTCTTCACCAGGATAGTGAGACAGGGGGGGAAGTCCAGGCACCAAAAGAAAAGGACTAGCCGGTGAAACACTTCAGTTTTCGCTGTGCTATGTTTAAAAATATATATATATATCTTCACCATAATTTTTTTTCTATTAGGGGGTAGGCATGCTGGACATGGCCTTCCAGGATACAATCAAAGGCACTTGATCTAAGTAAGGTGACTCTTCGTCCTTACACAATGCCAGAGACTGCTAAGGTTTTTTTTTTTATCAATTATGTCCTCCATTTTTGATATTCCAATCTATAAGATGACCACGTACTTGGGTTTTGGAGGTTTTTAGTCTCGCGGCATGCTTACTTTTCATTTGCCTGTTGTTCTTTTGTGTGATTTTGACAGCATCTTTTCCAGGAGCTGTATTCTCTTGTTAAAGTACCATCTGTATGAGACTAACGTTGTGATATTTTTTCTTTCAATGTGTCTGCAATCAATCACTGTGGGTGCATTATTATTATTATTATTATTATACTATAGATCGTCAATTGGATGATGGCCTCCTCCTTGCATGACACCTGTGCTTACATGCTGCTTCCTTTGTCACCTGAGTCTCCTCCTGTTTGCTCATGAGGAAGCCTCCTCACCTGACAGACCAACTCCTGCAGACTCCTAGAACTAAATTCAGCATCTGCTGCTTCCTCTGCTGGAGCTGGGTGTAGAAGGAAGGAGAGGAGCCCTCCTTCACTCTCTTGTTCTGTCTTTCTCACCTAAAACTCCTACATCTGCTTCCCTGGCCTCTCCTTCAAAAAAATAGCAAATTCAAGACTTTAAACCTGTTGATATAAAAGAATAACGATGCATCTTTAGTTGCTACCAACTTTGTGGTTGTCTTCTTTTTGTACTACGCCGTTCATCTGTTGCAGATTGAGGGGGTGGATTCATGCAATGCATTCTGGTAGGTGCTGCCTCGCAGGACAGTGTCTTCCGTGAACCCTGTCGAAAGACATTTCTACCAGAAAAGTATCATGACTGAAATGCATTTTTATTGACAAAGATAGTCAATAATCAGAATAAAACTGCTCCTCGCACACAGCGTAACCCACTCTCTTCAGGTCCTCAAAGGACTTCTGCAGACTGATGTCCCTACGCCTGATGTTTCTCTGGCCAATCTTCCTCCTCAGTAATTACAAAAGTGTGTAAGTATTCATCTCAAATTATTATTTTTAAATTCAGCTGGATGTTGGGCTATGCTTAAAGTCTCCTGTTTCATAGTTCATTTAGTAGTGTAGTGGTTGATGTAACATCTGTGGTGATATATTGTAGTTTGTAGATAATAGTTTATGGTTATGCCCTCTATCTCTGTTTTTCACCCTGATTGTTTTTTAATAGAGTTCATTTAAATAGACCCACACTTTATCCTGTCCTATGAAACATCAGAATAGACCCAGACTTCATCCTGTCCTGTGAAACATCAGAATAGACCCACACTTCATCCTGTCCTATGAAACATCACAATAAAGACCTACACTTTATCCTGTCCTATGAAACATCACAATAAGGACCCACACTTTATCCTGTCCTATGAAACATCAGAATAAAGACCCAGACTTGATCCTGTCCTATGAAACATCAGAATAAAGACCTACACTTTATCCTGTCCTATGAAACATCACAATAAGGACCCACACTTTATCCTGTCCTATGAAACATCAGAATAAAGACCCAGACTTGATCCTGTCCTATGAAACATCAGAATAAAGACCCACACTTTATCCTGTCCTATGAAACATCAGAATAAAGACCCACACTTTATCCTGTCCTATGAAACATCACAATAAAGACCCACACTTTATCCTGTCCTGTGAAACATCACAATAAAGACCCACACTTCATCCTGTCCTGTGAAACATCAGAATAGACCCACACTTTATCCTGTCCTGTGAAACATCACAATAAAGACCCACACTTCATCCTGTCCTGTGAAACATCAGAATAGACCCACACTTCATCCTGTCCTGTGAAACATCAGAATAGACCCACACTTCATCCTGTCCTGTGAAACATCAGAATAGACCCACACTCTATCCTGTCCTGTGAAACATCAGAATAGACCCACACTTCATCCTGTCCTGTGAAACATCAGAATAGACCCACACTTCATCCTGTCCTATGAAACATCACAATAAAGACCTACACTTTATCCTGTCCTATGAAACATCACAATAAGGACCCACACTTTATCCTGTCCTATGAAACATCAGAATAAAGACCCAGACTTGATCCTGTCCAATGAAACATCAGAATAAAGACCCACACTTTATCCTGTCCTATGAAACATCAGAATAAAGACCCACACTTTATCCTGTCCTATGAAACATCACAATAAAGACCCACACTTTATCCTGTCCTGTGAAACATCACAATAAAGACCCACACTTCATCCTGTCCTGTGAAACATCAGAATAGACCCACACTCTATCCTGTCCTGTGAAACATCACAATAAAGACCCACACTTCATCCTGTCCTGTGAAACATCAGAATAGACCCACACTTCATCCTGTCCTGTGAAACATCAGAATAGACCCACACTCTATCCTGTCCTGTGAAACATCAGAATAGACCCACACTTCATCCTGTCCTGTGAAACATCAGAATAGACCCACACTTTATCGTGTCCTATGAAACATTGCAGTAAAGACCCACACTTCATCCTATGAAACATTTTCAGTTGCTGCCCTCTTAAACCCGATTGGTCTTTTGAAGCTCCTCTCTATTGCTACACATGGTGTGTGTGTCTTTCTTTTTTGGTCCCTTTTCCTGTTGAGGGGGATGCATTCACACCATGTTCTTCCAGGTTGTGATCAAATGCTCTACCTTTATGGTTTCCATATGTTCTATGTTTTTCCCCATGTTAACAGGCATTTAATAAATGTACAACCTTTTGAGTTTTGTCTATTTTCTGAAGATGCGTATGATTATAGTAGACTATAGTTTGTGTTATTCTTACTTAGTCTGATCACAGGGCAACAGAACATAAGTCGTTACCTATACAATGTTTTACAGACATCTACCATCATTTTAAGAGGTACGGGTTAATAGTGTTCTACGACTCGATAAATTACTTTGCAATGACCCCGTGTCACAAATGATGGCTTGGATGTAATACGGCTGGGCACATTGGTAAACTAACTATCACAGATAGATGAGATAGATATATCACTGCATGTATAAATGTGACACGTCCACTTGGCGTTTCCTCTCACTACCATATTTGGGGTTACACGGTGTTAAACCCGGCTATAAGGTTTGTTTCATTACCGGTAGCTAGCATGTTTTTATCTATCAGTGATCATTGCTTTGGCGATTGATCCGATGGGTAGTCATGGATACAGCACACTACTGATTACACAGCCAACGACGTGTGCCTCACCATGCAATAATTACTCAAAATGCATCTTCTCATTATTTATTACATACCTTTCAACGTCTGTTGGAAGCTGGAACAAGGATTTTCCTCTACTCCATTTTTACAATAAACAAAGTATTTTATTGATGACATGTGTTTCTTATCGTGAAAAAAAAAAGTTGATTCACAGAAGAAGTACTAGTAGTGGGAAAACTTGCAAAGAAATCGATTTCTAGCTATTTATTATTAAGCTAAGTCAGCTAGATATCTACTTGGGACAAGCTAGCTACCGCGAAGAAGAGGATGAAGACCATTTGTGCCTTGCTGAATAAGCATAACGTTCATTAGGAAAACGGCCACTATCTAGTGCACTCGTCCTAAACAAAGTAATCTCTACAAACAATTGGGTAAGTCAAAGTCTACCAAACGTAGTGCACTCTGTTTGTTGTAGATTCTAGTTTTGGAAACGGAAAACTGTACGGAGATCAAATGTTCCTTTTATGAGAAAATGTGCAAAATGTCGGCCAAAATCCATCTAGCTGAATCTTCTCCCACTGTCGTCCACTGGGCTTCCTCTCACTACCATATTTGGTAGCAGTCATTTCCAATATGAGGAAATTAATCATAGTGGGAAGAACAACCACGAGCTAGTGAGATCCTACTGGTGCGTTATAGAATTATTTGCATATTTCCTATTGGGAACGCCTACTCTGATTTTCGTGTGTGCAATACCTCAATTCACCCATTCACTCCTAAACAACATGTTTTTTTTTATGGGTAAAAATAAAGGTAAAGTTTAGAAAACTTAGTCCATTCTCTTCATAACATATTTTGATTTTAAAACTGTATATGTTTCATCGACAAGAAAATTAGCAGAAAGTCAGCAAAAACCCAACCTTCGCATCTCCCCAGCCCGTTGGGGAGTGGCAGCGATGAGACAAGATCGTCATTGGATATCAACATTGGATCATTCAGAGATCCTCACTGAACTTCTGAAGAGAGTTTGCTGCACTGAAAGTAAAGGGGCTGAATAATTTTGCACGCCCAATTTTTCAGTTTTTGATTTGTTAAAAAAGTTTGAAATATCCAATAAATGTCGTTCCACTTCATGATTGTGTCCTACTTGTTGTTGAGTTTTATATCTTTATGTTTGAAGCCTGAAATGTGGCAAAAGGTCGCAAAGTTCAAGGGGGCCGAATACTTTCGCAAGGCACTGTATATTTAAACACATAGTTGACAAAGTTACAAAAGAGCAACATGAGAATCTGTAAATAACTAGGTAAGATAATCAAGTGAGAGTGGTGTGGAGCATTCCTCAAATAATTTGGCATGAACATCTTTGTTTTGGTGACGGTCTTAGTTTGCCACAAAACCACCACTGACACGACCACTGCTTACAGCTGCTGCTGAGAAACCAGGGGAGGCTGAAGTAATTCTGAACAAGCCAATTAACCCACTCTTCCCCAGGTTGCCGTCAGTGTAAATAATAATTTGTTCTATACTTAGTAAAAAAATAAAGTCGGTACCTTGTAGTTAACTCTCCCTCCACATAGAGGCGCTGTGGCTTTTGGCTTGCCACCCGCTGATACAGGCGGAAGTGAGCTTACGAGTGGACTTTTCTTTCTTGTGAACAACGTTCTTTCTTTGTGGAAGAAGCTACCAGCTGAATAGCTAACTAGCTACCAGTCAACTTAAAATGTCTAAACAGCAGTTGCTTCGTGTGTTTTTAAATGAGCGCTTAACTGCGGCTGCTGTAGAGATTTTCGGTGCAGTTGAGAAAACGGTAGTGGAGTACCAGGAGGAGAATGATCGGCTACGGAGACTGCTGGGGATCACACCGGAGATACAACTATGTAGAACAGGTACGTCTGTACAGTGCATTCGGAAAGTATTCAGACCCCTTCAATATTTCCACATTAGGTGAAAAATCTGTCCATGTGTGTTTGAGCACTTAACCCTCATGTCTCCTGTAATTACTGGAGATAAGAGCGTCTGCTAAAATGACAAACATTTCAAGTGTAATGCATTGGACTTTTGGAGTCCATTTCTTATTGTAAATAAGAATATAATATGTTTCTGAACACTAATACATTCATGTGGATGATACTATGATTACGGATAATCACGAATAATTAAGTTAATATCCTGCAAAATCAGGAATACAGATACACAACTCCCCTCCTCCTTACCAATAACAGGGGAGGTTAGCATTTTGGAGGGATGTGATGAGGATATTTGTTTCTTGTAACTTTCTCACTTGTCTTCATTGAAGGTTCATTCATTATTATCCAGAAACAGATTATATTGTATGTACAATAAAAGGGACTACAAACTTAAACAAACACATTATTCACCATTCACTTCCTATCGGACAAAACCCACAACACAACCAAAACAAACACATTATTCACCATTCACTTCCTATTGGACAAAACCCACAACACAACCAAAACAAACTGCATTCAACCAGTTTGTGGTTTCACAAGCTTAATGTGTGTAATGAATATGGGATCAAATACGACACTTCTGACTACTGTAATACGCTACGTTAACTTATCCAAATGCTTCTGACTACTGTAATACGCTACGTTAACTTATCCAAATGCTTCTGACTACTCTAATACGCTACGTTAACTTATCCAAATGCTTCTGACTACTGTAATACGCTACATTAACTTATCCAAATGCTTCTGACTACTGTAATACGCTACGTTAACTTATCCAAATGCTTCTGACTACTGTAATACGCTACGTTAACTTATCCAAATGCTTCTGACTACTGTAATACGCTACGTTAACTTATCCAAATGCTTCTGACTACTGTAATACGCTACGTTAACTTATCCAAATGCTTCTGACTACTGTAATACGCTACGCTACGTTAACTTATCCAAATGCTTCTGACTACTGTAATACGCTACCTTAACTCATCCAAATGCTTCTGACTACTGTAATACGCTACCTTAACTCATCCAAATGCTTCTGGCTACTGTAATACGCTACCTTAACTCATCCAAATGCTTCTGGCTACTGTAATACGCTACCTTAACTCATCCAAATGCTTCTGGCTACTGTAATACGCTACGTTAACTTATCCAAATGCTTCTGACTACTGTAATACGCTACGTTAACTTATCCAAATGCTTCTGACTACTGTAATACGCTACCTTAACTTATCCAAATGCTTCTGGCTACTGTAATACGCTACGTTAACTTATCCAAATGCTTCTGACTACTGTAATACACTACTTTAACTTATCCAAATGCTTCTGACTACTGTAATACGCTACGTTAACTTATCCAAATGCTTCTGACTACTGTAATGCTCTACGTTAACTTATCCAAATACTTCTGACTACTGTAATACACTACGCTACGTTAACTTATCCAAATGCTTCTGACTACTGTAATACACTACGTTAACTTATCCAAATGCTTCTGACTACTGTAATACGCTACGTTAACTTATCCAAATGCTTCTGACTACTGTAATGCTCTACGTTAACTTATCCAAATGCTTCTGACTACTGTAATACACTACGCTACGTTAACTTATCCAAATGCTTCTGACTACTGTAATACGCTACGTTAACTTATCCAAATGCTTCTGACTACTGTAATACACTACGCTACATTAACTTATCCAAATGCTTCTGGCTACTGTAATACGCTACGTTAACTTATCCAAATGCTTCTGGCTACTGTAATACGCTACGTTAACTTATCCAAATGCTTCTGACTACTGTAATACGCTACGTTAACTTATCCAAATGCTTCTGACTACTGTAATACACTACGCTACATTAACTTATCCAAATGCTTCTGACTACTGTAATACGCTACGTTAACTTATCCAAATGCTTCTGACTACTGTAATGCTCTACGTTAACTTATCCAAATGCTTCTGACTACTGTAATACGCTACGTTAACTTATCCAAATGCTTCTGACTACTGTAAAACACTACGCTACGTTAACTTATCCAAATGCTTCTGACTACTGTAATACACTACGTTAACTTATCCAAATGCTTCTGACTACTGTAATACGCTACGTTAACTTATCCAAATGCTTCTGGCTACTGTAATACACTACGTTAACTTATCCAAATGCTTCTGGCTACTGTAATACACTACGTTAACTTATCCAAATGCTTCTGGCTACTGTAATACACTACGTTAACTTATCCAAATGCTTCTGGCTACTGTAATACGCTACGTTAACTTATCCAAATGCTTCTGACTACTGTAATACGCTACGTTAACTTATCCAAATGCTTCTGGCTACTGTAATACACTACGCTACGTTAACTTATCCAAATGCTTCTGACTACTGTAATACACTACGTTAACTTATCCAAATGCTTCTGGCTACTGTAATACACTACGTTAACTTATCCAAATGCTTCTGGCTACTGTAATACACTACGTTAACTTATCCAAATGCTTCTGGCTACTGTAATACACTACGTTAACTTATCCAAATGCTTCTGGCTACTGTAATACGCTACCTTAACTTATCCAAATGCTTCTGGCTACTGTAATACACTACGTTAACTTATCCAAATGCTTCTGGCTACTGTAATACACTACGCTACGTTAACTTATCCAAATGCTTCTGGCTACTGTAATACGCTACGTTAACTTATCCAAATGCTTCTGACTACTGTAATACACTACTTTAACTTATCCAAATGCTTCTGGCTACTGTAATACGCTACGTTAACTTATCCAAATGCTTCTGACTACTGTAATACGCTACGTTAACTTATCCAAATGCTTCTGACTACTGTAATACGCTACGTTAACTTATCCAAATGCTTCTGACTACTGTAATACACTACTTTAACTTATCCAAATGCTTCTGGCTACTGTAATACGCTACGTTAACTTATCCAAATGCTTCTGACTACTGTAATACGCTACGTTAACTTATCCAAATGCTTCTGACTACTGTAATACACTACATTAACTTATCCAAATGCTTCTGGCTACTGTAATACGCTACGTTAACTTATCCAAATGCTTCTGGCTACTGTAATACACTACGTTAACTTATCCAAATGCTTCTGACTACTGTAATACGCTACGTTAACTTATCCAAATGCTTCTGACTACTGTAATACACTACGTTAACTTATCCAAATGCTTCTGACTACTGTAATACACTACATTAACTTATCCAAATGCTTCTGACTACTGTAATACACTACATTAACTTATCCAAATGCTTCTGACTACTGTAATACGCTACGTTAACTTATCCAAATGCTTCTGGCTACTGTTAACTTATCCAAATGCTTCTGACTACTGTAATACACTACGTTAACTTAACCAAATGCTTCTGACTACTGTAATACACTACGTTAACTTATCCAAATGCTTCTGACTAATTCACATTGGGGGACTAGATACATAAAGGTTCTTTTGATTTCTAAATGGTAAAACGGATATTATGAACATTTGATCTCAAATCCCAAATTCTGGAGTACAGAGACACATTTGTTAGTTTCACTGTCTAAATAAATACATAAGGGAGTGTAAACCTCCTCTCCTTCCCTCCAGACTCCCTGCAGCTCTCTGTCTCTGAAGAGGAGGTTCCCCCTGAGCAGCAGCACTGTGAGCAGGAGTGGAGCCCCAGTCTGGGACAGAAGGACCCAGAGACCAAACAGATTAAAGAGGAACAGGAGGAAGTCAGGACCAGTCAGGAGGAAGAGCAGCTTCAAGGGCTCGTTGATACCAAAGACTCCATATTCACTCCTTCCCGTGTGAAAAGTGAATGTGATCTGGAGAACCCATGTCAAGAAGCCGTACTAGCTGAACACCCAACTCTCAGTCCACTGAAAATGTCTAAACTACAGTTGTTCTGTGTGTTTTTAAATGAATGTTTAACGGCATCTGCTGCTGTTGAGATTTTCGGGGCAGTTGAGAAAACGGTAGTGGAGTACCAGGAGGAGAATGATCTGCTACGGAGACTGCTGCAGAGGACACCAGAGATACAACTACGTAGAATAGGTTAGTATGTAGATATAATACCTAGCTAGCTACGGTTCTACTTAGTTAATAAACTGTTTCCGGTAACAGGGATCTCCATCGCATCCATTTTTAAAGAACAATTCATAATATAGCTATGATTCACCAGGCATAACTAAAAAGTTATCTGTCAGGAAATGATCATTGAAAACAGCTTATATGGCACAGCCTTTCTGACTCCAAAGCATTTCATTAGAGACGGTGAGTATGTTTACGTTCACACTAGTAATTCCATATTATATTGACGGCAGTAGGCTGAGTACGACATCGGTCCTGTAGACCCCTGACTCTGCTCATCTTCAACGCTGTGAGGTCATAATAGAAGTAAGCATTAGAGGTCGACCTCTACTAAGTGTGACAGTATAGACTTTACGTCCGTCCCCTCGCCCCCACCTGGGCGCTAACTAGCTAGCCAGCCATTTCACATCGGCTATATTAGCATACGGTGATCAAAACATCTAGTTTTCTGAGAAATCTTTCAGATTATTAGGACGTGTACAAGCTTTATTAAAATATCAAGTTTGGGAGCAGTAAAACTATTTATCTGTATTGTACATTATTTTAGCTCCTGATATTATTTAGGATCAATGCCAATAAAGACATTTTCAATAAAAAAATCGTTGAGATCTATAATTCACATTTGTGATTCAAGTGTTCTATTTAATTGTGTGGTATATAAATAACCTCTGCTCCTCCTCTCCTTCCCTCCAGACTGCCTGCAGCCCTCTGTCTCTGAAGAGGAGGTTCCCCCTGAGCAGCAGCACTGTAAGCAGGAGTGGAGCCCCAGTCTGGGACAGAAGGATCCAGAGACCAAACAGATTAAAGAGGAACAGGAGGAAGTCAGGACCTGTCAGGAGGGAGAGCAGCTTCAAGGTCTCAAAGACTCCATATTCACTACTTCCTGTGTGAAAAGTGAATGTGATCAGGAGGACCCACTTCAGTCCTTGACTCTTCCCCAAACCCAGACTGTGGAGAACAGAGAGAGTGACTCTAAACCAGTGGATCTGAACCCTTTTGTCACTGTGACCCACATTAAGGGTCTCAACATTCCCTGTGACCCTCCAGATAATCAAAACAATGCCTCCAGCCACAGTTCAGCTGTAAGCAGTGACACAGTACGACTTGACAGTAGCCCACCATTAGATCCCAGTCCACCATTGAAGAAACACTGTTCCAAACCCAACACCACAGCTAGAAAAACTCACCACTGCCGTGACTGTGGTGCAACATTTGCTCTGAAAGCTGACCTGCAGAGACATGTGACTCTCTTCAGTAAGATACCCAGTGAATGTAGTTCCTGCCAAAAACGCTACAACTCCACCTGTAAACTGAAGGCCCATGTCCGACTCTGTCACAGTGGTAAACCCCTCACCTGCCCTGTTTGTGGAAAGACCTTCAAACACAAAGGAGATCTGTCCAATCACATGAGGATTCACACAGGAGAGAAACCATTTATCTGTGGTGACTGTGGGAAAAGCTTCAATCGCACGGATTTCCTAACCAGGCATAAACTGACTCACACAGGAGAGAAACCATTCACCTGTGGTGACTGTGGGAAAAGCTTCAATCGGAAGGAGACCTTAACTACGCACAAACTGACTCACACCAAAGAGAAACCATTTAGCTGTGGTGACTGTGGGAAAAGTTTCAATCGGAAGGTGAGCCTAACTGAGCATAAATTGACTCGCACAGGAGCGAAACCATTTAGCTGTGGTGACTGTGGGAAGAGCTTTATTCGGAAGGTGAGCCTAACTGAACATAAACTGACTCACACAGGAGAGAAACCATTTGTCTGTGGTGACTGTGGGAAAAGCTTCAATCGGATAGGGCACCTATCTGAACATAAACTGACTCACACAGGAGAGAAACCATTTAGCTGTGGTGAATGTGGGAAGAGCTTTATTCAGAACAGGGCACTAAGTAGACATATACTGACTCACACAGGAGAGAAATCATTTAGCTGTGGTGACTGTGGGAAGAGCTTTATTCAGAAGTGGGACCTAAGGAGACATAAACTGACTCACACACGAGAGAAACCATTCACCTGTGGTGACTGTGGGAGAAGTTTCAATCGCAAGGAGACTTTAACTACGCACAAACTCACTCACAACAGAGAGACACCATTTAGCTGTAGTAACTGTGGGAAAAGCTTCATTCAGAAGGGGGTCCTAATGAGGCATTTACTGACTCACACAGGAGAGAAACCATTTAGCTGTGTTGACTGCGGGAAGAGCTTTATTCTGAAAGGGGACCTAAGAAGACATATGCTGATTCACACAGGAGAGAAACCATTCTCCTGTGGTGACTGTGGGAAAAGCTTCAATCGCAAGCAGACCTTAACTACACACAAACTAACTCACACCAGAGAGAAATCGTGTAGCTGTGGGGACTGTGGGAAAAGCTTCAATCGGAAACATCATGGCTGCTCAGTCTGTGATAAAATATTAATTCAGAAGACTAATCTGCTAACACGTGAAAAACAACCACAAAGAAAGTGAATGAGGACACAGAGAGGAGACTAAGAGAGTATTGAGATACACCTGTGGACCAACTGAGGACATAGACACAGAGGGGACTAAGAGAGTATTGAGATACACCCAAGATCCCCTGTGGACCAACTGTAACTGGTTCTCCTGATCCTGCTCAGTCCAATGTCACAGTAATTATATAATGGGACTGTTGTCTGAACCTAACAGGCAATGTTGCTACTCTTTGTGTATGAAATGGACAATTTGCAGTTCCGACAACCACCAGTTTTTAGGTGAACAACTGGGAGATGATGTAGGAGAGTTGTGATCACTCAATGTCGTAGACAGATCTGTGGATACAAGATGTCCAGATCTGATGCAGGGTTTCCAATAGGCTGCCTGTTGGTGGTTTAATATGGCCCAAGTTTTCATGTGTAAATAGATTTACAGTACCAAGGGTTTTTCTTTATTTGTACTATTTTCTACATTGTACAATAAGTAGCCACCCAGGTGTATCCGATCTCAAGAAATTGTAGAAAACATCCCCCTTATGTAATCAATGTGAGCATTACTTAACCAGGGGAGTAGTGATTGGATAATGGGGAATGTTTTGTAACTAGGGGAGTAGTGATTGGATAAGGGGGATGTTTTGTAACCAGGGGAGTAGTGATTGGATAAGGGGGGTTGTAACCAGGGGAGTAGTGATTGGATAAGGGGGATGTTTTGTAACCAGGGGAGTGGTGATTGGATAAGGAGGGGTTGTAACCAGGGGAGTAGTGATTGGATAAGGGGGATGTTTTGTAACTAGGGGAGTAGTGAGTGGATAAGGGGGTATTCCTGTATTGTGTGAATCAGATGTAACTGGTTGAGGGAGGAGTTTACCAGCGAGGCTGGACTGTATATAAGTCATTGTTGGCAAGTCATTTTTCTTTGTCTGCAGACGGCCTGTTTTTAGAACCTCTTTCTCTCTGGGGCCTTTTTCCTAAATATTCTACTGCTGTATTTTGTTGTTGTTAACTTGTTAACTTGTTATCCACACATGCAGGGTCATATAATTAGTATTTTCTTTAGGAGGAACAGGATTGTGTTTCCTGGAGGTGGAGAGTTGGGGAGACCATAGGATGTGTAGACTGATTATAAAGGGCTTTGCTTGAATAAATACTGGCTGTGCATTTCCTCTGGAGGGGCCACCGACCCAAATAGACCAGAGGGTATCCTCTTTGTTACTGTGTTGGGTTCATGCTTTGGGGTGTGTATGAAAATGTCTCAGCATGACGAGGTGAGTATACCTCTTTCGTCTCGTGGGACACTAGGTCCCATTACAGTGAGGAACTCCAGGTCCACAGATGAAGGGTTTGTGGCGCACTAAGCTATTAAAGACTAAAGTATTTATTTAATAAGTTGCAGAGCTGAGAAATTATACTCACCATGAACTTCTGGTGTTATTGCCCTAGGAGATCGTGATGAACTTCGACCCCTGAGCTGACGTCCCGCTGAGTTTGTGACGCACATCCCTGGGTGTAAAACAAAGATATGTATTAATTAATAAACAGTTGCAGAGTGAAGAAATTATACTCGCCCTCAAGTTTTCCTGGTCTTATTGCCCTAGGAGATCCTGATGAACTACGACCCCTGACAGGTATTCCCAAACTGGGGTACGCCAAATAAAAATGTGATTCACTTTTTTTTCTCTCACCTGAGTAGACTCGTTTCACTGCCAAAAATTAAATTCAACCCTCTAGTGTTCGGCGAAATAACAACACAATGTCAAATACAGGTAGCCTCGTCAAATAATTAACATCCAATCACATTAACCGTTACTCATCCAATCACATTCACCGTTACTCATCCAATCACATTCACCGTTACTCATCCAATCACATTTCGACTCTGTCAATCACCACATCCTCATCGGCAGACTCGACAGCCTTGGTTTCTCAAATGATTGCCTCGCCTGGTTCACCAACTACTTCTCTGATAGAGTTCAGTGTGTCAAATCGGAGGGTCTGCTGTCCGGACCTCTGGCAGTCTCTATGGGGGTGCCACAGGGTTCAATTCTTGGACCGACTCTCTTCTCTGTATACATCAATGAGGTTGCTCTTGCTGCTGGTGAGTCTCTGATCCACCTCTACGCAGACGACACCATTCTGTATCCTTCTGGCCCTTCTTTGGACACTGTGTTAACAACCCTCCAGGCAAGCTTCAATGCCATACAACTCTCCTTCCGTGGCCTCCAATTGCTCTTAAATACAAGTAAAACTAAATGCATGCTCTTCAACCGATCGCTACCTGTACCTACCCGCCTGTCCAACATTACTACTCTGGACGGCTCTGACTTAGAATACGTGGACAACTACAAATACTTAGGTGTCTGGTTAGACTGTAAACTCTCCTTCCAGACCCATATCAAACATCTCCAATCCAAAGTTAAATCTAGAATTGGCTTCCTATTTCGCAACAAAGCATCCTTCACTCATGCTGCCAAACATACCCTTGTAAAACTGACCATCCTACCAATCCTCGACTTTGGCTAAGTCCTTTACAAAATAGCCTCCAATACCCTACTCAACAAATTGGATGCAGTCTATCACAGTGCAATCCGTTTTGTCACCAAAGCCCCATATACTACCCACCATTGCGACCTGTACGCTCTCGTTGGCTGGCCCTCGCTTCATACTCGTCGCCAAACCCACTGGCTCCATGTCATCTACAAGACCCTGCTAGGTAAAGTCCCCCCTTATCTCAGCTCGCTGGTCACCATTGCATCTCCCACCTGTAGCACACGCTCCAGCAGGTATATCTCTCTAGTCACCCCCAAAACCAATTCTTTCTTTGGCCGCCTCTCTTTCCAGTTCTCTGCTGCCAATGACTGGAACGAACTACAAAAATCTCTGAAACTGGAAACACTTATCTCCCTCACTAGCTTTAAGCACCAACTGTCAGAGCAGCTCACAGATTACTGCACCTGTACATAGCCCACCTATAATTTAGCCCAAACAACTACCTCTTTCCCTACTGTATTTAATTAATTAATTTATTTTGCTCCTTTGCACCCCATTATTTTTATTTCTACTTTGCACATTCTCCCATTGCAAATCTACCATTCCAGTGTTTTACTTGCTATATTGTATTTACTTTGCCACCATGGCCTTTTTGCCTTTACCTCCCTTATCTCACCTCATTTGCTCACATCGTATATAGACTTGTTTATACTGTATTATTGACTGTGTGTTTGTTTTACTCCATGTGTAACTCTGTGTCGTTGTATGTGTCGAACTGCTTTGCTTTATCTTGGCCAGGTCGCAATTGTAAATGAGAACTTGTTCTCAACTTGCCTACCTGGTTAAATAAAGGTGTTCTCAACTTGCCTACCTGGTTAAATAAAGGTGTTCTCAACTAGCCTACCTGGTTAAATAAAGGTGTTCTCAACTTGCCTACCTGGTTAAATAAAGGTGTTCTCAACTAGCCTACCTGGTTAAATAAAGGTGTTCTCTACTAGCCTACCTGGTTAAATAAAGGTGAAATAAATAAAAATAAATACAAGGACATGTCTAGAATAAGTGGGTCAACGTCCCCTCATCCTGCTTGCACCTCTCACACAGTGGTGAGGTGTCTGGGAATATTTTATGCAGTTTCACTTTTGAGTAATGTAACCTGTGTATCACCTTAAACTGTACAAGGTTGTGTCTGGCATTCACTGAACTGTGGTTTATATTCCGGAGAGCTTCTACCCAGTCCTCATCTGAGATTTCTGAACCAAGTTCTTGTTCCCACGCCCTTTTAATGGTGTCTGTGGATACCTCTATGTGGGCCTGTAGCACATCATACAGTCTAGAGACCGACCCTTTTGAATGGGTTTTGACAAGGATCAGCTTATCTAATGTAGGATTATTTGTCTGAATGCCACACTGTGGGATATGTGTCCTTACGAAATTCCTGATTTGGAGGTATCTGAAAAAATGTGTTGTTGGCATGTTGAACTTTCCCTGTAATTGTTGAAATGAAGCTAACTGACCATCCATGTATAAGTTACCAATTGTTGTGACCGTCCACTGTGAAAACACCACATCATCCAATGTTCATTCAAGGTTCCAATATAGAACCGTCATGGTGGCCTAGAGTCAGTTGAAACTGCCTCTGCCTGCCAACTGGTTACTTCTAAGTGAACTGGCAGACAGTTAAAACATATTTTCACAACTCTTTATTGTACCTGTCAATGTGGAAAGCATGATTCAGGCAAATCGGGCTGTCAATGTAAATACTGGGCATGTTAAGAAAATACCTACTCTGTTTCCAGATCCTAAGCGTATGACAAATGACTGGATTAGAGTCATAAGTGGCTTTTTTCCACTAATGATGGACTATTCCGGCGCCGACAGAGATGGCCGCCTCGCTTCGCGTTCCTAGGAAACTATGCAGTGTTTTGTTTTTTTACGTGTTATTTCTTACATTAGTACCCCAGGTCATCTTAGGTTTCATTACATACAGTCGAGAAGAACTACTGAATATAAGATCAGCGTCAACTCACCATCAGTACGACCAAGAATATGTTTTTCGCGACGCGGATCCTGTGTTCTGCCTTTCACCCAGGACAACGGAATGGATCCCATGCAGCGACCCAAAAAAACGACTCCGAAAAAGAGGGAAACGAGGCGGTCTTCTGGTCAGACTCCGGAGACGGGCACATCGTGCACCACTCCCTAGCATTCTTCTCGCCAATGTCCAGTCTCTTGACAACAAGGTTGATGAAATCCGAGCAAGGGTAGCATTCCAGAGGGACATCAGAGACTGTAACGTTCTTTGCTTCACGGAAACATGGCTCACTGGAGAGACGCTATCCGAGGCGGTGCAGCCAGCGGGTTTCTCCACGCATCGCGCCGACAGAACAAACATCGTTCTGGTAAGAAGAGGGGCGGGGGCGTATGCCTTATGGCTAACGAGACATGGTGTGATGAAAGAAACATACAGGAACTCAAATCCTTCTGTTCACCTGATTTAGAATTCCTCACAATCAAATGTAGACCGCATTATCTACCAAGAGAATTCTCTTCGATTATAATCACAGCCGTATATATCCCCCCCCAAGCAGACACATCGATGGCTCTGAACGAACTTTATTTGACTCTTTGCAAACTGGAATCCATTTATCCGGAGGCTGCATTCATTGTAGCTGGGTATTTTAACAAAGCTAATCTGAAAACAAGACTCCCTAAATTTTATCAGCATATCGATTGCGCAACCAGGGGTGGAAAAACCTTGGATCATTGTTACTCTAACTTCCGCGACGCATATAAGGCCCTTCCCCGCCCTCCTTTCGGAAAAGCTGACCACGACTCCATTTTGTTGATCCCTGCCTACAGACAGAAACTAAAACAAGAGGCTCCCACGCTGAGGTCTGTCCAACGCTGGTCCGACCAAGCTGACTCCACACTCCAAGACTGCTTCCATCACGTGGACTGGGACATGTTTCGTATTGCGTCAGATAACAATATTGACCAATACGCTGATTCGGTGTGCGAGTTCATTAGAACGTGCGTTGAAGATGTCGTTCCCATAGCAACGATTAAAACATTCCCTAACCAGAAACCGTGGATTGATGGCAGCATTCGCGTGAAACTGAAAGCGCGAACCACTGCTTTTAATCAGGGCAAGGTGACTGGTAACATGACCGAATACAAACAGTGCAGCTATTCCCTCCGCAAGGCTATCAAACAAGCTAAGCGTCAGTACAGAGACAAAGTAGAATCTCAATTCAACGGCTCAGACACAAGAGGCATGTGGCAGGGTCTACAGTCAATCACAGACTACAAGAAGAAATCCAGCCCAGTCACGGACCAGGATGTCCTGCTCCCAGGCAGACTAAATAACTTTTTTGCCCGCTTTGAGGACAATACAGTGCCACTGACACGGCCTGCAACGAAAACATGCAGACTCTCCTTCACTGCAGCCGAGGTGAGTAAGACATTTAAACGTGTTAACCCTCGCAAGGCTGCAGGCCCAGACGGCATCCCCAGCCGCGCCCTCAGAGCATGCGCAGACCAGCTGGCCGGTGTGTTTACGGACATATTCAATCAATCCCTATACCAGTCTGCTGTTCCCACATGCTTCAAGAGGGCCATCATTGTTCCTGTTCCCAAGAAAGCTAAGGTAACTGAGCTAAACGACTACCGCCCCGTAGCACTCACTTCCGTCATCATGAAGTGCTTTGAGAGACTAGTCAAGGACCATATCACCTCCACCCTACCTGACACCCTAGACCCACTCCAATTTGCTTACCCCCCAAATAGGTCCACAGACGATGCAATCTCAACCACACTGCACACTGCCCTAACCCATCTGGACAAGAGGAATACCTATGTGAGAATGCTGTTCATCGACTACAGCTCGGCATTCAACACCATTGTACCCTCCAAGCTCGTCATCAAGCTCGAGACCCTGGGTCTCGACCCCGCCCTGTGCAACTGGGTACTGGACTTCCTGACGGGCCGCCCACAGGTGGTGAGAGTAGGTAACAACATCTTCACCCCGCTGATCCTCAACACTGGGGTCCCACAAGGGTGCGTTCTGAGCCCTCTCCTGTACTCCCTGTTCACCCACGACTGCGTGGCCACGCACGCCTCCAACTCAATCATCAAGTTTGCGGACGACACAACAGTGGTAGGCTTGATTACCAACAACGACGAGACGGCCTACAGGGAGGAGGTGAGGGCCCTCGGAGTGTGGTGTCAGGAAAATAACCTCACACTCAACGTCAACAAAACTAAGGAGATGATTGTGGACTTCAGGAAACAGCAGAGAGAACATCCCCTTATCCACATCGATGGAACAGTAGTGGAGAGGGTAGCAAGTTTGAAGTTCCTCGGCATACACATCACAGACAAACTGAATTGGTCCACTCACACAGACAGCATCGTGAAGAAGGTGCAGCAGCGCCTCTTCAACCTCAGGAGGCTGAAGAAATTTGGTTTGTCACCAAAAGCACTCACAAACTTCTACAGATGCACAATCGAGAGCATCCTGGCGGGCTGTATCACCGCCTGGTACGGCAACTGCTCCGCCCACAACCGTAAGGCTCTCCAGAGGGTAGTGAGGTCTGCACAACGCATCACCGGGGGCAAACTACCTGCCCTCCAGGACACCTACACCACCCGATGTTACAGGAAGGCCATAAAGATCATCAAGGACATCAACCACCCGAGCCACTGCCTGTTCACCCCGCTATCATCCAGAAGGCGAGGTCAGTACAGGTGCATCAAAGCTGGGACCGAGAGACTGAAAAACAGCTTCTATCTCAAGGCCATCAAACTGTTAAACAGCCATCACTAACATTGAGTGGCTGCTGCCAACACACTGACACTGACACTGACTCAACTCCAGCCACTTTAATAATGGGAATTGATGGGAAATTATGTAAATATATCACTAGCCACTTTAAACAATGCTACCTTATATAATGTTACTTACCCTACATTATTCATCTCATATGCATACGTATATACTGTACTCTATATCATCGACTGTATCCTTATGTAATACATGTATCACTAGCCACTTTAACTATGCCACTTTGTTTACATACTCACCTCATGTACATACTGTACTCGATACCATCTACTGCCTACCATCCTGCCTATGCTGCTCTGTACCATCACTCATTCATATATCCTTATGTACATATTCTTTATCCCCTTACACTGTGTATAAGACAGTAGTTTTGGTATTGTTAGTTAGATTACTTGTTGGTTATTACTGCATTGTCGGAACTAGAAGCACAAGCATTTCGCTACACTCGCATTAACATCTGCTAACCATGTGTATGTGTGACAAATAAAATTTGATTTGATTTGATTTATTAACAAGTGCAGGGAGTGAGGAACATTGACAAGAGGCCTGCTCAATCAAAAGCCATGAAGGCATATCCTTCTGTCTCATCGCAGGTAAACTTTCCCTCCAGAAAGACACAATGTCCAGATTAGCAGCCCAATAATACAGTTTAAAGTGAGGAAGGCCAAAGCCCCCCTCTATCTTGTACTTGCATAAATGCTTCTTTGAAATTCTGGCTGCCTTGTTATCCCATAAAAATGGAGTTACTATTGAATCCAGATTCTTAAAATAGCTTTGTGGTATGAAATTGGGTAGACATTTGAAGAGGTAAAGAAACCTGGGTAGGACAACCATTTTAATAGCGTTTCTATGACCAACAAAGGACATAGGCAGAGTTTTCCAAAAATCTATATTTTGTTTAAGCTGATAAATGTTCATGTCCCAATTCGCTTTCAATAGCTGATAAAGGTCTCTTGTCACTACAATGCCAAGGCTTGTGAACTTTGCAGAAAATGCATATCCACAGGCCGTGATATCGGCGTCAATTCGCTTTTTGGCAGTTTATCTTGTAGCCAGAGACTGAGCCGAATGTACAGTGCCTTGCGAAAGTATTTGGCCCCCTTGAACTTTGCGACCTTTTGCCACATTTCAGGCTTCAAACATAAAGATATAAAACTGTATTTTTTTGTGAAGAATCAACAAGTGGGACACAATCATGAAGTGGAACGACATTTATTGGATATTTCAAACTTTTTTAACAAATCAAAAACTGAAAAATTGGGCGTGCAAAATTATTCAGACCCCTTAAGTTAATACTTTGTAGCGCCACCTTTTGCTGCGATTACAGCTGTAAGTCGCTTGGGGTATGTCTCGATCAGTTTTGCACATCGAGAGACTGAAATTTTTTCCCATTCCTCCTTGTAAAACAGCTCGAGCTCAGTGAGGTTGGATGGAGAGCATTTGTGAACAGCAGTTTTCAGTTCTTTCCACAGATTCAGTTAAAGTCCCCTCCAACAATAACACTTGAATCCGAGATATTTGGTATGGCCTTAAATACCCTTTGAAAAAATAATGGATCATCGAAGTTGGGTCCATATAAATTGACCACGGTTATTGGTATCGAATTCAGTGTACCAGCCACAAAAATATACCGAACATTAGGATCTGAAATGGAGGATGAGTAAACCAAAGGAATGTTTTTCCATATCAGGATCGCTACCCCTCTCGCTTTTGCATCAAAGTTAGACTGGTATATCTGACCGATCCAGCCGACTCGTAGCTTGGCCCGAGCGGAGTGTTTAATATGAGTTTCTTGAAGAAGCACTATGTCAGCGCCCAGTGATTTAAGATGAGAGAAAACCTCCTCGTTTCACCACATGCCCTAAGCCGTTACAGTTCCAGCTGACCATCTTTATTCCACCTGGTCTACTCTGGTGGTCTACTCTGTGGTCTACTCTGTGGTCTACTCTGTGGTCTACTCTGTGCTCTGTCACTATGTGGCATTTCTTATTTTAGAGCAAATTGTTGCTGTCATACAAAACTCAGAAGAAAAACGTCCCGCCGTGCGGGAGCTTGTCATGCAACCTGTATTATTAAACGTGAACACAGACCCCATCCCTCCTCCCGTCCCTTTACTGAGTGACTTCCCCAAACGAAGCACTCCTTGACTAACACACAATCCCGAGGGTGTCTAGACATGGAGAGGATCTGATAGAGCCGGAGACGCCCAGCCCTGAGAGGATGGAGAGGATCTGATAAAGCCGGAGACGCCCAGCCCTGAGAGGATGGAGAGGATCTGATAAAGCCGGAGACGCCCAGCCCTGAGAGGATGGAGAGGATCTGATAGAGCCGGAGACGCCCAGCCCTGAGAGGATGGAGAGGATCTGATAGAGCCGGAGACGCCCAGCCCTGAGAGGATGGAGAGGAGGATCTGATAGAGCCGGAGACGCCCAGCCCTGAGAGGATGGAGAGGATCTGATAAAGCCGGAGACGCCCAGCCCTGAGAGGATGGAGAGGATCTGATAGAGCCGGAGACGCCCAGCCCAGATCCTCTCAATCCTCTCAGGGCTGGGTGTCTCCGGCTCTATCAGATCTAGAGGAGTAAAACAAGGTTGTCCACTATCGGCATATCTATTTATTATTGCCATCAAAATGTTAGCTGTTAAAATGAGATCAAACAATAATATTAAGGGATTAGAAATCCGTGGCAAAAACTTAATTGTCATTGTACGCTGATGATTCATGTTTTCTTTGGAAACCACAATTAGAATCTCTCCAGAGGATCTAGATACTTTTGCTTCTGGATTAAAACCAAAAAAATGCTAATTTGACATTACCGTTGTCATGATGTTGGCCTGGGGGTAGGTTTATGACAGTCATAAATACCTCTTCCCCCCCTTTTTCCTCTCCCTACCCTACTGATGTGAAATTTGAAAACCCCCTTGGTTAACATAGAGATTCTGGGAACATCAGAAGGTGGGGGGGAAATGAACTATATTCTGTTAATCTGACCAATTGAACATATGCGGTGGTACTTAATGAATATGATGTCAGTTCGGTTGTCATCTGGGACATTCTCATCAATGATAGGATGACAAACTCTACAGTGGAAAGTCTGTACATTGTAGTTATCGGATTCACATGGAATTGTTGTTCAATTTAAATGTTTGAATATACAATGATTGGTGAAGAGATTAAATGTAATCTTAGCTTCCAAAATGAGAGATTTGCGTTTAGGTTAGGGCTCTGCTCAATCAGTGGCCCGCCCCTGTGAAGAGACATGGGTTATAAAACTTTTCAAACACCCCCTTCTTCTCCACTATATAAAGCCTTGACTGAAAATGTAACCTCCTGTTCCAAGTACGTGAGGTCTGCAGTCTCTGCGTTAAAAGCACTAACGTGTCAACTACAGAACTAAGCCAACCTCAGCGTGAGCTTTGGTTGCGAATGGTATGAACTTTGAACTATTATTCACTACAGAAGTGATACAGAAGTGATACAGAAGTGATACAGGAGTGATACAGAAGTGATACAGAAGTGATACAGAAGTGATACAGGAGTGATACAGAAGTGATACCTCCTAGCCGTTGAGTTAGCAACAACAGCTGCAAAGGCTGCAAACGCGAACTAGGAAAGAACGGATAGAGTATCCTGTTGTAAGTGCTTGTGCACATTTTGACTGGAGCGCGACGGGTTTTGTACCCACACCTTGTTATTCTGGATGCCGGTGGTTTTGATAATTAAACTGCTCCGGTTATTACCCAGTTCTGCTCTCCTGCATCCGACTTCCCTGCTACCAGTTATGCACCCCTTACAGAATTCCACACCCCATCTATATGAAGTCAGCAGGAACAGGTACCGCTGGTATAGGGGTTGAGGAGCGCGTCCAGGAACACGCAGCGATGCTCCACCATCACGACCTCACCATGGACAGCATGGAGAGAGGGAGTTCCTCCAGCGCCTCCACCAGCACCACCAGGATCTCCACTACTCGCCCCCCCCCCCCCCCTTCACCCGGTCCTAGTGGGATTCGTCTCGCCCTTCCGCGGGAGTACGATGGGACGGCTGCACGCTGCCAGGGTTTCCTGTTGCAGCTTGATGTCTACCTGGTAACCGTCCACCGGCTCCTTCGGGCCGTGAGACGGTGTCCGCCCTCTTCTCGTGCCACTCGGGGAAAGCCCTGGAGTGGGACAACGCCGTGTGGGGAGAAGGAGAAGCGGCGCTGGATCATTTCGAGGATTTCACCCGCCCGAGGGTAGAGCGGCGGGTGAACACCTTTTCCATCTGAGGCAGGGGACGAGAGTTGCCTCGTCACTCTTTTGCTCTGATAAGAAAGCTTTGGTCCAAAAGCGTACCAAAACCCTGCCTTTGCTGAGCCATATGACATCGTTGTGCAAGTAGTAAGTCATCAAAACTGGCCTCTGTCAGAATGTGTCGTAGCAAGCGGTGTTGTAGGGAGTACGTTGCTCTCAAAGTTGTTTCCTCATCGTTGTCATGACCTCAGAATATTATTTTCCCCAGATTGACACAGGACAGATTGATGGATGACAACCACTCAGCGGGACGTCAGCTCAGGGGTCGAAGTTCATCACGATCTCCTAGGGCAATAACACCAGAAGTTCATGGAGAGTATAATTTCTCAGCTCTGCAACTTATTAAATAAATACTTTAGTTTTTAATAGCTTAGTGCTCCACAAACCTTTCACCTGTGGACCTGGAGTTCCTCACCGTAATGGGACCTAGTGTCCCACGAGACGAAAGAGGTATACTCACCTCGTCATGCTGAGACATTTTCATACACACCCCAAAGCATGAACCCAACACAGGAACAAAGAGGATACCCTCTGGTCTATTTGGGTCGGTGGCCCCTCAAGAGGAAATGCACAGCCAGTATTTATTCAAGCAAAGCCCTTTATAATCAGTCTACACATCCTATGGTCTCCCCAACTCTCCACCTCCAGGAAACACAATCCCGTTCCTCCTAAAGAAAAATACTAATTATATGACCCTGCATGTGTGGATAACAAGTTAACAAGTTAACAACAACAAAATACAGCAGTAGAATATTTAGGAAAAAGGCCCCAGAGAGAAAGAGGTTCTAAAAACAGGCCGTCTGCAGACAAAGAAAAATGACTTGCCAACAATGACTTATATACAGTCCAGCCTCGCTGATAAACTCCTCCCTCAACCAGTTAAATCTGATTCACACAATACAGGAATACCCCCTTATCCACTCACTACTCCCCTAGTTACAAAACATCCCCCTTATCCAATCACTACTCCCCTGGTTACAACCCCCCTTATCCAATCACTACTCCCCTGGTTACAACCCCCCTTATCCAATCACTACTCCCCTGGTTACAACCCCCCTTATCCAAACACAACTCCCCTGGTTACAAAACATCCCCCTTATCCAAACACAACTCCCCTGGTTACAAAACATCCCCCTTATCCAATCACTACTCCCCTGGTTACAACCCCTCCTTATCCAATCACCACTCCCCTGGTTACAAAACATCCCCCTTATCCAATCACTACTCCCCTGGTTACAACCCCCCTTATCCAATCACTACTCCCCTGGTTACAAAACATCCCCCTTATCCAATCACTACTCCCCTGGTTACAACCCCCCTTATCCAATCACTACTCCCCTGGTTACAAAACATCCCCCTTATCCAATCACTAATCCCCTGGTTAAGTAATGCTCACATTGATTACATAAGGGGGATGTTTTCTACAATTTCTTGAGATCGGATACACCTGGGTGGCTACTTATTGTACAATGTAGAAAATAGTACAAATAAAGAAAAACCCTTGGTACTGTAAATCTATTTACACATGAAAACTTGGGCCATATTAAACCACCAACAGGCAGCCTATTGGAAACCCTGCATCAGATCTGGACATCTTGTATCTACAGATCTGTCTACGACATTGAGTGATCACAACTCTCCTACATCATCTCCCAGTTGTTCACCTAAAAACTGGTGGTTGTCGGAACTGCAAATTGTCCATTTCATACACAGAGTAGCAACATTGCCTGTTAGGTTCAGACAACAGTCCCATTATATAATTACTGTGACATTGGACTGAGCAGGATCAGGAGGACCAGTTAGAGTTGGTCCACAGGGGATCTTGGGTGTATCTCAATACTCTCTTAGTCCCCTCTGTGTCTATGTCCTCAGTTGGTCCACAGGTGTATCTCAATACTCTCTTAGTCTTCTCTCTGTGTCCTCATTCACTTTCTTTGTGGTTGTTTTTCACGTGTTAGCAGATTAGTCTTCTGAATTAATATTTTATCACAGACTGAGCAGCCATGATGTTTCCGATTGAAGCTTTTTCCACAGTCCCCACAGCTACACGATTTCTCTCTGGTGTGAGTTAGTTTGTGTGTAGTTAAGGTCTGCTTGCGATTGAAGCTTTTCCCACAGTCACCACAGGAGAATGGTTTCTCTCTTGTGTGAATCAGCATATGTCTTCTTAGGTCCCCTTTCAGAATAAAGCTCTTCCCGCAGTCAACACAGCTAAATGGTTTCTCTCCTGTGTGAATCAGCATATGTCTACTTAGGTCCCACTTCTGAATAAAGCTCTTCCCACAGTCACCACAGCTAAATGATTTCTCTCCTGTGTGAGTCAGTATATGTCTACTTAGTGCCCTGTTCTGAATAAAGCTCTTCCCACATTCACCACAGCTAAATGGTTTCTCTCCTGTGTGAGTCAGTTTATGTTCAGATAGGTGCCCTATCCGATTGAAGCTTTTCCCACAGTCACCACAGACAAATGGTTTCTCTCCTGTGTGAGTCAGTTTATGTTCAGTTAGGCTCACCTTCCGAATAAAGTTCTTCCCACAGTCACCACAGCTAAATGGTTTCGCTCCTGTGTGAGTCAGTTTATGTTCAGTTAGGCTCACCTTCCGAATAAAGCTCTTCCCACAGTCACCACAGCTAAATGGTTTCTCTTTGGTGTGAGTCAGTTTGTGCGTAGTTAAGGTCTGCTTCCGATTGAAGCTTTTCCCGCAGTCACCACAGGTGAATGGTTTCTCTCCTGTGTGAATCAGTATATGTCTCCTTAAGTCCCTCTTCTGAATAAATCTCTTCCCACAGTCATCACAGGTGAATGGTTTCTCTCCTGTGTGAGTCAGTTGATGTTCAGTTAGATGCACCTTCCGAATAAAGCTTTTCCCACAGTCACCACAGCTAAATGGTTTCTCTTTGGCGTGAGTCAGTTTGTGCGTAGTTAAGGTCTCCTTCCGATTGAAGCTTTTCCCACAGTCACCACAGATAAATCGTTTCTCTCCTGTGTGAATCCTCATGTGATTGGACAGATCTCCTTTGTGTTTGAAGGTCTTTCCACAAACAGGGCAGGTGAGGGGTTTACCACTGTGACAGAGTCGGACATGGGCCTTCAGTTTACAGGTGGAGTTGTAGCGTTTTTGGCAGGAACTACATTCACTGGGTATCTTACTGAAGAGAGTCACATGTCTCTGCAGGTCAGCTTTCAGAGCAAATGTTGCACCACAGTCACGGCAGTGGTGAGTTTTTCTAGCTGTGGTGTTGGGTTTGGAACAGTGTTTCTTCAATGGTGGACTGGGATCCAATGGTGGACTGGGATCCAATGGTGGACTGGGATCTAATGGTGGATTGGGATCTAATGGTGGACTGGGATCCAATGGTGGGCTACTGTCAAGTCGTACTGTGTCACTGCTTTCAGCTGAACTGTGGCTGGAGGCATTGTTTTGATTATCTGGAGGGTCACAGGGAATGTTGAGACCCTTAATGTGGGTCACAGTGACAAAAGGGTTCAGATCCACTGGTTTAGAGTCACTCTCTCTGTTCTCCACAGTCTGGGTTTGGGGAAGAGTCAAGGACTGAAGTGGGTCCTCCTGATCACATTCACTTTTCACACAGGAAGTAGTGAATATGGAGTCTTTGAGCCCTTGAAGCTGCTCTCCCTCCTGACTGGTTCTGACTTCCTCCTGTTCCTCTTTAATCTGTTTGGTCTCTGGATCCTTCTGTCCCAGACTGGGGCTCCACTCCTGCTCACAGTGCTGCTGCTCAGGGGGAACCTCCTCTTCAGAGACAGAGAACTGCAGTGAGTCTGGAGGGAAGGAGAGGAGGAGCAGATGTTATTTATATACCACACAATTAAATAGAACACTTGAATCACAAATGTGAATTATAGATCTCAACGATTTTTTAATTGAAAATGTCTTTATTGGCATTGATCCTAAATAATATCAGGAGCTAAAATAATGTACGATACAGATAAATAGTTTTACTGCTCCCAAACTTGATATTTTAATAAAGCTTGTACACGTCCTAATAATCTGAAAGATTTCTCAGAAAACTAGATGTTTTGATCACCGTATGCTAATATAGCCGATGTGAAATGGCTGGCTAGCTAGTTAGCGCCCAGGTGGGGGCGAGGGGACGGACGTAAAGTCTATACTGTCACACTTAGTAGAGGTCGACCTCTAATGCTTACTTCTATTATGACCTCACAGCGTTGAAGATGAGCAGAGTCAGGGGTCAACAGGACCGATGTCGTACTCAGCCTACTGCCGTCAATATAATATGGAATTACTAGTGTGAACGTAAACATACTCACCGTCTCTAATGAAATGCATTGGAGTCAGAAAGGCTGTGCTATATAAGCTATTTCAATGATCATTTCCTGACAGATAACTTTTTAGTTATGCCTGGTGAATCTTAGCTATATTATAAACTGTTCTTTAAAAATGGATGCGATGGAGATCCCTGTTACCAGAAACAGTTTATTAACTAAGTAGAACCGTAGCTAGCTAGGTATTATATCTACATACTAACCTATTCTACATAGTTGTATCTCTGGTGTCCTCTGCAGCAGTCTCCGTAGCAGATCATTCTCCTCCTGGTACTCCACTACCGTTTTCTCAACTGCACCGAAAATCTCCACAGCAGCAGATACCGTTAAACATTGATTTAAAAACACACAGAACAACTGTAGTTTAGATGTTTTCAGTGGACTGAGAGTTGGGTGTTCAGCTAGTACGGCTTCTTGACATGGGTTCTCCAGATCACATTCACTTTTCACACAGGAAGTAGTGAATATGGAGTCTTTGGTATCAACGAGCCCTTGAAGCTGCTCTTCCTCCTGACTGGTCCTGACTTCCTCCTGTTCCTCTTTAATCTGTTTGGTCTCTGGGTCCTTCTGTCCCAGACTGGGGCTCCATTCCTGCTCACAGTGCTGCTGCTCAGGGGGAACCTCCTCTTCAGAGACAGAGAGCTGCAGGGAGTCTGGAGGGAAGGAGCAGAGGTTTACACTCCCTTATGTATTTATTTAGACAGTGAAACTAACAAATGTGTCTCTGTACTCCAGAATTTGGGATTTGAGATCAAATGTTCATAATATCCGTTTTACCATTTAGAAATCAAAGCACTTTTATGTATCTAGTCCCCCAATGTGAATTAGTCAGAAGCATTTGGATAAGTTAACCTAGCGTATTAGAGTAGTCAGAAGTGTCGTATTTGATCCCATATTCATTACACACATTAAGCTCATTATTCATGATTATCCACAATCATAGTAGTATACACATTAATGTAGAAGGGTTCAGAAACATATTATATTCTTATTTACAATAAGAAATGGACTCCAAAAGTACAATGCATTACACTTGAAATGTTTGTCATTTAGCAGACGCTCTTATCTCCAGCAATTACAGGAGACATGAGGTTTAAGTGCTCAAACACACATGGACAGATTTTTCACCTAATGTGGAAATATTGAAGGGGTCTGAATACTTTCCGAATGCACTGTACAGACGTACCTGTTCTACATAGTTTAACCTCCGGTGTGATCCGCAGCAGTCTCCGTAGCCGATCATTCTCCTCCTGGTACTTCACTACCGTTTTCTCAACTGCACCGAAAATCTCTACAGCAGCCGCAGTTAAGCACTCATTTAAAAACACACGAAACAACTGTTGTTTAGACATTTTAAGTTGACTGGTAGCTAGTTAGCTATTCAGCTGGTAGCTTCTTCCACAAAGAAAGAACGTTGTTCACAAGAAAGAAAAGTCCACTCGTAAGCTCACTTCCGCCTGTATCAGCGGGTGGCAAGCCAAAAGCCACAGCGCCTCTATGTGGAGGGAGAGTTAACTACAAGGTACCGACTTTATTTTTTTACTAAGTATAGAACAAATTATTATTTACACTGACGGCAACCTGGGGAAGAGTGGGTTAATTGGCTTGTTCAGAATTACTTCAGCCTCCCCTGGTTTCTCAGCAGCAGCTGTAAGCAGTGGTCGTGTCAGTGGTGGTTTTGTGGCAAACTAAGACCGTCACCAAAACAAAGATGTTTCTGCCAAATTATTTGAGGAATGCTCCACACCACTCTCACTTGATTATCTTACCTAGTTATTTACAGATTCTCATTTTGCTCTTTTGTAACTTTGTCAACTATGTGTTTAAATATATATATGTTACCCCCCTTTTCTCCTCAATTCCTGATATCCAATGACGATCTTGTCTCATCGCTGCCACTCCCCAACGGGCTGGGGAGATGCGAAGGTTGAGTCATGCGTTCTCTGAAACATGACCTGCTAAACCACGCTTCTTAACACCCACCTGATTAAGCCGGTAGCCAGCTGCACCGATGTGTCGGAGGAAACACCGTTCAACTGACAACCGAAGTCAGCCTGCAGGCGCCCGGCTCGCCACAAGGAGTCGCTAGAGCGCGATGAGCCAAGTAAAGCCACCCAGTCAAACCCATTATATTTGAAGGAGCAGGCTGGTTATTGTGACCTTGCTACTTTCTCGGGAAAGATGGTGCCTGCAGCTGGTGTCCCTGTTCATGTCCCAGCTGATGTACCTGTTGGTGCCTGCAGCTGATGTCCCTGTTGGTGCCTACAGCTATGTCCCAGCTGATGTCCCCGTTGGTGCCTGCAGCTATGTCCCAGCGGATGTCCCCGTTGGTGCCTGCAGCTATGTCCCAGCTGATGTCCCTGTTGGTGCCTACAGCTATGTCCCAGCTGATGTCCCTGTTGGTGCCTGCAGCTATGTCCCAGCTGATGTCCCTGTGGATGTCCCAGCTGATGTCCCTGTTGATGTCCCAGCTGATGTCCTGTTGATGTCCCAGTTGATGTCCTGTTGATGTCCCAGTTGATGTCCTGTTGATGTCCCAGCTGATGTCCTGTTGATGTCCCAGCTGATGTCCTGTTGATGTCCCAGTTGATGTCCCTGTTGATGTCCCAGCTGATGTCCTGTTGATGTCCCAGCTGATGTCCCTGTTGATGTCCCAGCTGATGTCCAGCTGATGTCCCAGCCGATGTCCCTGTTGATGTCCCTGGTCTCAATAAACAGGGAGAGGTTGAAAATGTCAGTGAAGACACTTGCCAGTTGGCCAGCAGATGCATTGGATTACACGTCCTGGTAATCCGTCTGGCCCTGCGGCCTTGTGAATGTTGACCTGTTTAAACTTCTTACTCACATTGGCTGCGGAGAGAGTGATCACACAGTCATCTGGAACAGCTGATGCTCTCATGCATGTTTCAGTGTTACTTGCCTCGAAGAAAGCATAGAAGTAATTTAGCTCGTCAAGGAGGCTCGTGTCACTGGGCAGCTCTCGGCTGTGCTTCCCTTTGTAGTCTGTAATAGTGAAGCGACTGTTGTTTAGACATTTTAAGGTGACTGATAACGACTTGGCAATTCAGCTGGTTGTTTCCTCCACGAGGAAAGAATAGTGGTTACAAAAAAACTAATCCACTCGTAATTTCACTTCCGCATTTTCCTTCTGTTTGTTTCAGCGGGTGGCAAGCCCACAAACACAGCACAGCGCCTCAGTGTGGAGCGTTAACTACATGGTACAGACTGGTAGTGATAATGGAAATAGATAGCTACATGTGGGGAAAACGTTCTAATATATTTTAACACTTATTGTATGAACTGAATTGAAAGACAACTCATTGTAACACAGGCGACTCCTGAAAGCTGCAACGGCTTGGGACTTAATTCTCAAATCAAATACATTTATATTGGTCACATACATATGGTTAGCAGATGCGAAATGCTTGTGCTTCTAGTTCCGGCAGCGCAGTAATATCTACCACAAAATCTAACAATTCCCCAACACAACTATCTAATACACACAAATCTAAAGGGGTGAATGAGAATATGTACATAAAAATATATGGATGAGTGATGGCCCAGCGGCAATGGATGGTATAGAATACAGTATGTACAGTTGAAGTCGGAAGTTTACATACACCTTAGCCAAATACATTTAAACTGTTTTTCACAATTCTTGACATTTAATCCTAGTAACAATTCCCTATTTTAGGTCAGTTAGGATCACCACTTTATTTTAAGAATGTGAAATGTCAGAATGATAGTAGAGAGAAAGATTTATTTCAGCTTTAATTTCTTTCATCACATTCCCAGTGGGTCAGAAGATTACATACACTCAATTAGTATTTGGTAGCATTGACTTTAAATTGTTTAACTTGGGACAAACGTTTCGGGTAGCCTTCCACAAGCTTCCCACAATAAGTTGGGTGAATTTTGGCTCATTCCTCCTGACAGAGCTGGTGTAACTGAGTCAGGTTTGTAGGCCTCCTTGCTCGCACACATTTTTTCAGTTCTGCCCACAAATTTTCTATAGGATTGAGGTCAGGTGCAGTTGCCTTACCAGGTGGTGATACAGCCCGACAGGATGCTCTCAATTGTGCATCTGTAAAATCTTGTGAGGGTTTTAGGTGACTAGACAAATTTCTTCAGCCTCCTGAGGTTGAAGAGGCGCTGTTGTGCCTTCTTCACCACACTGTCTGTGTGGGTGGACCATTTCAGTTTGTTTGTGATGTGTACGCCAAGTAACTTAAAGCTTTCAACCTTCTCCACTACTGTTCCATCGATGTGGATAAGGGGGTGCTCCCTCTGCTGTTTCCTGAAGTCCACGATCATCTCCTTTGTTTTGTTGATGTTGAGTGAGAGGTTGTTTTCCTGACACCACACTCCGAGTGCCTCCACTCCGAGTGCCTCCATATAGGCTGTCTCGTCGTTGTTGGTGATCAAGCCTACTACTGTTGTGTTGTCTGCAAACGTGATGATTGAGTTGGAAGCGTTCTTGGCCACGCAGTCATGGGTGAACAGGGAGTACAGGAGGGGGCTGAGCACGCACCCTTGTGGGGCCTCAGTGTTGAGGATCAACGAAGTGGAGATGTTGTTTCCTACCTTCACTACCTGGGGGGGACGGCCCTTCAGGAAGTCCAGGATCCAGTTGCAGACGGAGGTGTTTAGTCCCAGGGTCCTTAGCTTAGTGATGAGCTTTGAGGGCACTATGGTGTTAAACGCTGAGCTGTAGTCAATGAATACCATTCTCACATAGGTGTTCATTTTGTCCAGGTGGGAAAGGGCAGTGTGGAGTACAATAGAGATTACATCATCTGTGGATCAGTTTGGGCGGTATGCAAATTGGAGTTGGTCTAGGGTTTCTGGGATAATGGTGTTGGATGTGACCTATTACCAGCCTCTCAAAGCACTTCATGGCTACAGACATGAGTGCTACGGGTGGGGTAGTCATTTAGGGAGGTTACCTTAGTGTTTGGGCACAGGGACTATGGTGGTCTGTTTGAAACATGTTGCTATTACAGACTCCAACAGGGAGAGGTTGAAAATGTCAGTGAAGACACTTGCCAGTTGGCCAGCACATGCCCAGAGTACACGTCCTGGTAATCCATCTGGCCCTGCGGCCTTCTGAATGTTGACCTGTTTAAATGTCTTACTCACATCAGCTACAGAGAGCGTGATCAAACCATCTTCCGGAACAGCTGATGCTCTCATGTATGTTTCAGTGTTATTTACCTTGAAGTGAGCATAGAAGTAATTTAGCTCATTTGGTATGCTTGTGTCACTTCTGGGTTACAGTCCCGCTCCTTGAAAGCGGCACGTCTACCCTTTAGCTCAGTGCGGATGTTGCCTGTAACCCATGGCTTCTGGTTGGGGTATGTACGTACAGTCACTGTGGGGACGACGTCCTCGATGCACTTATTTATGAAGCCAGTGACTGATGTGGTGTCCTCCTCAATGCCATCGGAAGAATCCCAGAACATATTCCGGTCTGTGCTAGCAAAACAGTCCTGTAGCTTAGCATCTGCTCTGATCTGACCACTTTTCTTGTTGACTGAGTCACTGGTGCTTCCTAGTTTATTTTTTTTTTGCTTGTAAGCAAGAATCAGAAGGGTAGAATTATGGTCAGATTTTCCAAATGGAGGGCAAGAGAGAGCTTTGTATGCATCTCTGTGTGTAGAGTAAAGGGGATCCAGAAGTAGCATCTCTGTGTGTAGAGTAAAGGTGGTCCAGAAGTAGCATCTCTGTGTGTAGAGTAAAGGTGGTCCAGAAGTAGCATCTCTGTGTGTAGAGTAAAGGTGGTCCAGAAGTAGCATCTCTGTGTGTAGAGTAAAGGTGGTCCAGAAGTAGCATCTCTGTGTGTAGAGTAAAGGTGGTCCAGAAGTAGCATCTCTGTGTGTAGAGTAAATGTGGTCCAGAAGTAGCATCTCTGTGTGTAGAGTAAAGGTGGTCCAGAAGTAGCATCTCTGTGTGTAGAGTAAAGGTGGTCCAGAAGTAGCATCTCTGTGTGTGGAGTAAAGGGGATCCAGAAGTAGCATCTCTGTGTGTAGAGTAAAGGTGGTCCAGAAGTAGCATCTCTGTGTGTAGAGTAAAGGTGGTCCAGAAGTAGCTTCTCTATGTGTAGAGTAAAGGTGGTCCAGAAGTAGCATCTCTGTGTGTAGAGTAAAGGTGGTCCAGAAGTAGCTTCTCTGTGTGTAGAGTAAAGGTGGTCCAGAAGTAGCTTCTCTGTGTGTAGAGTAAAGGGGATCCAGAAGTAGCATCTCTGTGTGTAGAGTAAAGGTGGTCCAGAAGTAGCATCTCTGTGTGTAGAGTAAAGGGGATCCAGAAGTAGCATCTCTGTGTGTAGAGTAAAGGTGGTCCAGAAGTAGCATCTCTGTGTGTAGAGTAAAGGTGGTCCAGAAGTAGCTTCTCTGTGTGTAGAGTAAAGGTGGTCCAGAAGTAGCATCTCTGTGTGTAGAGTAAAGGTGGTCCAGAAGTAGCATCTCTGAGTGTAGAGTAAAGGTGGTCCAGAAGTAGCATCTCTGTGTGTAGAGTAAAGGTGGTCCAGAAGTAGCTTCTCTGTGTGTAGAGTAAAGGTGGTCCAGAAGTAGCTTCTCTGTGTGTAGAGTAAAGGGGATCCAGAAGTAGCTTCTCTGTGTGTAGAGTAAAGGTGGTCCAGAAGTAGCATCTCTGTGTGTAGAGTAAAGGTGGTCCAGAAGTAGCATCTCTGTGTGTAGAGTAAAGGGGATCCAGAAGTAGCTTCTCTGTGTGTAGCGTAAAGGTGGTCCAGAAGTAGCTTCTCTGTGTGTAGAGTAAAGGTTGTCCAGAAGTAGCATCTCTGTGTGTAGAGTAAAGGGGATCCAGAAGTAGCTTCTCTGTGTGTAGAGTAAAGGTGGTCCAGAAGTAGCATCTCTGTGTGTAGAGTAAAGGGGATCCAGAAGTAGCTTCTCTGTGTGTAGAGTAAAGGTGGTCCAGAAGTAGCTTCTCTGTGTGTAGAGTAAAGGGGATCCAGAAGTAGCATCTCTGTGTGTAGAGTAAAGGGGATCCAGAAGTAGCATCTCTGTGTGTAGAGTAAAGGGGATCCAGAAGTAGCATCTCTGTGTGTAGAGTAAAGGGGATCCAGAAGTAGCATCTCTGTGTGTAGAGTAAAGGGGATCCAGAAGTAGCATCTCTGTGTGTAGAGTAAAGGTGGTCCAGAAGTAGCATCTCTGTGTGTAGAGTAAAGGGGATCCAGAAGTAGCATCTCTGTGTGTAGAGTAAAGGGGATCCAGAAGTAGCATCTCTGTGTGTAGAGTAAAGGGGATCCAGAAGTAGCATCTCTGTGTGTAGAGTAAAGGGGATCCAGAAGTAGCATCTCTGTGTGTAGAGTAAAGGGGATCCAGAAGTAGCATCTCTGTGTGTAGAGTAAAGGGGATCCAGAAGTAGCATCTCTGTGTGTAGAGTAAAGGGGATCCAGAAGTAGCATCTCTGTGTGTAGAGTAAAGGGGATCCAGAAGTAGCATCTCTGTGTGTAGAGTAAAGGGGATCCAGAAGTAGCTTCTCTGTGTGTAGAGTAAAGGTGGTCCAGAAGTAGCATCTCTGTGTGTAGAGTAAAGGTGGTCCAGAAGTAGCTTCTCTGTGTGTAGAGTAAAGGTGGTCCAGAAGTAGCTTCTCTGTGTGTAGAGTAAAGGTGGTCCAGAAGTAGCATCTCTGTGTGTAGAGTAAAGGGGATCCAGAAGTAGCATCTCTGTGTGTAGAGTAAAGGTGGTCCAGAAGTAGCATCTCTGTGTGTAGAGTAAAGGGGATCCAGAAGTAGCATCTCTGTGTGTAGAGTAAAGGGGATCCAGAAGTAGCATCTCTGTGTGTAGAGTAAAGGGGATCCAGAAGTAACATCTCTGTGTGTAGAGTAAAGGGGATCCAGAAGTAGCATCTCTGTGTGTAGAGTAAAGGTGGTCCAGAAGTAGCATCTCTGTGTGTAGAGTAAAGGGGATCCAGAAGTAGCATCTCTGTGTGTAGAGTAAAGGTGGTCCAGAAGTAGCATCTCTGTGTGTAGAGTAAAGGTGGTCCAGAAGTAGCATCTCTGTGTGTAGAGTAAAGGTGGTCCAGAAGTAGCATCTCTGTGTGTAGAGTAAAGGGGATCCAGAAGTAGCTTCTCTGTGTGTAGAGTAAAGGGGATCCAGAAGTAGCATCTCTGTGTGTAGAGTAAAGGGGATCCAGAAGTAGCATCTCTGTGTGTAGAGTAAAGGGGATCCAGAAGTAGCATCTCTGTGTGTAGAGTAAAGGGGATCCAGAAGTAGCATCTCTGTGTGTAGAGTAAAGGGGATCCAGAAGTAGCATCTCTGTGTGTAGAGTAAAGGGGATCCAGAAGTAGCATCTCTGTGTGTAGAGTAAAGGGGATCCAGAAGTAGCATCTCTGTGTGTAGAGTAAAGGGGATCCAGAAGTAGCATCTCTGTGTGTAGAGTAAAGGGGATCCAGAAGTAGCATCTCTGTGTGTAGAGTAAAGGGGATCCAGAAGTAGCATCTCTGTGTGTAGAGTAAAGGGGATCCAGAAGTAGCATCTCTGTGTGTAGAGTAAAGGGGATCCAGAAGTAGCATCTCTGTGTGTAGAGTAAAGGGGATCCAGAAGTAGCATCTCTGTGTGTAGAGTAAAGGGGATCCAGAAGTAGCATCTCTGTGTGTAGAGTAAAGGTGGTCCAGAAGTAGCATCTCTGTGTGTAGAGTAAAGGTGGTCCAGAAGTAGCATCTCTGTGTGTAGAGTAAAGGTGGTCCAGAAGTAGCATCTCTGTGTGTAGAGTAAAGGTGGTCCAGAAGTAGCATCTCTGTGTGTAGAGTAAAGGTGGTCCAGAAGTAGCATCTCTGTGTGTAGAGTAAAGGGGATCCAGAAGTAGCATCTCTGTGTGTAGAGTAAAGGGGATCCAGAAGTAGCATCTCTGTGTGTAGAGTAAAGGGGATCCAGAAGTAGCATCTCTGTGTGTAGAGTAAAGGGGATCCAGAAGTAGCATCTCTGTGTGTAGAGTAAAGGGGATCCAGAAGTAGCATCTCTGTGTGTAGAGTAAAGGGGATCCAGAAGTAGCATCTCTGTGTGTAGAGTAAAGGGGATCCAGAAGTAGCATCTCTGTGTGTAGAGTAAAGGGGATCCAGAAGTAGCATCTCTGTGTGTAGAGTAAAGGTGGTCCAGAAGTAGCATCGCTGTGTGTAGAGTAAAGGTGGTCCAGAAGTAGCATCTCTGTGTGTAGAGTAAAGGTGGTCCAGAAGTAGCATCTCTGTGTGTAGAGTAAAGGTGGTCCAGAAGTGTTTTCTCTCTGGTTGCACATTTAACATGCTGATAGAAATAAAACTGTTTTAAGTTTCCCTGCATTAAAGTCCCCGGCCACTAGGAGCGCCGCCTCTGCGTTTTCTTGTTTGCTTATGGTGGAATATGATTACGTCTCTCTGCCGGATCCTACAATCCTTTAAGCCTCTGTGTCTTTCGTCACTGTACGTGGAAAAAAGTCATCTAACCTGGAGTATTCAGTGAGAGGGGGGGGGGGGGGGGGGTGGGGGGGGGGGTGGCTGAGTAAAAAGCATATCTGACATGTGGGAGTCGCGCCATGCACCAAGCAGTCCTATATCCTGTATTCGTAGAGTTTCTTGACTCTCGTTAATAATCACCGAAATGAAAGCTAGACAGTCGGGGAACATCGGAAAAAAAAAAGAAAAAAAACATGCATCAAAGACTATTTTTTAGTATCATTTTGACAGCGAGGAAATATAACACATTTTCCCTGCGGACCTCGTTGAAGACCGAATGAGGCCCCGGGACTAAATGAGGTGGACACCCCTGGTGTAGACTAAAGGAGGTGGACACCCCTGGTGTAGACTAAAGGAGGTGGACACCCCTGGTGTAGACTAAAGGAGGTGGACACCCCTGGTGTAGACTAAATGAGGTGGACACCCCTGGTGTAGACTAAAGGAGGTGGGCACCCCTGGCGTTGGACAGCCAATAAAGCAATTAAAAGATCAGATTTTTAATTCACCTGTATGATTTAAGTGTTCTATTTAATTATGTGGTATATAAATAACATCTGTTCCTTCCCTCCAGACTCCCTGCAGCTCTCTGTCTCTGAAGAGGAGGTTCCCCCTGAGCAGCAGCACTGTGAGCAGGAGTGGAGCCCCAGTCTGGGACAGGAGGACCCAGAGACCAAACAGATTAAAGAGGAACAGGAGGAAGTCAGGACCAGTCAGGAGGAAGAGCAGCTTCAAGGGCTCTTTGATACCAAAGACTCCATATTCACTCCTTCCTGTGTGAAAAGTGAATGTGATCAGGAGGACCCACTTCAGTCCTTGACTCTTCCCCAAACCCAGACTGTGGAGAACAGAGAGAGTGACTCTAAACCAGTGGATCTCACACCCTTTGGAACTGTGACCCACATTAAGGGTCTCAACATTCCCTGTGACCCTCCAGATAATCAAAACAATGCCTCCAGACACAGCTCAGCCGTAAGCAGCTACACAGTAGGACTTGACTACAGTCCACCATTGGTTCCCAGCCCACCATTGGATCCCAGCCCACCATTGGATCCCAGTCCACCATTAGATCCCAGTCCACCATTGGTTCCCAGCCCACCATTGGTTCCCAGTCCACCATTAGATCCCAGCCCACCATTAGATCCCAGTCCACCAGTGGATCCCAGTCCACCATTGGATCCCAGTCCACCATTGAAGAAACACTGTTCCAAACCCAGCACCACATCTAGAAAAACTCACCACTGCCGTGACTGTGGTGCAACGTTTCCTCTGAAAGCTGACCTGCAGAGACATGTGACTCTCACCAGGAAGACACCCAGTGACTGCAGCTTTGGCAATAAACTCAACAACTCCACCTGTAAACTGAAGGCCCATGTCCGACTCTGTCACGGTGGTAAACCCTGTATCTGTCCAGTTTGTGGAAAGACCTTCAAACACAAAGGAATTCTGTCCAGGCACATGAGGATTCACACAGGAGAGAAACCATTTAGCTGTGGTGACTGTGGGAGAAGCTTCAGTCAGAAGGTGAGACTAACTGAACATAAACTCACTCACACAGGAGAGAAACCATTTAGCTGTGGAGACTGCGGGAAAAAATTAAATCGGAAGGGGCACCTAAACATGCACAAACTGATTCACACAGGAGAGAAACCATTTAGCTGTGGTGATTGTGGGAAAGGCTTCAATCGGATGGCAGACCTAAGGAGGCACAAACTGACTCACGCAGGAGAGAAACCATTTAGCTGTGGTGACTGTGAGAAAAGCTTCAATTTCAAGAATAATCTAACCAGGCATAAACTGACTCACACAGGTGAGAAACCTTTTAGCTGTGGTGACTGTGGGAAGAGCTTTAATCAAAAGGGGGACCTGACGAGGCACGAACTGACTCACACAGGAGAGAAACCACATGGCTGCTCCGTCTGTGGTAAAGGATTCACTCAGAAGTCTCATCTGCTGAGGCATGTGGATAAAATCCACAAAGGAAGAAAACAGGACAGAAACTGAAAGAGGAAAGAACATTAGGACTAAGAGTTTGTCTGTCAGGTAAGTGAATAAAAAGGCAGGATGTGTACAAATCTCTTAGGAAGCAACAGCGATATGGCCCTCATCAAATATGCATATGACATGGCTCTGGTTGCTTGCCTGGAGGTCAAGTCCATCTCCAGCAACTCCCAATTCATTGACTGCCTTTTCACGTGGTTTGACAATATCTTAGGAGCTCAGTCTGGGTCTCAACTTACTATTAAGACTCAGAATAGTAGAATACACCAGGTCCAATTTAGACATTTGGTTGTGCATCAGCACTTTGTTTGTCACTGATGGTCACTGAATTAGCGATTTTAGATTGGAAGTTAGTCTAGCCAGCTATCTATCCTTAGTAGTAATCATGGCCAAATAGCGACCGGGCAAGGCACGTTCCTTTTGATAGTCATTCTCACTCAGATGTTATTACAAAATGTGTTTTTTTTTATTGTAGGAAATTATCTTTAAAACTGTAAAATAAAATCTCCTCCCCGTGGCAAAATGGTGGGGGGGCACCCCAACCAAATCTCTTAGGGCCCCAAAAGACTAGAGCCGACCCTGGATTTACTTTCACTGATACTAATGATCGAACACTACAGACTTCCCCTTTTATCACCACCGAAAGAGACACACACAGTGCATTCAGAAAGTATTCAGACCCCTTAACTTTTTCCACATTTTGTGTCACAGCTTTATTCTAAAAATATATCTATACATTTACATTCCTATACATACTCCATAATGACAAAGCTAAAACAGGTCTTTTAGATATATTTGCAAATGTATTAAAACATTTTTTAAAACATACCTTGTTTACATAACTATTCAGACCCTTTGCTATGAGACTCAAAATTGAGCTCAGGTGCGTCTTGTTTCCAATTGGTCATCCTTGATGTTTCTACAACTTGATTGGGAGTCCACCTGTGGTAAAGTCCATTACTTGGACGTGATTTGGAAAGGCACACAGTGGTTCTTCCTTTTAAAAGTTGTGGCGTGCTGCAGAATTGTATGGCACGTTATTTATGTGTCAGCCATTGTTGCCAGAAGGATGCAATATACCACCATCTACCACAAACTACCACAAACTACCACAAACTACCACAAACTACCACAAACTACCACAAACTACCACGGCTCAAAACTTGTAAAGGAAGAAGACCTCTATAAAGGCATAATATACATAAATTCAGTTGATTGGATATGATTTGGAAAGGCACACACCTGTCTATATAAGGTCCCACAGTTGACAGTGCACGTCAGAGCAAAAACCAAGTCGTGCGGTCGAAGGAATTGTCCGTAGATCTCCGAGACAGGATTGTGTCGAGGCACAGATCTGGGGAGGGGTACCAAAAAAACATCTCGAGCATTTTAAGGTCCCCTAAGGACACAGTGGCCTCCATCATTCTTAAATGGAATAAGATACTGAGGATGGACCAATCAGCTTGATGCCGACCCTTAGCAAACATATGTAAAAAATAAAAAAATAAAAAAATGGTTTTGACCAAATACAATGCTATTTCTCTGTAAACAAATTAACAACTGACTTTTAGCATGGTTATAGAGAAGGGCACTCAACATGTACTGCAATGACACAAATGACTGATGATTGGTTGAAAGAAATTGATAATAAGAGGATTGTGGGAGCTGTACTGTTAGATTTCAGTGCAGCCTTTGATATTATTCACCATAACACAAAACAAATAGTGTTTGGGCTTTTGAACTTCTGTCACATCGTCGATTCAGAGCCATCTAATTCTATCTAATAGAGGGTTTTCTTTTAATGGAATTTTTAAACATGTAAAGTGTGGTGTACCGCAAGACAACTCTCTAGGCCCTCTACTAATTTTAAATGTTTCACCAATGACCTGCCACTGGCATTATACAAAGCCTGTGTGTCCATGTATGCTGATGATTCAACCCTATACAGCTAGTGAAATCACTGCAACACTAAACTGAGAGTTGCAGTCCGTTTTTAGAATGGGTGGCCTGTAATAAACTAGTCCTGAACATCTCTAAAACTAAGAGCATTGTAATTTGGTACAAATCACCTCAGCTGAATCTGGTCATGAATAATGTGGCGATTGAGCAAGTTGAGGAGACTAAATTACTTAGTGTTATCTTGGATTGTAAACTGTCATGGTCAATACATTTTGATTCAATGTTTGCGAAGATGGGGAGAGGTCTGTCCGTGATAAAGAGATGCTCTGCTTTTTTGACACCACACTCAACAAATAAAGTCCTGCAGGCTCTAATCTGCTTTCATCTTGATTATTGCTCAGTCATTTTGGTCAGGTGCTGCAAAGAAGGACCTAAAAAAATAGCAGCTGGCCCAGAACAGAGCGGCGCATCTAGCTCTTCACTGTAATCAGGCGGCTAATATCAATAAGATGCATGCCAGTCTCTCTTGGCTAAAAGTACAGGAGAGACTGATTTGCATAATTTCTTGTTTTTATAAGAAACACGAATGTGTTGAAAATTCCAAATCGTTTGAATGGTCAACTTACACACAGCACTGATGCACACACGTACCCCACCAGACATGCCACCAGGGGTCTTTTCACAGTCCCCAAATCCAGAACTAATTTCAAGAAAGCGTACAATATTATATAGTCATAATTGTATGAAACTCCCATCTCAGAAAGCTCAAATGAAAAGCAGACATGGTTTCAAAAAACCTAAAGCAACACCTCAAGACACAAAGCCTCTCCCCTATTTCACCTAGATATTATGTGTGTGTGTATTTCATAACAGATAATGGAGCTCCTAATAAAATGCCCAAAATGTGTTATTATGTCTCCAGAGATATAGGTGGCTGTTTTGGATTTGGAGGGGTGGTAGCATTAAATTATTCAAATGTGTCATGACTTTGTCAATCAGCTTGTTGTTAAATGTATCTTAATTATTGTTTAGTGTTTATGTATCAATATGGACTTTACAAAAATCTACAAACTTGGAATCTGGTCCTAGCTGATTGCACTCAGGCACATCTAAATGCTGCATAGATCATAGAGATCTTGAATTAATCTGAATGATTCAGGTGTTCTATTTACTTCTGTGGTATATACTGCAGATTACCTCTACCCTCGTCTCTGTCCCTCCAGACTCCCTGCAGCTCTCTGTCTCTGAAGAGGAGGTTCCCTCTGAGCAGCAGCATTGTGAGCAGGAGTGGAGCCCCAGTCTCGGGCAGGAGGACCCAGCCACCACACAGATTAAAGAGGAACAGGAGGAACTCAGGACCAGTCAGGAGGAAGAGCAGATTTAAGAGCTGGGGCCTGATATCACTGAGTTTAATTTCACTCCTTCCTGTGTGAAAAGTGAATGTGATCAGGAGGACCCACTTCACTGATGGACTCTTCCCCAAACCCAGACTGTGAAGAACAGAGAGAGTGAGAGAGACTCAGCAGCAACCCACCATTAGATCCCAGCCCACCATTAGATCCCAGCCCACCAGTCCACCATTGGATCCCAACTCACCAGCCCACCATTGGATCCCAACCCACCATTGGATCCCAGCCCACCATTAGATCCCAACCCACCATTGGATCCCAACCCACCATTGGATCCCAGCCCACCATTAGATCCCAACCCACCATTAGATCCCAGCCCACCATTGGATCCCAGTCCACCATTGGATCAGAACCCCCCAATGGGGAAACCCTACACCTGGCCCTTTTATGACAAGACCTTCAAACATCTGTCCACAAAGAGAGAAAAACTGAAAATATAAATAATATCTTCGTTCAGAAGATGGGAATAAAAAGGCAGGATGTGAACAACACTCTTAGGAAAGTAACTCCAGACCATTCATACTGTGGGTCTCAGATAAATACATATACTGTACCACGGACTTAATGTTGTAAAACAGTGTATGTAAATAAAGTTTGATTTGATTTGAATGATGACGAAATTATCAAACAGTACAGAGTATTTTAGGAAATTCACAGTTCTGCTGTTCAAAGTCTGATTAATTTTTCCCTTCGTTAGAAACAGCAATATCTGGTCATTTGATTTAGGTCAGGCTGATGTAATTAATACATGAAATGAAAAACATTTCCAGAAAATGTATCCTTGCGTGTATCCAAGAGTATTTCTCATAAATTCTGACCTAATGCTGCTCATTCATCATGTTGATTTAATCTTGTATGGAGTAATGATAAACTGTTGCCTCCTGGGGAAGAATAGATTCTCCCAGATCATCCTATACTTATGATAACCACTATTTGTCTACATGTAGTCGGCGTTCTCCTTTACTACTGGTCTGTAGGCTGCCTTGCACAGTAAACTCCCATCCAGCTGGCGGCCCTGTTGTGTTTCTGGGTTCGTCACCAACTAGAACGTCCCAAGATTCCTTGACTAGAACACGGAAGTAGGATTGGAAACGAGTTATTTTTTCTGTTCCTTGTGTTGAGTAAAGAAAGACATACTGACTCAACTCAACAGGCTACCCATCTCTAATTTGACAGAAAATGTCTAAACTACAGATGTTGTGTGTGTTTTTAAATGATCGTTTATCGGCGGCTGCTGTGGATATTTTTGGTGCAGTTGAGAAAACGGTAGTGGAGTACCAGGAGGAGAATGATCGGCTACGGAGACTGCTGCGGAGGACACCAGAGATACAACTATGTCGAATAGGTTCGTATGTAGATACTGATAGCTAGCTATAGTTATACTTTATTGATAAACTGTTAACTGATCACCATTTCATACACGTTTAAAAATTAGTTTTTAAACATACCGGGCATGGATAAAAACATTGTCATAAAAACAGGAAGTGATTTTAATTTATAATTCAAAATGTATACACTTTAGAAATACGTAGCTTATCTTCAAATACTGAGAAGTAATTGAAAATGGATTCTAGGTTTTAATTATTGAATTGGCATTATAGTTAACCTAGTCTTGAATTTACTGGCTTAAAAATTCAAATTGATGTCTGAACCCTGATAGAGCCCCACAGTGAGTGTGTAATAATACCCATAAAACCTAGCGGTCAAACAGGGAAATGGTTTCAATCGTTTTTCCACCATTCATTTTTCATTTTAGAAACACTTACAAAAAGGATTTTGTTTAATGTAGGCTTACCCCGGTGTGACGTTTTGATAACTATGTAAATCTCTCTCAGACAAGGGGACTTTTATCAATGTTTTCGTCACTGGCGGTCAGTGCTGTTAAAGATGGAGGACAGACAGCGACACATTTAATACCGCCTTGCGGACTCTTGACTGCATCTAGCTGATCTAGGGTGTAATCATTTGTCCAACAGTTGCAAACAAGAGTTTCTATTGGACAAATTCAGGTATGTTTATCCCTGTTCTGTTTGCTTCTGTTTAATAAATGTTTTTCAACAGAATCTGCAGAATGAATAAACCCCTGATTACACGCAAATGCAGTTCACTTCCGTAGCAGCAACATACAAACAGTAAGATCACTTTGAACACTGTAGCTATAATTCCTACTCGCTTTTACGTGCTCTCACGGTTTCCTTTCAGTGCACAACACATCAGCTGTCTTGTGACCATAAATATTTCTAAGCCAAACCTTCATATCATAACAGCTACACACAGCCTACATTGCCAACATTATTAGCTAACGTCATAGTCAACATAGCTACTAGAGCTAACACGTTAGTAAACCCTCTACAATCATGCAGTACAGTGTAGTCAGCAAGCAGTTTAGCAGTTACACCGGAGGACCCCAGTGGTAGTACATTTATAAAAACAAAAGCTTACCTTGACTTGGAAGAGTTCCAGTGTTGGATAGCCAGCTAGCTAACATAGCATCCCTCTCTGTTGGATAGCCATAGCCAGCTAGCTAACATAGCATCCCTCTCTGTTGGATAGCCATAGCCAGCTAGCTAACATAGCATCCCTCTGTTTGAGCCAGGTGTTTGAGTAGGCTAAACTAGCTAGCAACATTAGCAAGCTATGTAACTGAAGTTAAATAAATAAATAATGAAATATAGCCAGCTAGCTAATGTAACAGTGTTGCTTCTGTCCCTCTCCTCGCCCCAACCTGGGCTTGAATCATGGACCCTCTGAACACATCAACTGGGGGGGCAACCCAGTGAAGGACCTCGGCGTTACTCTGCCTCCCACGTTACTCTGGACCCTGATCTCTTATTTGAAGAACATATCAAGACTGTTTCAAGGACAGCTTTTTTCCATCTACGTAACGTTGCAAAAATCAGACACTTTCTGTCCAAAAATGATGCAGAAGAATTAATCCATGCTTTTGCCACTTCTAGGTTAGACTACTGCAATGCTCTACTTTCCGGCTACCCGGATAAAGCACTAAATTAACTTCAGTTAGTGCTAAATACGGCTGCTAGAATCCTGACTAGAACCAAAAGATTTGATCATATTATATATATATATAGTCACTGGCTTACCTCTTTCTGTCGTAACCGGCCACAGCCGGGAGGTCCATGGGGCGACACACAATTGGCCTAGCGTCGTCCGGGTTAGGGAGGGATTGGTCGGTAGGGATGTCCTTGTCTCATCGCGCACCAGCGACTCCTGTGGCGGGCCGGACGCAGTGCGCGCTAACCAAGGTTGCACGGTGTTTCCTCCGACACATTGGTGCGGCTGGCTTCCGGGTTGGATGCGCGCTGTGTTAAGAAGCAGTGCGGCTTGGTTTGGTTGTGTATCGGAGGATGCGTGACTTTCAACCTTCGTCTCTCCTGAGCCCGTACGAGAGTTGTAGTGATGAGACAAGGGGAGAAAAAGGGGTAAAATAAAAAAATAAAAAGACTATCCAAAAAGAAAAAAAAATGTTAAACCATTTTAATGAAATTCACTGAGGAGGATGAGCCTCCACTGATATTCAGCTCTATTTACGCTCAGATTCGAAAAATGCTAATTAGCATGTAATTAGACATCATGCGGAACTACAAATCCCAGCAAGCGCCTGCACGTCATCTATAGCTGACTTCTTTTCTCACAGGTATTTTGTCATTTTAACATTTTAAAACTAGTACAAGACAGTTCACGAAATTGTTAATTTAAATACATTTTTGCCAGTTTATTCATTACTACATTTAGATGACGTTAGATAGTTAGTTAGTCCATAGACTTTTTTTATTACTTTGCCTCGATTCGGCAGTCCCGTCCAGATCATTATGGTGTTTGTAGTTCTTTGTGTTTGTAGTTCTTTGTGTTTGTAGTTCTTTGTGTTTGTAGTTCTTTGTGTTTGTAATTCTTTATGTTTGTAGTTCTTTATGATAGCCACATCAGGAGCTGATTAGCATTTCATTTTTGGGTAGTAAATATAGGCGAATATATTAATTAAAGTCACCTTGTCCTGGAGAGATTTACACGGTTATCAAAATGTCATGGCAGGGTAGCCTAGTGGTTAGAGCGTTGGACTAGTAACCGGAAGGTTGCAAGTTCAAATCCCCGAGTTGACAAGGTACAAATCTGTCGTTCTGCCCCTGAACAGGCAGTTAACCCACTGTTCCTAGGCCATCATTGAAAATAAGAATTTGTTCTTCTTGCCTAGTTAAATAAAGGAGAAAAAAAAATGTAAGTCATTGTAAAGGGTAAGACTCCTTATTTTAAGTCATTGTAAAGGGTAAGACTCCTTATTTTAAGTCATTGTAAAGGGTAAGACTCCTTATTTTAAGTCATTGTAAAGGGTAAGACTCCTTATTTTAAGTCATTGTAAAGGGTAAGCCTCCTTATTTTAAGTCATTGTAAAGGGTAAGACTCCTTATTTTATGTCATTGTAAAGGGTAAGCCAACACGAAACACAGCCCTTATTTTATTGTAAAATCCCCTATGGGGAAAAATGAATGGTGGAAAAACGATTAAAACCATTTCCTTGTTTGACCGTTTTATGGTTTTAACTTATACTGTGGTTATTTGGTATTTTATTAGGATTCCCATTAGCTGTTGCAAATTCATCAGCATTTTTAAAAGGCACACGTAGCCTACATCAATATATCAATACATAGACACAAACTATCAAATAGGGGAGACACGTTATGAGGTGTTGCTTTCTGTTTTCTAAAACAGGTTTGCTGTTCACTTGAGACATTTGAGATGGAACGGAGTTCGATGCAACAATGGCTCTTTATAATACTGATCGCTTTCTTGAATTTGTTCTGGATTTGGGGACTGTGGTAACCTCTGTATCCAGGCTGTATAGCTGGGTAACCTCTGTATCCAGGCTGTATAGGTAACCTCTGTATCCAGGCTGTATAGGTAACCTCTGCTCCTCTTCTCTGTCCCTCCAGAACCCGTGCAGCTCTCTGTCTCTGAAGAGGAGGTCACCTCTGAGCAACAGCACTGTGAGCAGGAGTGGAGCCCCAGTCTGGGGCAGAAGGACCCAGAGACCAAACAGATTAAAGAGGAACAGGAGGAAGTCAGGACCAGTCAGGAGGAAGAGCAGCTTCAAGGGGTGGAGCCTGATATCATAGAGTTCATATTTACTCCTCCTTGTGTGAAAAGTGAATGTGATCAGGAGGACCCACGTCAAGATCCCATACTTGCTGAACACCCAACTCTCAGTCCACCTAAAATGTCTAAATTACAGTTGTTTCAAGAGTTTTTAAATGAGCGTTTAACGGCGTTTGCTGCTGTGGAGATTTCCGGGGAATTTGCGAAAGCAGTAGCAGAGTACCAGGAAGAGAATGATCGGCTACGGAGACTGCTGCGGATCACACCGGAGATTAAACTATGTAGAATAGGTTTGTATGTACAGAAACTGAAAGGTGAATAATGTGGGGCCACAGGTGGCCTATCGAATCCCCGAGCCGACTAGGTGAAAAATCTGTGCAAGGCACTTAACCCTCATGTCTCCTGTAATTGTTGGAGATAAGAGCGTCTGAGTTCCAGCGCTGTGTATTTGATCTGTACATGTGCGAACAGCAGCAGTTCAATACTCTCTCTCTCTTTTGTGCAAGTGAAGTGAGTTCGGGAACAACTGAAAATATCTTAGTTTGAAATTGTTTTCAAATAGAAACTTTATCGGTCTGAGAAATCTTTCAGATTATTAGGACGTGTACAAGCTTTATTAAAATATCAAGTTTGGGAGCAGTAAAACTATTTATCTGTATCGTACATTATTTTAGCTCCTGACATTATTTAGGATCAATGCCAATAAAGAAATGTTCAATTAAAAAATAATTGAGATCTATAATTCACATTTGTGATTCAAGTGTTCTATTTAATTGTGTGGTATATAAATAACCTCTGCTCCTTCCCTCCAGACTCCCTGCAGCTCTCTGTCTCTGAAGAGGAGGTTCCCCCTGAACAGCAGCACTGTGAGCAGGAGTGGAGCCCCAGTCTGGGGCAGGAGGACCCAGAGCCCACACAGATTAAAGAGGAACTCGGGACCAATCAGGAGGAAGAGCAGCTTCAAGGGCTCTTTGATACCAAAGACTCCATATTCACTCCTTCCTGTGTGAAAAGTGAATGTGATCAGGAGGACCCACTTCAGTCCTTGACTCTTCCCCAAACCCAGACTGTGGAGAACAGAGAGAGTCATTCTAAACCAGTGGATCCCAAGCCTTTGTCCAAGCACATGAGGATTCACACAGGAGAGAAACCATTTATCTGTGGTGACTGTGGGAAGAGCTTTATTCGCAAGGCGCACCTAACCAGGCATAAACTGACTCACACAGGAGAGAAACCATTCTCCTGTGGTGACTGTGGGAAGAGCTTCCGTCTCAAAGGGAACCTAACCACTCATAAACTGACTCACACCAGAGAGAAATCATTTAGCTGTGGTGACTGTGGGAAGAGCTTCCGTCTCAAAGGGAACCTAACCACTCATAAACTGACTCACACAGGAGAGAAACCATTTAGCTGTGGTGACTGTGGGAAAAGCTTCAATCGTAAGGTGAGCCTAACTGAACATAAATTGACTCACACAGGAGAGAAACCATTTAGCTGTGGTGACTGTGGGAAAAGCTTCATTCGGAAGGTGCATCTAACTGAACATCAACTGACTCACACAGGGGAGAAACCATTCACCTGTGATGACTGTGGGAAAAGATTTATTCAGAAGAGGGACCTGAGGAGACATATACTGATTCACACAGGAGAGAAACCATTCACCTGTGGTGACTGCGGGAAAAGCTTCAATCGAAAGGGGCATCTAACCATGCATAAACTGACTCACACAGGAGAGAAACCATTCACCTGTGGTGACTGTGGGAAAAGCTTCAATCGAAAGGGGCACCTAACCATGCATAAACTGACTCACACAGGAGAGAAACCATTCACCTGTGGTGACTGTGGGAAGAGCTTTATTCAGAGGAGGGACCTAAGGAGGCATATACTGATTCACACAGGAGAGAAGCTATTTAGCTGTGTTGACTGAGGAAAAAACTTCAATCAGAAACAACATGGCTGCTTAGTCTGATAATATATTAATTCAGAAGACTAATCTGCTAACACGTGAAAAACATCCACAAAGACTGTAAATGAGGACACAGAGAGGAGACTAAGAGTATTGAGATACACCCAAGATCCCCTGTGGACCAACTCTAACTGGTCCTCCTGATCCTGCTCAGTCCAATGTCACAGTAATTATATAATGGGACTGTTGTCTGAACCTAACAGGCAATGTTGCTGCTCTTTGTGTATGAAATGGACAATTTGCAGTTCAGACAACCACCAGTTTTTAGGTGAACAACTGAGGGATGATGTTGGAGAGTTGTGAACACTCAATGTCGTAGTCCGACATGGATATAAGATGTCCAGATCAGATGCAGGTTGCCCAATAGGCGGCCCGTGGGGGATTTATTTGGCCCCCAAGTTTTCTGAGCAAAACAAGATAATATATAGAATTTTATTTTTTTGGTTCGTTGGATATTTATTTTATTAAGTGCCAGTAGAAGGCACTCTTTCCTCTGGTCTAAAAACATATCCCAATGCCCCAGGGCAGTGATTGGGGACACTGCCCTGTGTAGGGTGCCGTCTTTCGGATGGGACGTTAAACAGGTGTCCTGACTCTCTGAGGTCATTAAAGATCCCATGGGACTTATTGTAAGAGTAGGGGTTAACCCCGGTGTCCTGGCTAAATTCCCAATCTGGCCCTCAAACTATCACGGTCACCTAATAATCCCCAGTTTACAATTGGCTCATTCATCCCCCTCCTGTCCCCTGTAACTATTCCCCAGGTCGTTGCTGCAAATGAGAATGTGTTCTCAGTCAACTTACCTGGTAAAATAACAGATAAATAAAAAATACAATTAATTTAGGGGGATCTGTTCCCACGTGTAAATAGATTTACAGTACCAGTCAAAAGTTTTAGAACACCTACCATACATTTTAGAATAATAGTGAAGACATCAACACTAGGAAATAATACATATGGAATCATGTAGTAACCAAAAAAGTGTTAAACAAAGCTAAATATATTTTATATTTGAGATTCTTCAATGTAGCCCCCCTTTGCCTTGATGACAGCTTTGCACACTTGGCATTCTCTCAACCAGCTTCATGAGTTAGTCACCTGGAATGCATTTCAATTAACAGGTGGGACTTGTTCATTTGTGGATTATCTCTGCTTGTGTGGTTCCCACCGTGAAGCATGGAGGTGTTGGGGTGTTTTGCTGGTTACACTGTCAGTGATTTATTTAGAATTTAAGGCACACTTAACCAGCATGGCTACCACAGCATTCTGCAGTTATACGCCATCCCATCTAGTTTCGCTTAGTGGGACTATCATTTGTTTTTCGACAGGACAATGACACAACACACCTCCAGGCTGTGTAAGGGCTATTTGACCAAGAATGAGAGTGAGGGAGTGCTGCATCAGATGACCTGGCCTCCACAATCACCCGACCTCAATCCAATTGAGATGGTTTGGGATGTGTTGGACCGCAGAGTGAAGGGAAAGCAGCCAACAAGTGCTCAGCATATGTGGGAACTCCTTCAAGACGGTTGGAAAAACATTCCATGTGAAGCTGGTTGAGAGAATGCCAAGAGTGCAAAGCTGTCTTCAAGGCAAAGGGTGTCTACTCTGAAGAATCTAAAATATATTTTGATTTGTTTAACACTTTTTGGTTACTACATGATTCCAGATGTGTTATTTCATTGTTTTGATGTCTTCACTATTATTCTACAATGTAGAAAATAGTCAAATCTAGAAAAACCCTTGAATGAGTAGGTGTTCTAAAACTTTTGACTGGTACTGTATGTGTGATCATATCAACTAGCTCTCTCATGTTAGAATGTTTCTTAAATGTAAAATTGGGAAGTTGCTGTGTACGTAAAATATGGAAGTGTTTGAGGTTAAGTTTAGGTATTAATGCTGCATGGTTAAGGTTAGGTATTAATGCTGAATGGTTAAGGTAAGGGTTAAGGTTTGGGATAGGCTTAAAACATCACAGAATTCCAACTTGTAAACCTTTGGAATCAGCGGCAGATGCCTTCTCCCATCCGCCATCCCCGTCCACAACCCAAACCTACTTGAAGGTAACATCGCTCACTGTTGCCTCTAGTGGCCAGTTTCCACATCATCCTGACATGCATGGCAGTCGAATGCTGATTTGTGTCACAGGTAACCTGGCTGGATCTTATCCCCAGTGTTATCATGGTTTGAAATTATTCTTATACTATATCTGTTCGGTATTCTTGCGGTCAATTTGAAGTGTACAAATGTATAACTATGTTCCGTCCCCCGGCTGACATGCTTGCTGAGTGGCAAGAAGAGTCTCCATTAGGGTTGCAAAGCTACCGGTAATTTACTGAAGTTACTGGAATCTTCAGTAATTTTGGTAGTTAACAGAAAATCTATGGTAATCTATTGTAACTTTGGTATTTTAAACTTTGCATTTTGTATTAATATATATATATATACTGTTCATTCATATCTGTGTCCATATTATTATGAGTTTCTAGTAGATCGACCTTATGGGTCAAGAGGTAATAGTCCAATTAATAAAATAAATAAAAAACATCTTATCAACAATGGCATTTTTTTTTCTCCAATTAACAACTCTTCCAACTATTGACTGTTCACAACTGTCATCAGTTTGACGCCAAAACATTGACAACAAATACATATTAAAATAAATAAAATATTGAAATATAAAGGATAAGTGTGCTGAAACGCTCATATTAAAACACCATGTTGTTGATTTTTATTCAGGATAATGTTTAACAAGCATTGTCATTATATTTTATATTTACATGTTTTTATTTTTTTATTATTTAATTTATTTAAATATCATTTAATGATAAGGCAACACAGAGGGCCAGAGATGATGATAAAATTACAGAAATCTGCTTATTTTATTCTCTGTCCTCACTAGACGACCAGTTTTGTTAGCCTTTAGCCGTACCCTCATCCTACTCCTCCTCTGTTCCTCGGGTGATGTGGAGGTTAACCCAGGTCCTGCGTGTCCCCAGGCGCTCTCATTTGTTGACTTCTGTAACCGTAAAGGCCTTGGTTTCATGCATGTTAACATCAGAAGCCTCCTCCCTAAATTTGTTTTACTCACTGCTTTAGCACACTCCACCAACCCTGATGTCCTTGCCGTGTCTGAATCCTGACTTAGGAAGGCCAACAAAAATTCTGAGATTTCAATCCCCAACTACAACATTTTCCGTCAAGATAGAACTGCCAAAGGGGGAGGAGTTGCAATCTACTGCAGAGATAGCCTGCAAAGTTCTGTCATACTTTCCAGGTCTATGCCCAAACATTAATTTTAAAAATTAATCTCTCCAGAAATAAGTCTCTCACTGTTGCCGCCTGTTATAGACCCCCCCCCCCCCCTCAGCTCCCAGCTGTGCCCTGGACACCATATGTGAATTGATTTCCCCCAGTCTATCTTCAGAGTTCGTTCTGTTGGGTGACCTAAACTGGGATATGCTTAACACCCCAGCATTCCTACAATCTAAGCTGCATGCCCTCAATCTCACACAAATTATCAAGGAACCTATCATGTACAACCCTAAATCCGTAAACATGGGCACCCTCATAGATATTATCCTGACCAACTTGCCCTCCAAATACACCTCTGCTGTTTTCAATCAGGATCTCAGCGATCACTGCCTCATTGGCTGCATCCGCTATGGGTCCACGGTCAAACAACCACCCCTCATCACTGTCAAACGCTCCCTAAAACACTTCTGTGAGCAGGCCTTTCTAATCGACCTGGCCCGGGTATCCTGGAAGGATATTGACCTCATCCCGTCGGTAGAGGATGCCTGGTCGTTCTTTAAAAGTAATTTCCTCACCTTCTTAAATAAGCATGCCCCTTTCAAAAAATGTAGAACTAAGAACAGATACAGCCCCTGGTTCACTCCAGACCTGACTGCCCTCGACCACCACAAAAACATCCTGTGGCGGACTGCAGTAGCATCGAATAGTCCCCGTGATATGCAACTTTTCAGGGTAGTCAGGAATCAATACTCTCAATCAGTCAGGAAAGCAGAGGCTAGCCTTTTCAAACAGAAATTTGCATCCTGTAGCTCTAACTCCAAAAAGTTTTGGGACACTGTAAAGTCCATGGAGAATAAGAGCACCTGCTCCCAGCTGCCCACTGCACTGAGGCTAGGAAAAACACTGTTGCCACTGATAAATCCATGATAATCGATTTCAATAAGCATTTCTCTACGACTAGCCATGCTTTCCCCCCGCAGCTACCCCCCGCAGCTACCTGCCCAAGCCTCCCCAGCTTCTCCTTCACCCAAATCCAGATAGCAGATGTTCTGAAAGAGCTGCAAAACCTGGACCAGTACAAATCAGTTGGGCTAGACAATCTGGACCCTTTCTTTCTAAAATGATCTGCCGCCATTGTTGCAACCCCTATTACCAGTCTGTTCAATCTCTCTTTCATATCGTTCGAGATCCCTAAAGATGGGAAAGCTGTCACGGTCATCCCCCTCTTCAAAGGGGGAGACACTCTAGACCCAAACTGTTATAGACCTATATCCTGCCTTTCTAAAGTCTTCGAAAGCCAAGTTCATAAACAGATCGCTGACCATTTCGAATCCCGCCATACCTTCTCCGCTGTGCAATCTGGTTTCCGAGCTGGTCACGGGTGCACCTCCGCGACGCTCAAGGTACTAAACTGGAGGGCCTGTTGTCCGGACCTCTGGCAGTCTCTATGGGGGTACCACAGGGTTCAATTCTCGGGCTGACCCTTTTCTCTGTATATATCAACGATGTCGCTCTTGCTGAGGATGATTCCCTGATCCACCTCTACGCAGACGACACCATTCTCTATACATCTGGCCCTTCTTTGGAAACTGTGTTTACAAACCTCCAAACGAGCTTCAATGCCATACAACACTCCTTCCGTGGCCTCCAACTGCTCAAATTCATGCTTTTCAACCGATCACTGCCCGCACCAGCCCGCCCGACTAGCATCACTACTCTGGAAGGTTCTGCCTTAGGATATGTGGACAACTACAAATACCTAGCTGTCTGGTTAGACTGTAAACTCTCCTTCCAGACTCATATCTCCAATCTCTCCAATCTCCAATCCAAAATTAAATCTAGAATCGTCTTCCTATTTCACAACAAAGCCACCTCCACTCACACCACCAAACATACCCTCGTAAAACTGATCCTCGACTTCGGCGATGTCATTTACAAAATAGCCTCCAACACTACTAAACAAACTGGATGTAGTCTATCACAGTGCAATCCGTTTTGTCACCAAAGCCCCAAAAACTACCCACCACTGCGACCTGTATTCTCTCGTCGGCTGGCCCTCGCTACATATTCGTCGCCAGATCATCTATAAGTCTTTGCTAGGTAAAGCTCCGCCTTATCACTGGTCACGATAACAACACCCACCCGTAGCACACGCTCCAGCAGGTGTATCTCACTGGTCATCCCCAAAGCCAACTCCCCCTTTGGCCGCCTTTCCTTCCAGTTCTCTGCTGCCAATGTCTGGAACGAATTGCAAAAATCGCTGAAGTTGGAGACATATCTCCCTCACTAACTTTAAACATCAGCTATCTGAGCAGCTAACTGATCACTGCAGCTGTACACAGCCCATCTGTAAATAACCCAATCTACCTACCTCATCCCCATATTGTTTTTATTTACTTTTTTGCTCTTTTGCACAACAGTATTTCTACTTGCACATCATCATCAGCACATCTATCACTCCAGTGTTAATTTGCTGAATTGTAACTACTATGGCCTATTTATTGCCTTACCTCCTCACGCCATTTGCACACACTATATATATACTTTTTCTATTGTGTTATTGACTGAGCCCTTGTTCATTCCATGTGTAACTCTATGTTGTTGTTTGTGTCGCACTGCTTTGCCTTATCTTGGCCATGTCGCAGTTGTAATTGAGAACTTGTTCTCAACTGGCCTACCTGGTTAAATAAAGGTGAAATAAAAAACAAACACTTGTAATAATATGAAGTACCCAAAAGTACCACTAGATGGGCCGAACAGACTCACATTGCATGGCGAGCACTGTTTCTGCAGCATTTTGCCTGGCGGGTGGGCGGGGCCGGCCTTTGCCTTTTGCTCTGGTGATGCATTCTACTGGATGATTGGCTGGTCTGTGCCCCGCCCAGGGAACAGGCCACAACGGACACGAGGATCCTCTTGAACCACAGAGTTCTGGGCCTCACCCTGGAGGAGAAGACTCACCTGACAACCTCACAGAAGGTGATTTACCTCCGGATGTCCGTAGACTCAAATGTTTTATTTAACAAGTCCGTTAAGAACAAATTCTTATTTACAATGACGGACTACCCCGGCCAAACCCGGACGACGCTGGGCCAATTGTGCGCCGCACTATGGGACTCCCAATCACAGCGTGGAATCGAACCAGGGTCTGTAGTGACACCTCTAGCACTGAGATGCAGTGCCTTAGACCGCTACGCCGCTCATGAGGGCTCTTCTCCCTCAGGTGAGAGTAACAAAATCCTATCCTACCTCAACCGTTTCTGGCTCGGACCAGCTGTTAAGAGTGCCAACAGTTACTCAGCCTACTGACGGTGGCTTCACTGTTGGTTCCACTGGCCACTCTCCGTCTCGGGCCACTCTCCGTCTCGGGCCACTCGGGCCACTCTCCATCTCAGGCCACTCTCCTTCTCAGGCCACTCTCCGTCTCGGGCCACTCTCCGTCTCGGGCCACTCTCCGTCTCGGGCCACTCTCCGTCTCGGGCCACTCTCCTTCTCGGGCCACTCTCCTTCTCGGGCCACTCTCCGTCTCGGGCCACTCTCCGTCTCGGGCCACTCTCCGTCTCAGGCCACTCTCCGTCTCAGGCCACTCTCCGTCTCAGGCCACTCTCCGTCTCGGGCCACTCTCCGTCTCTGGCCACTCGGGCCACTCTCCGTCTCAGGCCACTCTCCGTCTCAGGCCACTCTCCGTCTCAGGCCACTTTCCCTCTCAGGCCTCTGAGGCCACTCTCCGTCTCAGGCCACTCTCCGTCTCAGGCCACTCTCCGTCTCGGGCCACTCTCCGTCTCTGGCCACTCGGGCCACTCTCCGTCTCAGGCCACTCTCCGTCTCAGGCCACTCTCCGTCTCAGGCCACTTTCCCTCTCAGGCCTCTGAGGCCACTCTCCGTCTCAGGCCACTCTCCGTCTCAGGCCACTCTCCGTCTCGGGCCACTCTCCGTCTCGGGCCACTCTCCGTCTCGGGCCACTCTCCGTCTCGGGCCACTCTCCGTCTCTGGCCACTCGGGCCACTCTCCGTCTCAGGCCACTCTCCGTCTCAGGCCACTCTCCCTCTCGGGCCTCTCAGGCCACTCTCCGTCTCAGGCCACTCTCCGTCTCAGGCCACTCTCCGTCTCGGGCCACTCTCCGTCTCAGGCCACTCTCCGTCTCAGGCCACTCTCCGTCTCGGGCCACTCTCCGTCTCGGGCCACTCTCCGTCTCAGGCCACTCTCCGTCTCAGGCCACTCTCCGTCTCAGGCCACTCTCCGTCTCAGGCCTCTCAGGCCACTTTCCCTCTCAGGCCTCTGAGGCCACTCTCCGTCTCGGGCCACTCTCCGTCTCAGGCCACTCTCCGTCTCGGGCCACTCTCCGTCTCGGGCCACTCTCCGTCTCAGGCCACTCTCAGTCTCAGGCCACTCTCCGTCTCGGGCCACTCTCCGTCTCAGGCCACTCTCCGTCTCAGGCCACTCTCCGTCTCAGGCCACTCTCCGTCTCAGGCCTCTCAGGCCACTTTCCCTCTCAGGCCTCTGAGGCCACTCTCCGTCTCAGGCCACTCTCCGTCTCAGGCCACTCTCCGTCTCAGGCCACTCTCCGTCTCAGGCCTCTCAGGCCACTTTCCCTCTCAGGCCTCTGAGGCCACTCTCCGTCTCAGGCCACTCTCCGTCTCAGGCCACTCTCCGTCTCAGGCCACTCTCCGTCTCAGGCCACTCTCCGTCTCGGGCCACTCTCTGTCTCAGGCCACTCTCCGTCTCGGGCCACTCTCCGTCTCAGGCCACTCTCCGTCTCAGGCCACTCTCCGTCTCAGGCCACTCTCCGTCTCGGGCCACTCTCCGTCTCGGGCCACTCTCCGTCTCGGGCCACTCTCCGTCTCGGGCCACTCTCCGTCTCGGGCCACTCTCCCTCTCGGGCCACTCTCCGTCTCGGGCCACTCTCCGTCTCGGGCCACTCTCCGTCTCGGGCCACTCTCCGTCTCAGGCCGCTCTCCGTCTCAGGCCACTCTCCGTCTCGGGCCACTCTCCGTCTCGGGCCACTCTCCGTCTCGGGCCACTCTCCGTCTCGGGCCACTCTCTGTCTCGGGCCACTCTCCGTCTCAGGCCACTCTCCGTCTCTGGCCACTCGGGCCACTCTCCGTCTCTGGCCACTCTCCGTCTCTGGCCACTCGGGCCACTCTCCGTCTCTGGCCACTCTCCGTCTCAGGCCACTCTCCGTCTCAGGCCACTCTCCGTCTCAGGCCACTCTCCGTCTCGGGCCACTCTCCGTCTCGGGCCACTCTCCGTCTCGGGCCACTCTCCGTCTCGGGCCACTCTCCGTCTCGGGCCACTCTCCGTCTCGGGCCACTCTCCGTCTCGGGCCACTCTCCGTCTCGGGCCACTCTCCGTCTCTGGCCACTCTCCGTCTCAGGCCACTCTCCGTCTCAGGCCACTCTCCGTCTCAGGCCACTCTCCATCTCAGGCCACTCTCCGTCTCGGGCCCTCGAGCCCCTAGAGTCGATGTCTTTAAAGCACCTATCCATATCTGTTGGCTGTTACCTCCACTAAGAGGGTGTGACCTTTGATGCTTTTTCAGTGAGCACTGAAAGGGACCCGACGAGGAGTATCATCCTCAGTCTTAACCCCTCATTTTTGCTAAAAGGTCCTGTCTGACAGACATGTGAACTTTACATTTGTCCTGCAGCTGCGTGTGAGCTGGGTGTTTCTGCCAGTGTGCTGTGCCCGGTCAGGCACACAGGCAATATGACAGTCTGATCCTCTTCATTTTTGCTATGGTGGTGAGAGAGTTCTGGGCCAGAGCCTATCGAAGCAGAGAACCTCACATTGGATTGTGGAAACTTATCACTACAGCATATAATTCAGGCCATCCAGCCTCTGCCGTCTGTTGTAGTGGTACATTCTCAAATCAAATCAAATGTTAGTCAATGAATGCGCTGAATACAACCGGTGTAGACCGGTAGACCTTACAGTCAAATGCTTACTTACAAGTCCTTAACCAACAGTGCAGTTCAGGAAAAAAAAGATGAGATAAAAGTAACAAATAATTAAAGAGCAGCAGTAAAATAACAACAGCGAGGCTATATACAGTGGGTACCGGTACAGAGTCAATGTGGAGGCTATAGACAGGGGGTACCGGTACAGAGTCAATGTGGAGGCTATATACAGGGTGTACCGGTACAGAGTCAATGTGGAGGCTATATACAGGGGGTACCGGTACAGAGTCAATGTGGAGGCTATATACAGGGTGTACCGGTACAGAGTCAATGTGGAGGCTATATACAGGGGGTACCGGTACAGAGTCAATGTGGAGGCTATATACAGGGGTACCGGTACAGAGTCAATGTGGAGGCTATAGACAGGGGGTACCGGTACAGAGTCAATGTGGAGGCTATATACAGGGGGTACCGGTACAGAGTCAATGTGGAGGCTATATACAGGGGTACCGGTACAGAGTCAATGTGGAGGCTATATACAGGGGTACCGGTACAGAGTCAATGTGGAGGCTATATACAGGGGTACCGGTACAGAGTCAATTTGGAGGCTATATACAGGGGGTACCGGTACAGAGTCAATGTGGAGGCTATATACAGGGGGTACCGGTACAGAGTCAATGTGGAGGCTATATACAGGGGGTACCGGTACAGAGTCAATGTGGAGGCTATATACAGGGGGTACCGGTACAGAGTCAATGTGCAGGCTATATACAGGGGGTACCGGTACAGAGTCAATGTGGAGGCTATGTACAGGGGGTACCAGTACAGAGTCAATGTGGAGGCTCTATACAGGGGGTGCCAGTACAGAGTCAATGTGGAGGCTATATACAGGGGGTACCGGTGCCAAGTAAATGTGTGGGGGAACCGGTCTCAAGGTAATTGAGGTAATATGTACATGTAGGTGGAGTTATTAAAGTGACTATGCATAGATAATAACAGAGAGTAGCAGCAGCGTGGAAGGGAGGGGGAGGGGGGGGCGGCAATGTGAAGAGTCTGGGTAGCCATTTGATTAGGTGTTCAGGAGTCTTATGGTTTGGGGATAGAAGCTGTTTAGAAGCCTCTTGGACCTAGACTTGGCGCTCCGGTACCGCTTGTCGTGCGGTAGCAGAGAGAACAGCCTTTGACTAGGGTGACTGGAGTCTTTGACAATTTTTAGGGCCTTCCTCTGGCACCGCCTGGTATAGAGGTCCTGGATGGCAGGAAGCTTGGCCCCGGTGATGTACTGGGCCGTACGCACTACCCTCTGTAGTGCCTTGCGGTTGAAGGCCGAGCAGTTGCCATACCAGGCAGTGATGCAACCAGTTAGGATGCTCTCGATGGTGCAGCTGTAAATTGTTTTGAGGATCTAAGGACCCATGCCAAATCTTTTCAGTCTCCTGAGGGGGAATAGGTTTTGTCGTGCCCTCTTCACGAGTGTCTTGCTGTGCCTGGACCACATTAGTTTGTTGGTGATGTGGACGCCAAGGAACTTGAAGCTCTCAACCTGCTCCACTACAGCCCCATCGATGAGAATGGGGACATGCTCGGTCCTCCTTTTCCTGTAGTCCACAATCATCTCCTTTGTCTTGATCACGTGGAGGGAGAGGTTGTTGTCCTTGAACCACACGGCCAGGTCTCTGATACCCTCCCTATAGACTGTCTCATTGTTGTCTGTGATCAGACTGTTGTGTCATCGGTAAACTTAATGATGGTGTTGGAGTCGTGCCTGGCCGTGCAGTCATGAGTGAACAGGGAGTACAGGAGGAGACTGAGCACACACCCGTGAGGGGCCCCCGTGTTGAGGATCAGCGTGTTGTTACCTACCCTTACCACCTGGGGGCAGCCCGTAAGGAAGTCCAGGATCCAGTTGCAGAGGGAGGTGTTTAGTCCCAGGGTCCTTAGCTTAGTGATGAGCTTTGAGGGCACTATGGTGTTGAACGATGAGCTGTAGTCAATGAATAGCATTCTCACATAGGTGTTCCTTTTGTCTAGGTGTGAAAGGGCAATGTGGAGTGCAATAGAGATTCCATCATCTGTGGATCTGTTTGGGCAGTATGCAAATTGGAGTGGGTCTAGGGTTTCTGGGATAATGGTGTTGTGAGCCATGAACAGCCTTTCAAAGCACTTCATGGCTAAAGATGCGAGTGCTACGGGTCAGAAGCTTGAAACATGGTGGTATTACAGACTCAGACAGTGAGAGGTTGAAAATGTCAGTGAAGACACTTGCCAGTTGGTCAGCGCATGCTCGGAGTACACGTCCTGGTAATGCGTCTGGCTCTGCGGCCTTCTGAATGTTGACCTGTTTAAATGTCTTACTCACATCAGCTACGGAGAGCGTGATCAAACAGTCATCCGGAACAGCTAAGGATCTCATGCATGTTTCAATGTTACTTGCCTCGAAGTGAGCATAGACGTTATTTAGCTCGTCTGGTAGGCTTGTGTCACTGGGCAGCTCTCGGTTGTGCTTCCCTTTGTAGTCTGTAATAGTTTACAAGCCCTGCCACATCCAACGAGCGTCAGAGCCGGTGTAGTACGATTCGATCTTAGTCCTGTATTGACACTTTGCCTGTTTGATGGTTCGTCAGAGGGCATAGTGAGATTTTTTATAAGCTTCCGGGTTAGAGTCCCGCTCCTTGAAAGCAGCAGCTCTACCCTATAGCTCAGTCTGAATGTTGCCTGTTATCCATGGCTTCTGGTCGGGGTATGTACGTACAGTCACTGTGGGGACGACGTCATCGAAGCACTTATTTATGAAGCCAGTGACTGATGTGGTGTACTCCTCAATGCCATCAGAAGAGTCCTTGAACATATTCCAGTCTGTGCTGCAAAGCAGTCCTGTAGTTTAGCATCTTCTTCATCTGATCACTTTTTTATAGACAGTCACTGGTGCTTCCTGCTGTAATTTTAGCTTGTAAGCAGGAATCAGGAGGATAAAATTATGGTCCGATTTGACAAATGGAGGGCGAGGGAGAGCTTTGTACGCATCTCTGTGTGTGGAGTAAAGGTGGTCTCGAGTTATTTTCCCTCTGGTTGCACATTTATCATGCTGATAGAAATTAGGTAAAATGGATTTAAGTTTCCCTGCATTAAAGTCCCAGGCCACTAGGAGCGCCGCCTCTGGGTGAGCGTTTTCCTGTTTGCTTATGGCGGAATACAGCTCATTGAGTGTGGTTGTAGAGCCAGCATCTGTCTGTGGTGGTATGTAGACAGCTACAAAAAATACAGACGAAAACTCTCTGACTAAATAGTGTGGTCTACAGCTTATCATTAGATACTCTACCTCAGGCGAGCAAAATCTTGAGACTTCCTTAGATTTCGTGCACCAGCTGTTGTTTACAAACCGTGTCTTACCAGAGGCTGCTGTTCTATCCTGCCGATGGAGTGTATAACCCGCCAGCTGTATGTTATTAACGTCGTTGTTCAGCCACGACCCGTGAAACAGATATTACAGTTTTGAATGTCCCGTTGGTAGGATATACGTGCTCTTAGTTCATCCCATTTATTTTCCAGCGATTGAACAGTGGCCAATAGTATGGATGGCAAAGGCAGATTAGCCACTCGTCACCTGATCCTCCCAAGGAACCCCGATCTCCTTCCACGAAATCTGTTTCTTTCTCCTGCGAATGACGGGGATGAGGGTCCGTTCGGGTGTTTGGGGTATATTCCTTCCCGTCTGACTCATTTAAGAAAAATTATTTGCCCAATTCGAGGATGAGTAATCGCTGTTCTTATGTGTTAAGAGAATGATGTTCTCAATGTTCATAAACTGAACTTCAATTGAAATACTCTGTCTGTTACCAAGAATGTGTAAGGTTCTTATTAAAATGAAACAGACAGAGTCCAGTCTACCATAGTCAGCATGTTTATTTACGAGAGCTCTGCTTATCATTTCCTGTACATTGATCTATGTACTTCACATTTCGTCATAAATGTCCCTCCTCCTCTCAGAGACAATGACAATATAGTTCACAAGTCTTCTCCTACTCATACGTTGTCTGCCACCTGTTATACAATCTACTACAAGCCCAAGGTCTCTCCCCTCCCTGGGTGGGGACAGAATGTCCTGTAAGGAACACAGTAGTGCAGCTTGTCTGTCGATAGCTCCTCTTATCATTTGTTTCACACGTGCAGCCTGCTTACATACTAAAAAGGAACAAAAAGTCCTTGTTCTAATTCTGACTAAAACTACACACATTAGATTTATGATTCAAATAAATGTAATACAATTATACAGTGACAGGGTAGAATTCTGTTAGTTATAGTTCTACGTTAAATGTACACATCATTTAGTCATTATTCATAGAAATCATAACATTATGTCCAGAAGCTCTTTCCGGTCATAAGAGACGGTAGCAGCAACATTATGTACAAAATATGTTACAAACAATGCGAAAAAACAAACAAAATAGCAAAATAAAAAAATGGTTGGTTAAGAGACAATTAAACGACAGCCATCCTCTCCGGCACCATCATACCAGAGGAGGAGTAGCTACATCTTGGTCCTCTGCTGTGGTGGTACATTCTACTAGAGGAGTAGCTATAATCTTGGTCCTCTCCTGTAGTGGTACATTCTACTAGAGGCGTAGCTACATCTTGGTCCTCTGTAGTGGTACATTCTACTAGAGGAGTAGCTATAATCTTGGTCCTCTGTAGTGGTACATTCTACTAGAGGAGTAGCTATAATCTTGGTCCTCTCCTGTAGTGGTACATTCTACTAGAGGAGTAGCTACATCTTGGTCCTCTCCTGTAGTGGTACATTCTACTAGAGGAGTAGCTACATCTTGGTCCTCTGCTGTGGTGATACATTCTACTAGAGGAGTAGCTACATCTTGGTCCTCTGTAGTGGTACATTCTACTAGAGGAGTAGCTACATCTTGGTCCTCTGTAGTGGTACATTCTACTAGAGGAGTAGCTACATCTTGGTCCTCTCCTGTAGTGGTACATTCTACTAGAGGAGTAGCTACATCTTGGTCCTCTCCTGTAGTGGTACATTCTACTAGAGGAGTAGCTACATCTTGGTCCTCTCCTGTAGTGGTACATTCTACTAGAGGAGTAGCTACATCTTGGTCCTCTGCTGTAGTGGTACATTCTACTAGAGGAGTAGCTACATCTTGGTCCTCTGCTGTAGTGGTACATTCTACTAGAGGAGTAGCTACATCTTGGTCCTCTGCTGTAGTGGTACATTCTACTAGAGGAGTAGCTACATCTTGGTCCTCTGCTGTAGTGGTACATTCTACTAGAGGAGTAGCTACATCTTGGTCCTCTCCTGTAGTGGTACATTCTACTAGAGGCGTAGCTACATCTTGGTCCTCTCCTGTAGTGGTACATTCTACTAGAGGCGTAGCTACATCTTGGTCCTCTCCTGTAGTGGTACATTCTACTAGAGGAGTAGCTACATCTTGGTCCTCTCCTGTAGTGGTACATTCTACTAGAGGAGTAGCTACATCTTGGTCCTCTGCTGTGGTGATACATTCTACTAGAGGAGTAGCTACATCTTGGTCCTCTGCTGTAGTGGTACATTCTACTAGAGGTGGTGATACATTATACAATATTTTGGGTTTATGGAAAATATATTTCACAGCGATTTAAACGGTACAATGATTACCTACACAATGACTGCTTGTTTTGTCACAACTGAAAATAGGCGAACTATTAGAATTTTAGCAACCAGGAAATGGCAGAGTGGTTTTGGCATATTGCACTTTTAATCTGGTATTGTGATACCATAATAGGGAAAGGGGGATACCTAGTCAGATGTACAACTGAATGCCTTCCGCATTTAACCAAACCTCTGTGAATCAGAGAAGTGCGGTGAGCTACCTTAACATCCACGTCTTCGGCGTCCAGGGAACAGTGGGTTAACTGCTTTGCTAAGGGAAAGAAGCTGTGTTGCCAACTTAGCGACTTTGTCGAGTATTCAGACCCCTCTAGAGACACATTTTCAAAAAAATCGACTAGTGACAAATCTAGCAACTTTTTCTGGTGTTATTGGAGACTTTTGGAGACTCTGACGTGAAAGTACGTATCGTTCTCACTCTTCTCAACGAGCAGCGGGTGCTGCCGTGAGTCCCAACCCCGTCCCAAAGCACTCACAGGCGGCCCAGTCCTCGCTTAGCAGTCCCTCCCAGCTGCAGTCAGAGCAGGAGATGTTCACCCCTCCCTGTCCAGACTGCAAATGAATCGCGCATGTGGGAAGCCGCCGCTGGCTGATCCCGCCCTGGCTGACATTCAGGGCGGGATGTAAATGTAAATGTCTAAAATAAATCACTGCATTTGACTCACACAGCCTCAGTCAATTACTCACCTTGCCCACTGTGTGTGTGTGTGCCTCTCTGTGACATAAGCTAAACATCTAGCTGGCTAGTTCATCATGTCTCAGTCTAAACTGTACACTCAAAAATACAGAAAGGAGTGGGAATCAAACCCTGAATTCAGAGGCTGGTTGAAGCCGTGTATTGGAGTTGATACACGGGCATACTGCCTGTATTGGAGATGATACACGGGCATACTGCCTGTATTGGAGATGATACACGGGCATACTGCCTGTATTGGAGATGATACACGGGCTGGCTGTATTGTAAGGCTGATTTCTACGCCAAACTTAGTGATGTAAAAAAACGACTCTAAAACATACTCAAAATGCAAAGCCTTATAACAGTTCCACCAAAAACAAGCTGCCATTTATGGCTTATTAAATTGACTCTGCGAATAAGGCTGAGGCCACCATGGCATTAGTTATCGCTGAACACTGTTCCATGCTGGCATTTGATCACATTGGAGAAGCATATAGAGCTGCTTTTCTCAGACTCCACTGCTGCTACCCACTTCAAAATGCACAGGACAAAGTGCACAGAAATGATTAACGGTGTTCTAGCACCCTACTTTCTGAAAAAGTTGGTCTCCGATGTGGGTGACCAGTGTTTCAGCCTCCTCCTCGATGAGTCCACAGATGTAAGTGTTTCTAAGTAGCCTGGGGGTTGTGATAAGGTACTTTAGTGACACCAAGCAGACAATTGTATCAACATTTCTGGAGCTTGTTGAGTTGGAGAAGATGTCAAATCTATAGCCCGTGCTGTTGTGGCTTTCCTCGAGAAGTGTTGTCCTAAAAAAGAGAAACTCCTGGGGATAGGGACTGACAATGCCTCTGTTATGACGGGGATTAACAATGGGGTCCATAAAGTGCTGAAGGAGGAGTATGGCCTCAAATGTCTGGTTCTTATTCGCTGTGTGATGCCACTCTCTGCAGCTGGCTCATTTGTAGTATTAAAACATATTTAGGGTGTTTTTTTACTCACTTTTTATCTCTCCCACGACGTCGTTCCTCTCTCCTACAGCATCCATCACAATTACATGCACGTGGCCAATTATGCGATGACATCATTTAGCGACTTTTAGTACAGCCAATAGCTACTTTCTTTTACTGAAGAGGAGTTGGCAACACTGGGCAGAAGGACAGATTTGTACCTTGTCAGCTCGAGGATTCCATCCAGCAACCTACCTATACAGTGCTACATAACGAAGGTTACAAATGTAACCACGGTTACGTGAGCTATTGGATCACTCCAGACCTTTTTGTCGACAGTGGTGGAAAACGCCACCGTTTGTCAGTGATCTACAGCGCCTCGAAAAAGGCACACGAGTTGGAAGTAGTGCGTGCAGAAGCTATTTAAGGGGATCAGCTGGAGCACTACCCAGTACACGGGACTAATCTGAAAATCCTTACTAGGAATGTATCCTGCCGTGCGGAAGGATACCCTGTGGTGATTCAATAGCTCACATAACCATGGTTACATTCGTAACCTTCGATCGTCCCATTTTTTTTTGTCTCCCAATTTTACTTCCGTGTTTTAGTCAAGGAATTTTGGGAAACTCCTTCCTTATAGCTGGTTGTGAGCCCAGAAACTCACAACAGGGTCATCAACTGGATGGGAGTTTACTGTGCAAGACAGCCTAAAGACCAGCAGTAAAGGAAAACGATGACTACATGTAGACAAACAGTGGAGTCGACTGTGTATCATTACTCTTATCTATACAATATTAAATCAACATCATGAATAAGCACCATTAGGTTCAAATGAATGGAAAAAAAAACTAGTGGACAAATGAAGATGTTTTCTGAAAAGTACACTTGAAATCAATATTCGTATAAATCAGTATCAATAACCTGGAGTTTTACTACAGGGTACAGACCAGTGATAATGGATATAGATTCTAACTGAATAAAAGGACAGAACTAATTGTAACACGGGTGACTCCTGACAGCTGCTACTGATGGGACAGCGTGCACTAAAACCAGAGAATGCAGTTATAGAGAATGTTATGGTATTGGGGCTGGAAGAACACTGTAGTTCGCTTAAAACAGAGTTTACACTAATACAAAATAAACTCATCAGGAGTCAACTGTATATCATTACTCTCAAAATTTTAAAACAATATCCCGAGTGAGCAGCATTAGGTCAAAATGAATGAGGAATACTCTTGACAGATGGAAAGAGATTTGAATAAATCATTAACATCAGAAAGACCATTCTCTCATCACCCTGGGAGACAGGAAGTAAGTGGTAACATCAGTAAACCATTCTTTCATCACCCTGGGAGACAGGAAGTAAGTGGTAACATCAGTAAGACCATTCTCTCATCACCCCGGGAGACAGGAAGTAAGTGGTAACATCAGTAAACCATTCTCTCATCCCCCTGGGAGACAGGAAGTAAGTGGTAACATCAGCAAACCATTCTCTCATCACCCCGGGAGACAGGAAGTAAGTGGTAACATCAGTAAACCATTCTCTCATCACCCCGGGAGACAGGAAGTAAGTGGTAACATCAGTAAACCATTCTCTCATCACCCTGGGAAACAGGAAGTAAGTGGTAACATCAGTAAACCATTCTTTCATCACCCCGGGAGACAGGAAGTAAGTGGTAACATCAGTAAACCATTCTTTCATCACCCTGGGAGACAGGAAGTAAGTGGTAACATCAGTAAACCATTCTCTCATTACCCTGGGAGACAGGAAGTAAGTGGTAACATCAGTAAACCATTCTCTCATCACCCTGGGAGACAGGAAGTAAGTGGTAACATCAGTAAACCATTCTCTCATCACCCTGGGAGACAGGAAGTAAGTGGTAACATCAGTAAACCATTCTCTCATCACCCTGGGAGACAGGAAGTAAGTGGTAACATCAGTAAACCATTCTCTCATCAACCTGGGTTACAGGAAGTGGTAACATCAGTAAACCATTCTTTCATCACCCCGGGAGACAGGAAGTAAGTGGTAACATCAGTAAGACCATTCTCTCATCACCCTGGGAGACAGGAAATAAGTGGTAACATCAGTAAACCATTCTCTTATCACCCTGGGAGACAGGAAGTAAGTGGTAACATCAGTAAACCATTCTCTCATCACCCTGGGAGACAGGAAGTAAGTGGTAACATCAGTAAACCATTCTCTCATCACCCTGGGAAACAGGAAGTAAGTGGTAACATCAGTAAACCATTCTTTCATCACCCCGGGAGACAGGAAGTAAGTGGTAACATCAGTAAACCATTCTTTCATCACCCCGGGAGACAGGAAGTAAGTGGTAACATCAGTAAACCATTCTCTCATCAACCTGGGAGACAGGAAGTAAGTGGTAACATCAGTAAACCATTCTCTCATCACCCTTAGACAGGAAGTAAGTGGTAACATCAGTAAACCATTCTCTCATCACCCTGGGAGACAGGAAGTAAGTGGTAACATCAGTAAACCATTCTCTCATCACCCTGGGAGACAGGAAGTAAGTGGTAACATCAGTAAACCATTCTCTCATCACCCTGGGAGACAGGAAGTAAGTGGTAACATCAGTAAACCATTCTCTCATCAACCTGGGTGACAGGAAGTGGTAACATCAGTAAACCATTCTTTCATCACCCCGGGAGACAGGAAGTAAGTGGTAACATCAGCAAACCATTCTCTCATCACCCCGGGAGACAGGAAGTAAGTGGTAACATCAGTAAACCATTCTCTCATCACCCCGGGAGACAGGAAGTAAGTGGTAACATCAGTAAACCATTCTCTCATCCCCCTGGGAGACAGGAAGTAAGTGGTAACATCAGCAAACCATTCTCTCATCACCCCGGGAGACAGGAAGTAAGGGGTAACATCAGTAAACCATTCTCTCATCACCCCGGGAGACAGGAAGTAAGTGGTAACATCCGTAAACCATTCTCTCATCACCCTGGGAAACAGGAAGTAAGTGGTAACATCAGTAAACCATTCTTTCATCACCCCGGGAGACAGGAAGTAAGTGGTAACATCAGTAAACCATTCTTTCATCACCCCGGGAGACAGGAAGTAAGTGGTAACATCAGTAAACCATTCTCTCATCACCCTGGGAGACAGGAAGTAAGTGGTAACATCAGTAAACAATTCTCTCATCACCCTGGGAGACAGGAAGTAAGTGGTAACATCAGTAAACCATTCTCTCATCACCCTGGGAGACAGGAAGTAAGTGGTAACATCAGTAAACCATTCTCTCATCACCCTAGGAGACAGGAAATAAGTGGTAACGTCAGTAAACCATTCTCTTATCACCCTGGGAGACAGGAAGTGGTAACATCAGTAAACCATTCTCTCATCACCCTGGGAGACAGGAAGTAAGTGGTAACATCAGTAAGACCATTCTCTCATCCCCCTGGGAGACAGGAAGTGGTAACATCAGTAAACCATTCTCTCATCCCCCTGGGAGACAGGAAGTAAGTGGTAACATCAGAAAGACCATTCTCTCATCACCCTGGGAGACAGGAAGTGAGTGGTAACATCAGTAAGACCATTCTCTCATCCCCCTGGGAGACAGGAAGTAAGTGGTAACATCAGTAAGACCATTATCTCATCCCCCTGGGAGACAGGAAGTGGATTCTGGTGTTAAATCCTAGATGCTCCATACCTGCTCTCCTGCCCTTGAGCAAGGCACATAACCCCCCCCCCACAACAACTGCTCCACAGGTGCTGTAGTATGGTAGCCCCCTGCTCCAACCTCTATGTATGTGTCTCTTTTCGGAGGGTTAGGGATAAACGTCGAAGTCGGACTTCTTTGTACAATTACTTACCGTATCAAATTTGATTTTCTGTAACTTAAAGGATGAAAGAGCCGGGCTTTAAGATAAGCAGAAAATACCAACTTTATTGTCTATTACGTTTAAACAGAATGAAAATGTGTCATGGCGCTCTGAGTTACAATAAAATAATAAAAACAGAGATAAAACATACACATCATTTACATGTCAGACTGAAATGTCAGAATGAAACACATTAAATATTGAAATGTCAGAATTAAATGTCAGAATAAAACAAATTAAACATTTACATGTCAGAATGAAACACATTAAATATTGAAATGCCAGAATTAAATGTCAGAATGAAACACGTTAAATATTGAAATGTCAGAATTAAATGTCAGAATAAAACAAAATAAACATTTACATGTCAGACTGAAATGTCAGAATGAAACACATTAAATATTGAAATGTCAGAATGAAACACGTTAAATATTGAAATGTCAGAATGAAACACGTTAAATATTGAAATGTCAGAATGAAATGTCAGAATGAAACACATTAAATATTGAAATGTCAGAATGAAACACGTTAAATATTGAAATGTCAGAATGAAACACGTTAAATATTGAAATGTCAGAATGAAACACGTTAAATATTGAAATGTCAGAATGAAATGTCAGAATGAAACACATTAAACATTCACATGTCCGTTCATCAGCCTTAATAAGGATTGTCACTGCAGAGGGGATACATTTTTTGGGGGGGACCGTTCTTCTTTGTGAGTTCCACCTGTCGTCTCCGACCTGACGGCAGCGTTTGGAAGGATGCTTGCAGTTTTCCTTGTGATGCTTTGTGTTTACAGTTCTTGGAGTTGTGGCCGTTTGCTGCGGACAGTTTTGCTGGCCTGGCACAACTTGTGCCAGTTAACTCCTGTTTCTCACTGAGAGGTTCCCATACCCGAAGGGGATGTAGTAATTGAGAACACTCGATCGGGGATTTGTACACCATGATCAGTGTGTTTGCTTGCATTAAAACGGAATTGTTTCTTAAGTAGGGAAATAAGCTGCCTGGACTTTTTGTAGATGAGGTCAGTGTTTTACTGGAAGCTAAGTTTGTGGTCGAAAATTGTCCCTAAGTATTTCAAATGTGTGACTTGCTCCACATCCTTACACGGTGACAAGCTCGAGAGAAGGGCTTCCATTTCCCAGCTTTCTTTCCTCCAAGGCACAGTTTTTTATTCTTGGTGATGTTGAGGTCAAGAAAACTACTGTCAAACCACATCAAGAGGCAGTCAATGGACTGGGAGTAGCTGGAGATGGACTTGACCTCCAGGCAAGCAACCAGAGCCATGTCGTCTGCATATTTGATGAGGGCCATATCGCTGTTGCTTCCTAAGAGATTTGTCCACATCCTGCCTTTTTATTCACTTACCTGACCAACTTAAAAAAATAAAAAATAAAGTTTTACTCCAGACACAAACAATCACTTACAGACACACACAAACAATGACTACATCTCCTCTGACCTGAACCCATCCCTAGTGCCTGACCACACCTCCATCCCTAGTGCCTGACCACACCTCCATCCCTAATGCCTGACCACACCTCCATCCCTAGTGCCTGACCACACCTCCATCCCTAGTGCCTGACCACACCTCCATCCCTAATGTCTGACCACACCTCCATCCCTAGTGCCTGACCACACCTCCATCCCTAGTGCCTGACCACACCTCCATCCCTAGTGCCTGACCACACCTCCACCCCTAGTGCCTGACCACACCTCCATCCCTAGTGCCTGACCATACCTCCATCCCTAGTGCCTGACCACACCTCCATCCCTAGTGCCTGACCACACCTCCATCCCTAGTGCCTGACCACACCTCCATCCCTAGTGCCTGACCACACCTCCATCCCTAGTGCCTGACCACACCTCCATCCATAATACCTGACCACACCTCCATCCCTAATGCCTGACCACACCTCCATCCATAATACCTGACCACACCTCCATCCCTAGTGCCTGCATTATTGGTTGCCACAGCCGTAAAATTGTACCAATTCATTTTTCCTCGGTTGCCCATGATATTTCAACACTGTGTCAATGATAGCAGATCAATTCTCTATGTTTTTAGTATAGTTTTTTTTCCAAGATGAGAAGAGAATCTTCCAGCCCATTAGGTCTCTCACTATGCCCCCCCCCCCCCCCCCCCCTACATTTACATTGTAATACCTCTGATATCCAACTTTCTAACTCAGACTCAGGGAGGTAAAACCACCCCCAGACTCAGGAAGGTAAAACCACCCCTCAGACTCAGGAAGGTAAAACCACCCCTCAGACTCAGGAAGGTAAAACCACCCCTCAGACTCAGGAAGGTAAAACCCCCCCTCAGACTCAGGAAGGTAAAACCACCCCTCAGACTCAGGAAGGTAAAACCCCCCCTCAGACTCAGGAAGGTAAAACCCCTCCTCAGACTCAGGAAGGTAAAACCCCCCCTCAGACTCAGGAAGGTAAAACCCCCCCTCAGACTCAGGAAGGTAAAACCCCCCCTCAGACTCAGGAAGGTAAAACCACCCCCAGACTCAGGGAGGTAAAACCACCCCTCAGACTCAGGAAGATGGAAACCTTTTTTATTCTATTTGCTCATATACAGACTTATGACCAATCACATGTGGCTCTAACCCCACTCCCCCACTGACCAATCATGTGGCTTTAACCCCTCTCCCCCACTGACCAATCATGTGGCTCTAACCCCACTCCCCCACTGACCAATCATGTGGCTTTAACCCCTCTCTCCCACTGACCAATCATGTGGCTCTAACCCCACTCCCCAACTGACCAATCATGTGGCTTTAACCCCTCTCCCCCACTGACCAATCATGTGGCTCTAACCCCACTCCCCCACTGACCAATCATGTGGCTGTATCGTGATCATATAGACTTATGACCCAGTATACTTAAAAAATAATAATAATTCAGATGGGTAATTGGTATTACCGAAAATAAATACAAAAACCTTTAGGAGCCATATGCTATTCTGAAGAGGTTTCTTTTATCTGTTAAGATTTACAGGAAGATGATTCCATTGAATTAGATCTGCTTTCATATAGTTGAGTAATGGAATAAAGTTATCTGTATATATTTGTTGTTCGTTGTCACTCATTAAGGATCCTAAGTATTTGATATTGATATTGCCATTCATTATTTTCCCCCCAGACAATCTCTTTGTCCTAATGTTCTTTCCAGTAACCGAAAGGTTGCTTGAATCGAATCTCCGAGCTGACAAGGTACAAATCTGTCGTTCTGCCCCTGAACAAGGCAGTTAACCCCACCGTTCCTAGGCCGTCATTGAAAATAAGAATGTTCTTAACTGACTTGCCTGGTTAAATAAAGGTAAAATAAAATAAAAAACTACTGATCCCCGGGTGCCGACAACGTGGACGGCGATTATGGCAGCCCCTCCCAGCACCTCTCTGATTCACAGGGGTTGGGTTAAATGCGGGAGACACATTTCAGTGGAATGCATTCAGTTGGAACACTACCTAGGTATCCCCCCCTTCCCTTTCAGTTTCTGTCCTGTTTTCTTCCTTTGTGGACTTTATCCACATGCCTCAGCAGATTCGTCTTCTGAGTGAATCCTTTACCACAGACGGAGCAGCTATGGTGTTTCTCTCCTGTGTGAATCAGTTTGTGCCTCCTTAGGTCCCCTTTCTGATTGAAGCTTTTCCCGCAGTCACCACAGCTAAAAGGTTTCTCGCCTGTGTGAGTCAGTTTGTGCATGGTTAGGTGCTCCTTCCGATTGAAGCTTTTCCCACAGTCAACACAGCTAAATGGTTTCTCTCCTGTGTGAGTCAGATTGTGCATGGTTAGGTGCCCCTTCCGATTGAAGCTTTTCCCACAGTCACCACAGCTAAATGGTTTCTCTCCTGTGTGAGTCAGTTTGTGGATGGTTAGGTGACCTTTCCGATTGAAGCTTTTCCCGCAGTCAACACAGCTAAATGGTTTCTCTCCTGTGTGAGTCAGTTTGTGTATGGTTAGGTGGCCTTTCCGATTGAAGCTTTTCCCACAGTCACCACAACTAAATGGTTTCTCTCCTGTGTGAGTCAGTTTATGTTCAGTTAGGCTCATCTTCCGATTGAAGCTTTTTCCACAGTCACCGCAGCTAAATGATTTCTCTCCTGTGTGAATCCTCATGTGATTGGGCAGGTTGTGTTTGAAGGTCATGCCACAGGGTTTCCCAATGTGACAGAGTCGGACATGGGCCTTCAGTTTACAGGTGGAGTTGAAGCTTTTTTTGCAAAAGCTACATTCACTGGGTCTCTTCTTGGTGAGAGTCACATGTCTCTTCAGGTCAGCTTTCAGAGCAAATGTTTCACCACAGTCATGACAGTGGTGAGTTCTTCTAGACATGGTGTTGGGTTTGGAACAATGTTCCCCCATTGGTGGGTTTCGATCCAATGTTGGGCTGGTATCCAACAGTGGACTGTTGTCAAGTCCTACTGGGTCTCTGCCTACAGCTGAACTGTGGCTGGAGGCATTGTTTTGATTACCTGGACGGTCACATGGAATGTTGAGACCCTTAATGTGGGTCACAGTGCCAGAAGGTTTGAGATCCACTAGTTTAGAGTCTCTCTCTCTGTTCTCCACAGTCTGGGTTTGGTCCTCCTGATCACATTCACTTTTCACACAGGAAGGAGAGAATATGAACTCTATTATATCAGGCTCCACCCCTTGAAGCTGCTCTTCCTCCTGACTGGTCCTGACTTCCTCCTGTTCCTCTTTAATCTGTTTGGTCTCTGGGTCCTTCTGCCCCAGACTGGGGCTCCACTCCTGCTCACAGTGCTGCTGCTCAGAGGGAACCTCCTCTTCAGAGACAGAGGGCTGCAGGGATTCTGGAGGGAAGGAGAGAAGGAGCAGAGGTTACCTATACAGCCTGGATACAGAGGTTACCCAGCTATACAGCCTGGATACAGAGGTTACCCAGCTATACAGCCTGGATACAGAGGTTACCCAGCTATACAGCCTGGATACAGAGGTTACCCAGCTATACAGCCTGGATACAGAGGTTACCCAGCTATACAGCCTGGATACAGAGGTTACCCAGCTATACAGCCTGGATACAGAGGTTACCCAGCTATACAGCCTGGATACAGAGGTTACCCAGCTATACAGCCTGGATACAGGGGTTACCTATACAGCTTGGATACAGAGGTTACCCAGCTATACAGCCTGGATACAGGGGTTACCTATACAGCCTGGATACAGAGGTTACCTATACAGCTTGGATACAGAGGTTACCCTGCTATACAGCCTGGATACAGAGGTTACCCAGCTATACAGCCTGGATACAGAGGTTACCCAGCTATACAGCCTGGATACAGAGGTTACCCAGCTATACAGCCTGGATAAAGAGGTTACCCAGCTATACAGCCTGGATACAGAGGTTACCCAGCTATACAGCCTGGATAAAGAGGTTACCTATACAGCCTGGATACAGAGGTTACCTATACAGCCTGGATACAGAGGTTACCTATACAGCCTGGATACAGAGGTTACCCTGCTATACAGCCTGGATACAGAGGTTACCTATACAGCCTGGATACAGAGGTTACCCTGCTATACAGCCTGGATACAGAGGTTACCTATACAGCCTGGATACAGAGGTTACCCTGCTATAAAGCCTGGATACAGAGGTTACCTATACAGCCTGGATACAGAGGTTACCCTGCTATACAACCTGGATACAGAGGTTACCCTGCTATACAGCCTGGATACAGAGGTTACCTATACAGCCTGGATACAGAGGTTACCCTGCTATACAACCTGGATACAGAGGTTACCCAGCTATACAGCCTGGATACAGAGGTTACCCAGCTATACAGCCTGGATAAAGAGGTTACCCAGCTATACAGCCTGGATACAAAGGTTACTTATACAGCCTGGATACAGAGGTTACCCTGCTATACAGCCTGGATAAAGAGGTTACCCAGCTATACAGCCTGGATAAAGAGGTTACCCAGCTATACAGCCTGGATACAGAGGTTACCCAGCTATACAGCCTGGATAGCTATACAGTCTTGATACAGAGGTTACCCAGCTATACAGCCTGGATACAGAGGTTACCCAGCTATACAGCTAGGATAGCTATACAGTCTTGATACAGAGGTTACCCAGCTATACAGCCTGGATAGCTATACAGTCTTGATACAGAGGTTACCCAGCTATACAGCCTGGATAGCTATACAGTCTTGATACAGAGGTTACCCAGCTATACAGCCTGGATAGCTATACAGTCTTGATACTAGGGCTGGGCTATATCTAGTTTTTCAAATATATTTTAGCGTGATATGTAAAATGCCTGTATCGCAAGAATCGAGGTTCTGTTGTAATGTTGTAACGTTTTGCAAATGCAGCATCTCACGGTCTCTTCTCTGTCAGCCCAATCATGTCCCAATTGCATGACAAGACGTGCACAGAGGTTATCCACCAATCACAACCCGAGACAGCCTTTCACATATTGTAACCACGCCTGAGAAGTGTAGCGACAACATCATCCCCCAAAAGGGCAGCAATGTTTTTTCAGTAATATGGAAGTGGTTCGGGTTTAAGAGGTCTGATGTTCAGCAAACGAATGTCCTGTTTAAAAATGTGTCGAAAGACGACGAGCAGCAGCACAACCAACCCTTCAACTGAAACACGCGGTGGAATGGGAGGAATGCGGGAAAAACGTCTGATAAAAGACAAACTACCAGCCGCATCCTTTTCAAATGTTATCTCTTATGACAAGAAAGGTTTGAGTTGGAAGGAGATAACGGATGCAGTGACCTATTACTACGCGAAAGATATATTTACAGCAGAAAAGACAGGCTTTAAAAAGCTGCTAGGTAACACAGTTGACCACATATCAGCTGCCAAGTCGCAAGTATTTCACTGAAGAAGCCCTGCGGTGATTATACTCTGCTATCCGCGAAAGAGTGACAGAGAAGCTGGCTCGTGTTTCTTATTTTTCCACCTCAGCCGATCTATGGTCGAGCAGAACATCAGAAACTCTGTACCTAAGTTTGACAGTCCACTACATAAATGACTACTGGAAATTGCAACATGTCTGCCTCCAGACGTCTTACTTCCCCGATGATCATAGGGGTGAAGTAATAGCCCCGGGTCTCAAAGACTCTCTGGCATCGGGGAAGATGAGCCTGACAGCGGGAGCAACATGATAAAAGCACTGCGCTTGAACAACTGGACCGGCCTGCAGTGCTTTGGGCCCAGGTTTCACCTCGACATCGGTATGTGTGACATTGGATAATTAAAGTGCATTCAAAGTAGTGATGTTCAGGCCAGGTGTAGGCTAATGTGTTAGTAGTGGTGTCGTTCTGCCAATCCAATAGCAAAGAACCACAGGCTGTTTTAATTATAACAACAAATTTAACTAAATTAATACATTTTCAATCAAAATGATTATATATAAACTACATATTCAAACAGCTAGTGGTTAAACATTCCTAAACAATAGAATAAAAGTGTGGGTTTGTTCATTTGTTTTGCACAAATAAGCCTTGAGCTCTACTTTTTATTTTAATAAAGAACATTCAATGAAGAATGTCTTGACCTTTTTTATTTGTTTGGAGAAAAACAAGAAATCGAGATTTATTGTGAATCATCCAAACCTCTGAAAAAAATGTAGATATTATTTTTTAGGCCATATTGCCCAGCTCTACTTGATGCCCTGCAGCTGTTAGGACTGAATGAGGATGTATTGTATGGTGAGGTCCCTGGTAAAAACCTCTGTATCCAGGCTGTTAGGACTGAATGAGGATGTATTGTATGGTGAGGTCCCTGGTAAAAACCTCTGTATCCAGGCTGTTAGGACTGAATGAGGATGTATTGTATGGTGAGGTCCCTGGTAAAAACCTCTGTATCCAGGCTGTTAGGACTGAATGAGGATGTATTGTATGGTGAGGTCCCTGGTAAAAACCTCTGTATTCAGGCTGTTAGGACTGAATGAGGATGTATTGTATGGTGAGGTCCCTGGTAAAAACCTCTGTATCCAGGCTGTTAGGACTGAATGAGGATGTATGGTATGGTGAGGTCCCTGGTAAAAACCTCTGTATCCAGGCTGTTAGGACTGAATGAGGATGTATTGTATGGTGAGGTCCCTGGTAAAAACCTCTGTATCCAGGCTGTTAGGACTGAATGAGGATGTATTGTATGGTGAGGTCCCTGGTAAAAACCTCTGTATCCAGGCTGTTAGGACTGAATGAGGATGTATTGTATGGTGAGGTCCCTGGTAAAAACCTCTGTATCCAGGCTGTTAGGACTGAATGAGGATGTATTGTATGGTGAGGTCCCTGGTAAAAACCTCTGTATCCAGGCTGTTAGGACTGAATGAGGATGTATGGTATGTTGAGGTGCCTGGTAAAAACCTCTGTATCCAGGCTGTTAGGACTGAATGAGGATGTATGGTATGTTGAGGTGCCTGGTAAAAACCTCTGTATCCAGGCTGTTAGGACTGAATGAGGATGTATGGTATGTTGAGGTCCCTGGTAAAAACCTCTGTATCCAGGCTGTTAGGACTGAATGAGGATGTATGGTGAGGTCCCTGGTAAAAACCTCTGTATCCAGGCTGTTAGGACTGAATGAGGATGTATGGTGAGGTCCCTGGTAAAAACCTCTGTATCCAGGCTGTTAGGACTGAATGAGGATGTATTGTATGGTGAGGTCCCTGGTAAAAACCTCTGTATCCAGGCTGTTAGGACTGAATGAGGATGTATGGTATGTTGAGGTCCCTGGTAAAAACCTCTGTATCCAGGCTGTTAGGACTGAATGAGGATGTATTGTATGGTGAGGTCCCTGGTAAAAACCTCTGTATCCAGGCTGTTAGGACTGAATGAGGATGTATGGTATGTTGAGGTCCCTGGTAAAAACCTCTGTATCCAGGCTGTTAGGACTGAATGAGGATGTATTGTATGGTGAGGTCCCTGGTAAAAACCTCTGTATCCAGGCTGTTAGGACTGAATGAGGATGTATTGTATGGTGAGGTCCCTGGTAAAAACCTCTGTATCCAGGCTGTTAGGACTGAATGAGGATGTATTATTGTATGGTGAGGTCCCTGGTAAAAACCTCTGTATCCAGGCTGTTAGGACTGAATGAGGATGTATGGTATGTTGAGGTCCCTGGTAAAAACCTCTGTATCCAGGCTGTTAGGACTGAATGAGGATGTATGGTGAGGTCCCTGGTAAAAACCTCTGTATCCAGGCTGTTAGGACTGAATGAGGATGTATGGTGAGGTCCCTGGTAAAAACCTCTGTATCCAGGCTGTTAGGACTGAATGAGGATGTATTGTATGTTGAGGTCCCTGGTAAAAACCTCTGTATCCAGGCTGTTAGGACTGAATGAGGATGTATTGTATGGTGAGGTCCCTGGTAAAAACCTCTGTATCCAGGCTGTTAGGACTGAATGAGGATGTATTGTATGGTGAGGTCCCTGGTAAAAACCTCTGGATCCAGGCTGTTAGGACTGAATGAGGATGTATTATTGTATGGTGAGGTCCCTGGTAAAAACCTCTGTATCCAGGCTATTAGGAATGAATGAGGATGTATGGTGAGGTCCCTGGTAAAAACCTCTGTATCCAGGCTGTTAGGACTGAATGAGGATGTATGGTGAGGTCCCTGGTAAAAACCTCTGTATCCAGGCTGTTAGGACTGAATGAGGATGTATGGTGAGGTCCCTGGTAAAAACCTCTGTATCCAGGCTGTTAGGACTGAATGAGGATGTATGGTGAGGTCCCTGGTAAAAACCTCTGTGTCCAGGCTGTTAGGACTGAATGAGGATGTATTGTATGGTGAGGTCCCTGGTAAAAACCTCTGTATCCAGGCTGTTAGGACTGAATGAGGATGTATGGTATGGTGAGGTCCCTGGTAAAAACCTCTGTATCCAGGCTGTTAGGACTGAATGAGGATGTATTGTATGGTGAGGTCCCTGGTAAAAACCTCTGTATCCAGGCTGTTAGGACTGAATGAGGATGTATTGTATGGTGAGGTCCCTGGTAAAAACCTCTGTATCCAGGCTGTTAGGACTGAATGAGGATGTATTGTATGGTGAGGTCCCTGGTAAAAACCTCTGTATCCAGGCTGTTAGGACTGAATGAGGATGTATTGTATGTTGAGGTGCCTGGTAAAAACCTCTGTATCCAGGCTGTTAGGACTGAATGAGGATGTATTGTATGGTGAGGTCCCTGGTAAAAACCTCTGTATCCAGGCTGTTAGGACTGAATGAGGATGTATTGTATGGTGAGGTCCCTGGTAAAAACCTCTGTATCCAGGCTGTTAGGACTGAATGAGGATGTATTGTATGTTGAGGTCCCTGGTAAAAACCTCTGTATCCAGGCTGTTAGGACTGAATGAGGATGTATGGTATGTTGAGGTCCCTGGTAAAAACCTCTGTATCCAGGCTGTTAGGACTGAATGAGGATGTATGGTATGGTGAGGTCCCTGGTAAAAACCTCTGTATCCAGGCTGTTAGGACTGAATGAGGATGTATGGTATGTTGAGGTCCCTGGTAAAAACCTCTGTATCCAGGCTGTTAGGACTGAATGAGGATGTATTGTATGGTGAGGTCCCTGGTAAAAACCTCTGTATCCAGGCTGTTAGGACTGAATGAGGATGTATGGTATGGTGAGGTCCCTGGTAAAAACCTCTGTATCCAGGCTGTTAGGACTGAATGAGGATGTATTGTATGGTGAGGTCCCTGGTAAAAACCTCTGTATCCAGGCTGTTAGGACTGAATGAGGATGTATTGTATGGTGAGGTCCCTGGTAAAAACCTCTGTATCCAGGCTGTTAGGACTGAATGAGGATGTATTGTATGTTGAGGTCCCTGGTAAAAACCTCTGTATCCAGGCTGTTAGGACTGAATGAGGATGTATTATTGTATGTTGAGGTCCCTGGTAAAAACCTCTGTATCCAGGCTGTTAGGACTGAATGAGGATGTATTGTATGGTGAGGTCCCTGGTAAAAACCTCTGTATCCAGGCTGTTAGGACTGAATGAGGATGTATTGTATGGTGAGGTCCCTGGTAAAAACCTCTGTATCCAGGCTGTTAGGACTGAATGAGGATGTATTGTATGGTGAGGTCCCTGGTAAAAACCTCTGTATCCAGGCTGTTAGGACTGAATGAGGATGTATTGTATGTTGAGGTCCCTGGTAAAAACCTCTGTATCCAGGCTGTTAGGACTGAATGAGGATGTATGGTATGTTGAGGTCCCTGGTAAAAACCTCTGTATCCAGGCTGTTAGGACTGAATGAGGATGTATGGTATGGTGAGGTCCCTGGTAAAAACCTCTGTATCCAGGCTGTTAGGACTGAATGAGGATGTATGGTATGTTGAGGTCCCTGGTAAAAACCTCTGTATCCAGGCTGTTAGGACTGAATGAGGATGTATTGTATGGTGAGGTCCCTGGTAAAAACCTCTGTATCCAGGCTGTTAGGACTGAATGAGGATGTATGGTATGGTGAGGTCCCTGGTAAAAACCTCTGTATCCAGGCTGTTAGGACTGAATGAGGATGTATTGTATGGTGAGGTCCCTGGTAAAAACCTCTGTATCCAGGCTGTTAGGACTGAATGAGGATGTATTGTATGGTGAGGTCCCTGGTAAAAACCTCTGTATCCAGGCTGTTAGGACTGAATGAGGATGTATTGTATGTTGAGGTCCCTGGTAAAAACCTCTGTATCCAGGCTGTTAGGACTGAATGAGGATGTATTATTGTATGTTGAGGTCCCTGGTAAAAACCTCTGTATCCAGGCTGTTAGGACTGAATGAGGATGTATTGTATGGTGAGGTCCCTGGTAAAAACCTCTGTATCCAGGCTGTTAGGACTGAATGAGGATGTATTATTGTATGGTGAGGTCCCTGGTAAAAACCTCTGTATCCAGGCTATTAGGACTGAATGAGGATGTATGGTGAGGTCCCTGGTAAAAACCTCTGTATCCAGGCTGTTAGGACTGAATGAGGATGTATGGTGAGGTCCCTGGTAAAAACCTCTGTATCCAGGCTGTTAGGACTGAATGAGGATGTATGGTGAGGTCCCTGGTAAAAACCTCTGTATCCAGGCTGTTAGGACTGAATGAGGATGTATGGTGAGGTCCCTGGTAAAAACCTCTGTGTCCAGGCTGTTAGGACTGAATGAGGATGTATTGTATGGTGAGGTCCCTGGTAAAAACCTCTGTATCCAGGCTGTTAGGACTGAATGAGGATGTATGGTATGGTGAGGTCCCTGGTAAAAACCTCTGTATCCAGGCTGTTAGGACTGAATGAGGATGTATTGTATGGTGAGGTCCCTGGTAAAAACCTCTGTATCCAGGCTGTTAGGACTGAATGAGGATGTATTGTATGGTGAGGTCCCTGGTAAAAACCTCTGTATCCAGGCTGTTAGGACTGAATGAGGATGTATTGTATGGTGAGGTCCCTGGTAAAAACCTCTGTATCCAGGCTGTTAGGACTGAATGAGGATGTATTGTATGGTGAGGTCCCTGGTAAAAACCTCTGTATCCAGGCTGTTAGGACTGAATGAGGATGTATTGTATGTTGAGGTCCCTGGTAAAAACCTCTGTATCCAGGCTGTTAGGACTGAATGAGGATGTATGGTATGTTGAGGTCCCTGGTAAAAACCTCTGTATCCAGGCTGTTAGGACTGAATGAGGATGTATGGTATGGTGAGGTCCCTGGTAAAAACCTCTGTATCCAGGCTGTTAGGACTGAATGAGGATGTATGGTATGTTGAGGTCCCTGGTAAAAACCTCTGTATCCAGGCTGTTAGGACTGAATGAGGATGTATTGTATGGTGAGGTCCCTGGTAAAAACCTCTGTATCCAGGCTGTTAGGACTGAATGAGGATGTATGGTATGGTGAGGTCCCTGGTAAAAACCTCTGTATCCAGGCTGTTAGGACTGAATGAGGATGTATTGTATGGTGAGGTCCCTGGTAAAAACCTCTGTATCCAGGCTGTTAGGACTGAATGAGGATGTATTGTATGGTGAGGTCCCTGGTAAAAACCTCTGTATCCAGGCTGTTAGGACTGAATGAGGATGTATTGTATGTTGAGGTCCCTGGTAAAAACCTCTGTATCCAGGCTGTTAGGACTGAATGAGGATGTATTATTGTATGTTGAGGTCCCTGGTAAAAACCTCTGTATCCAGGCTGTTAGGACTGAATGAGGATGTATTGTATGGTGAGGTCCCTGGTAAAAACCTCTGTATCCAGGCTGTTAGGACTGAATGAGGATGTATTGTATGGTGAGGTCCCTGGTAAAAATCTCTGTATCCAGGCTGTTAGGACTGAATGAGGATGTATTGTATGTTGAGGTCCCTGGTAAAAACCTCTGTGGCCAGACACTCTAGGTCTGGAAAAGAGGTTGTGTTAAGGACGTGGTCACATGACATGTGATTTCCATTCCATCCTGTCTGTGGCAACATGTACGTGGGCCAGACATCCAGATGCTTGAAACCGAGCTGAAGCAAGGATGAAAATAACCTTGTTGCTCGTCTCTTTGTCCGGTGCTCTAACAGCGTGTCTTCTCTTCAATTCCAGGTGGAAGTGTCACCAAGAGGAGACGACAACCCTTCTGAATATATACTTTATGCCTCCAACTCAATCATCAAGTTTGCAGACGACACAACAGTAGTAGGCCTGATTACCAACAGTGATGAGACAGACTACAGGGAGGAGGTGAGGGCCTGATTACCAACAATGATGAGACAGACTACAGGGAGGAGGTGAGGGCCTGGTGGAGTGGTGTCAGGAAAATAACCTTCCCTCAACATCAACAAAACGAAGCTGATCGTGGACTTTAGGAGACAGCAGAGGGAGCCCCAATCCACATCGACAGGACAGCAGAGGGAGCCCCAATCCACATCGACAAGACAGCAGAGGGAGCCCCAATCCACATCGACAGGACCGCAGTGGAGAAGGTGAAAAGCTTCAAGTTCCTCGGCGTACACACCACTGACAAACTGAAATGGTCCACCCACACAGACAGCGTGGTGAAGAAGGCGCAACGGGGGGCTTGGCCCCTAAGACCCTCAGACACTTTGACAGATGTACAATCGAGAGCATCCTGTCAGGCTGTATCACCGCCTGGTACGGCAACTGCACCACCCGCAACTGCAGGGCTCTCCAGAGGGTGAAGCGGTATGCCAAACACATCCCCGGGGGCACAATGCCTGCCCTCCAGGACACCTACAGCACCCGATGTCCCAGGAAGATGATCAAGGACAACAACCACCCGAGCCACTGCCTGTTCTCCCTACTATCATCCAGAAGGCGAGGTCAGTACAGGTGCATCAAAGCTGGGACCGAGAGACTGAAAAACAGCTTCAATCTCAAGGCCATCAGACTGTTAAATAGCCATCACTACCCAGCTACAACCCAATTATTTAAAAACTATATATAAATAATGTCCCTTTTATAAGGACCCTGTCTTCCATAGGTCATTCGTAAAAATCCAAATAACAGATCTTGATTGTTAAGGGTTTAAATACGGTTTCCCAATGAACCATGAACAATTAATGAACATGCACCTGCGGAACGGTCGTTAAGACACTAACAGCTTACAGACGGTAGGCAATTAAGGTCACAGTTATGAAAACTTAGGACACTAAAGAGGCCTATCTACTGACTCTGAAAAACACCAAAATAAAGATGCTCTGGGTCCCTGCTCATCTGCGTGAACGTGCCTTAGGCATGCTACAAGGAGGCATGAGGACTGCAGATGTGGCCAGGGCAATAAATTGCAATGTCTGTACTGTGAGATGCCTAAGACAGCGCTACAGGGTGACAGGACGGACAGCAGATCGTCCTAGCAGTGGCAGACCACGTGTAACAACACCTGCACAGGATCAGTACATCCGAACATCACACCTGCGGGACGGTTTTAACAGGACTACGACCCTAAGCACACAGACAAGACAACGCAGGAGTGGCTTCGGGACAAGTCTCTGAATGTCCTTGACGGGCCCAACCAGAGCCCGGACTTGAACCCGATCTAACATCTCTGGAGAGACCTGAAAATAGCTGTGCAGCAACGCTCCCCATCCAACCAGACAGGGCTTGAGAGGATCTGCAGAGAAGAATGGGAGAAACTCCCCAAATACAAGTGTGCCAAGTTTGTAGCATCATACCCAAGAAGACTCAAGGCTGTAATCGCTGCCAAAGGTGCTTCAATGAAGTACTGAGTAAAGGGTCTGAATACTTATGTAAATGGAATATGCAAAAAAAAATCTAAAAAGCTGTTTTTGCATTGTCATTATGGGGTATTGTGATGTCATTATGGGGTATTGTGATGTCATTATGGGGTATTGTGATGTCATTATGGGGTATTGTGATGTCATTATGGGGTATTGTGATGTCATTATGGGGTATTGTGATGTCATTACGGGGTATTGTGATGTCATTACAGGGTATTGTGATGTCATTATGGGGTTTTGTGTGTAGATTGATGAGGAAAACTATTTAATCCATTTTAGAATAAGGCTGTAACGTAACAAAATGTGGAAAAAGTCAAGCGTTCTGAATACTTCCTGAAAGCACTGAGGTGTTATGTGTTTACCTTGTCTGTCTTTTTGTTGCAGATTGTCGTCTGTATTGTTCTGTCTGAGATTATGGGTTCCTGATACAAACACCTCATTTTGTATTTGTAGAATTACATCTCTATGTTCTGTTCTATGTGATATGACATCGAGTGGCCCTTTGGGTTACTTTAGATTACCACAGGTGTCTGTAATTATCTCTGGCTGCCCAAGTCTAATCTCTTTCCCATTAATTGACCAATCAGATCAGCACTGAAAATGATCTGGAGTGAAAAGATAAATGATTGGTGGGTGGGGGGGGGGGGGGCAGAATTGGTCTGCCTGTATAAACGCAGCCTTAGTGGCCTCATCTGTCCCACTGTTTGGGGAGATTTGCTCTGAGGAAGGTTGAACGACAGAAAGATAAAATGTAAGAAATGTGCTGTTTCTTTTTTTTCTGTTTCTAAAGTCAGTAAATTCTAGAACCTATTTTCATACTTTCAAATAACTTCCTGGTTTTTGTGACACAGACATGTTTTTATCCAGCTGTCAGTACATCCACATACGAACCTAGTAGATCTACATACGAACCTAGTAGATCTACATACGAACCTAGTAGATCTACATACAAACCTAGTAGATCCACATACGAACCTAGTAGATCCACATACGAACCTAGTAGATCCACATACGAACCTAGTAGATCTACATACGAACCTAGTAGATCCACATACGAACCTAGTAGATCCACATACTAACCTATTCTACATAGTTTAATCTCCGGTGTGATCCGCAGCAGTCTCCGTAGCCGATCATTCTCTTCCTGGTACTCTGCTACTGCTTTAGCAAATTCCCCGGAAATCTCCACAGCAGCAAACGCCGTTAAACGCTCATTTAAAAACTCTTGAAACGACTGTAATTTAGACATTTTAGGTGGACTGAGAGTTGGGTGTTCAGCTAGTATGGGATCTTGACGTGGGTCCTCCTGATCACATTCACTTTTCACACAAGGAGGAGTAAATATGAACTCTATGATATCAGGCTCCACCCCTTGAAGCTGCTCTTCCTCCTGACTGGTCCTGACTTCCTCCTGTTCCTCTTTAATCTGTTTGGTCTCTGGGTCCTTCTGCCCCAGACTGGGGCTCCACTCCTGCTCACAGTGCTGCTGCTCAGGGGGAACCTCCTCTTCAGAGACAGAGAGCTGCACGGGTTCTGGAGGGACAGAGAAGAGGAGCAGAGGTTACCTATACAGCCTGGATACAGAGGTTACCACAGTCCCCAAATCCAGAACAAATTCAAGAAAGCGATCAGTATTATGAAGAGCCATTGTTGCATCGAACTCCATTCCATCAACATTTCTCAAGCGAACAGCAAACCTGTTTTAGAAAACAGAAAGCAACACCTCACAATGCGTCTCCCCTATTTGACCTATATATTTTGTGCGTATGTATTGACATATTGGTGTAGGCTACGTGTGCCTTTAAAAAATATTTTCTGTAGTTTTGTCCTTGAGCTGTTCTTGTCTATTAATGTTCTGGACGATGTCATGTTTCACGTGAACCCCAGGAAGAGTAGCTGCTGCTTTTGCAACAGCTAATGGGAATCCTAATAAAATACCAAATTACCACAGTATAAGTCATAACCATAAAACTTAACTGTCAAAACAGGGAAATGGTTTTAATAGTTTTTCCACCATTCATTTTTCCCCGTAGGGGATTTTACAATAAAATAAGGGCTGTGTTTTATGTTGTATAAGTAAATAAGGAGTCTTACCCTTTACAATGACTTAAAATAAGGAGTCTTACCCTTTACAATGACTTAAAATAAGGAGTCTTACCCTTTACAATGACTTAAAATAAGGAGTCTTACCCTTTACAATGACTTAAAATAAGGAGGCTTACCCTTTACAATGACTTAAAATAAGGAGGCTTACCCTTTACAGTGACTTAAAATAAGGAGTCTTACCCTTTACAATGACTTAAAATAAGGAGTCTTACCCTTTACAGTGACTTAAAATAAGGAGGCTTACCCTTTACAGTGACTTAAAATAAGGAGGCTAACCCTTTACAGTGACTTAAAATAAGGAGTCTTACCCTTTACAATGACTTAAAATAAGGAGTCTTACCCTTTACAATGACTTAAAATAAGGAGGCTAACCCTCTACAATGACTTAAAATAAGGAGTCTTACCCTTTACAATGACTTAAAATAAGGAGTCTTACCCTTTACAATGACTTAAAATAAGGAGTCTTACCCTTTACAATGACTTAAAATAAGGAGTCTTACCCTTTACAATGACTTAAAATAAGGAGTCTTACCCTTTACAATGACTTAAAATAAGGAGTCTTACCCTTTACAATGACTTAAAATAAGGAGTCTTACCCTGGCGTGACATTTGATAACCATGTAAATCTCTCTCGGACAAGGTGACTTTTATTAATATATTCACCTGTATTTACTACCCAAAAATGAAATGCTAATCAGCTCCTGATGTGGCTATCATAAAGAATTACAAACACAAAGAACTACAAACACAAAGAACTACAAACGCAAATAACTACAAACGCAAATAACTACAAACGCAAATAACTACAAACGCAAAGAACTACAAACGCAAAGAACTACAAACGCAAAGAACTACAAACATAAGGAACTACAAACATAAATGACTACAAACAAAGAACTACAAACACAAAGAACTACAAACACCACAATCTTTTATTTTATATTATGCTGTTGATATTTTCATCATTGCAGCATCAAGAGTTTTGTCCTTTTAGCCTCTCCTTTTGAATATATGAAGAAGGCACAGTGATGCTGAAACGTTGGTGATTTACCCAATAAATTACTGGGAGTTTATATATGGAGTTTATATATGGAGTTTACATATGGAGTTTATATATGGAGTTTACATATGGAGTTTATATATGGAGTTTACATATGGAGTTTATATATGGAGTTTACACATGGATTTTACATATGGAGTTTACATATGGAGTTTATATATGGAGTTTACATATGGAGTTTATATATGGAGTTTACACATGGAGTTTACACATGGAGTTTACACATGGAGTTTACATATGGAGTTTACATATGGAGTTTACATATGGAGTTTATATATGGAGTTTACATATGGAGTTTACATATGGAGTTTACATATGGAGTTTACATATGGAGTTTACATATGGAGTTTATATATGGAGTTTACATATGGAGTTTACATATGGAGTTTACATATGGAGTTTACATATGGAGTTTATATATGGAGTTTACATATGGAGTTTATATATGGAGTTTATATATGGAGTTTATATATGGAGTTTACATATGGAGTTTACATATGGAGTTTACATATGGAGTTTATATATGGAGTTTATATATGGAGTTTACATATGGAGTTTACATATGGAGTTTACATATGGAGTTTACATATGGAGTTTATATATGGAGTTTATATATGGAGTTTATATATGGAGTTTACATATGGAGTTTACATATGGAGTTTATATATGGAGTTTATATATGGAGTTTACATATGGAGTTTATATATGGAGTTTACATATGGAGTTTATATATGGAGTTTATATATGGAGTTTATATATGGAGTTTATATATGGAGTTTACATATGGAGTTTACATATGGAGTTTATATATGGAGTTTATATATGGAGTTTATATATGGAGTTTATATATGGAGTTTATATATGGAGTTTATATATGGAGTTTACATATGGAGTTTACATATGGAGTTTACATATGGAGTTTATATATGGAGTTTATATATGGAGTTTATATATGGAGTTTATACATGGAGTTTATATATGGAGTTTATATATGGAGTTTATATATGGAGTTTATACATGGAGTTTACATATGGAGTTTATATATGGAGTTTATATATGGAGTTTATATATGGAGTTTATATATGGAGTTTATATATGGAGTTTATATATGGAGTTTATATATGGAGTTTATATATGGAGTTTATATATGGAGTGTGCGACTCGCTTTATTTTTGATAGTTTATTCGCCGTTAGTCAGCACCTCCACACAAAATAATTTTTCTGGGTGTGCGCCAACTCATGTTTGTTTATTCTACCAAATAATTGATTAAAACACACTTTTTTTTCAATGAAGGTCTACAGTCGTGGCCAAAGGTTTTGAGAATGACACAAATATGAATTGTCACAAAGTCTGCTGCCTCAGTTTGTATTATGGCAATTTGCATATACTCCAGAATGTTATGTAGAGTGATCAGAAGAATTGCAATTAATTGCAAAGTCCCTATTTGCCATGCAAATGAACTGAATCCCCAAAAAACATTTCCACTGCATTTCAGTCCTGCCACAAAAGGACCAGTTGGCATCTTGTCAGTGATTCTCTCGTCAACACTCACACTTGTGTTAACGAGGACAAGGCTGGAGATCACTCTGTCATGCTGATTGAGTTCGAATAACAGACTGGAAGCTGCACCCTCCTGTGCTTGGAATCATTGTTCTTCCTCTGTAACCATGGTTACCTGTAAGGAAACACGTGCCGTCATCATTGCTTTGCACAAGAAGGGCTTCACAGGCAAGGATATTGCTGCCAGTAAGATTGCACCTAAATCAACCATTTATCGGATCATCAAGAACTTCAAGGAGAGCGGTTCAGTTGTTGTGAAGGCGGCTTCAGGGCGCCCAAGAAAGTCCAGCAAGCGCCAGGACCATCTCCTAAAGTTGATTTAGCTGCATGATCGGGGCACCACCAGTACAGAGCTTGCTCAGGAATGGCAGCAGGCAGGCGTGAGTGCATCTGCATGCACAGTGAGGTGAAGACTTTTGGAGGATGGCCTGGTGTCAAGAAGGGCAGCAAAGAAGCCACTTCTCTCCAGGAAAAACATCAGGGACAGACTGATATTCTGCAAAAGGTACAGGGATTGGACTGGTGAGGACTGGGGTAAAGTCATTTTCTCTGATGAATCCCCTTTCCGATTGTTTGGGGCAAACTCGGAAAAAAGCTTGTCCGGAGAAGACAAGGTGAGCGTTACCATCAGTCCTGTGTCATGCCAAAAGTAAAGCATCCTGAGACCATTCATGTGTGTGGTTGCTTCTCAGCCAAGGGTGTAGGCTCACTCACAATTTTGCCTAAGAAAACAGCCATGAATAAAGAATGGTACCAACAAATCCTCAGAGAGCAACTTCTCCCAACCATCCAGGAACAGTTTAGTGACGAACAATGCCTTTTGTGACAAACTCCAAGCATTGATTACGCAAGGATGGGCTGCCATCAGTCAGGATGTGGCCCAGAAGTTAATTGACAGCATGCCAGGGCGGATTGCAGAGGTCTTGAAAAAGAATGGTCAACACTGACTCTTTGCATCAACTTCATGTAATTGTCAATAAAAGCCTTTGACACTTATGAAATGCTTGTAATTATACGTCAGTATCCCATAGTAACATCTGACAAAAATATCTAAAGACACTGAAGCAGCAAACTTTGAAAATGAATATTTGTGTCATTATCAAAACTTTTGGCCACGACTGTACAGTACTCTGTAGGGTAGCACCATGGTGTAGCCAGAGGACAGCTAGTTTCCGTCTTCCTCTGGGTACAATGACTTCAATACAAAACCTAGGAGGTTCAATGTTCTCACCCCCTTCTATAGACTTACACAGTAATTAGGACAACTTCGGGACGACGTCCTCCAACCTATCAGAGCTCTTGCAGCATGAACTGACATGTTGTCCACACACTCATAGGATCAGAGAATTAAACTAGTACTAAAAGCATAAGCTACAGCTAGCTAGCACTGCATAACATGTGGTGAGTAGTTGACTCAACGAGAGAAAGACAATAGTTGAACACTTTAGAATGATTTAATACCTTCAAAAATGAAGGTAGGGAGAGCTGGCTAAATCTGATCTATTTTCCACTTCCACTTAGCTAGCGAATGCAGCTAGCTAATTAAGCCTACTCAAACACCCAGCTCAAAAAGAGATGGATGCTATGCTAGTGTAACCAATGGTTAGCTAGTTAGCGGTGGGCGCTAATAGCGTTTCAAGGTAAGCTTTTGTTTTTATTAATTTATTTCCATTGGTGCAACTGCTAAACTGCTTGCTGACTACACTGTACTGCATGATTGTAGAGGGTTTACTAACGTGATAGTTCTAGTAGCTATGTTGACTATGACGTTATAATTTAACTAGACAAGTCAGTTAAGAACAAATTCTTATTAACAAAATACAGTCTACTGGGGAAGAGTGGGTTAACTGCCTTGTTCAGGGGCAGAACGACTGATTTTTACCTTGTCAGCTCGGGGATTCGATCCAGCAACCTGATGGTTACTGGCCCAACGCTCTAACCACTAGGCTACCTGCCGCCCCATTTTAGCTAATAATGGTGACAACGATGAAGGCTGTGTGTAGTGGTTATGATATGAAGGTTTGGCTTGGAAAGATTTTTTTGCCGGGTCACAGACAGCTGATGTGTTGTGCACTGAAGGGAAAAGGTGAGACGCAAGAAGGAATTATAGCTACAACGTTCAAAGTGATCATACTGTTTGCATGTTTCTGTTACGAAAGTGAACTCAACTAGCCTACCTGGTTAAATCAAGGTGTTCTCAACTAGCCTCCCTGGTTAAATAAAGGTTAAATAAAAATACAAAAAAATAATTTGTCCAACAGAAACTCTTGTTTGCAACAGTTGGACTAATGATTACACCCTAGATCAGCTAGATGCAGGCAAGAGTGTGCAAGGCGGAATTAAAATGTCTCGCTGTCTGTCACATTGATTACAGATATTCTTCTCAACCTGTGCACCTGTGTTGTATACTATCATTCATAGGCTAGGCTATGTTGTAGCGACCTCATGATGGCTATAGGGAAAATGTGAGTATCATGTAGTAACCTAAACCTATCAATGTTACATTGAGCTGGGCAAAAGGAATATGAATGACAGTCATCCAATATGCTAATAGAAATAAGGCCGTGCTCACAGCACCGACCGGCCGCAGTCCAAATTTTACGTCTTCTAAAATCCCCTATGGGAAAAATTAATGGTGGGAAAACGATTGGAACCCTGTTTGAGCGCTAGGTTGTATGGGTATTATAACACCCCCACTGTGGGACTCTATACAGGCTTTAGACATCAGGGTTGTGGTCTATTTGAATTTTTAAGCCAGTAAATTCAAGACCAGGCTAACTATAATGCCAATTCAATAATTAAAAACTAGACTCCATTTTCAATTACTTTTCAATTACTATTTCTAAAGTGTATCAATTTTGAATTATAAATTAATATCACTTCCTGTTTTTATGACAATGTTTTTATCCATGCACGGTAGGTTTAAAAACAACTTCTTAAACGTGTATGAAGTGGTGATCAGTTAACAGTTTATCAATAAAGTATAACTATAGCTAGCTATCAGTATCTACATACGAACCTATTCGACATAGTTGTATCTCTGGTGTCCTCCGCAGCAGTCTCCGTAGCCGATCATTCTCCTCCTGGTACTCCACTACCGTTTTCTCAACTGCACCAAAAATATCCACAGCAGCCGCCGATAAACGATCATTTAAAAACACACACAACATCTGTAGTTTAGACATTTTCTGTCAAATTATAGATGGGTAGCCTATTTAGTTTAGTAAGTATGTCTTTCTTTACTGCACACAAAGAACAATAAAACCTCGTTACCAATCCTACTTCCGTGTTCTAGTCAAGGAATCTTGGGACGTTCTAGTTGGTGACGAACCCAGAAACACAACAGGGCCGCCAGCTGGATGGGAGTTTACTGTGCAAGGCAGCCTACAGACCAGCAGTAAAGGAAAACGACCACTACATGTAGACAAATAGTGGTTATCATAAGTATTGGATGATCTGGGAGAATCTATTCTTCCCCAGGAGTCAACAGTTTATCATTACTTCATACAAGATTAAATCAACATGATGAATGAGCAGCATTAGGTCAGAATTTATGAGAAATACTCTTGGATTAATGCAAGGATACCTTTTCTGGAATTGTTTTTCATTTCATTTCATGTATCAATTACATCAGCCTGACCTAAATCAAATGACCAGATATTGCTGTTTCTAACGAAGGGAAACATTAAACAGACTTTGAACAGCAGAACTGTCAATTTCCTAAAATAATCTGTACTGTTTTATCATTTCCTTGTCATTCATATATTCATATCAAATCAAACTGTATTTACAAACACTGTTTTACAACATTAAGTCCATGGTACAGTATATGTATTTATCTGAGACCCACAGTATGAATGTTCAGGAGTTACTCTCCTTTCCTAATAGTGACTGAAGACCTTACTTCTATTGTCAGTTTTTCTCTCTTTGTGGATATTATTCATATTCCTCAGCAAATAAGTCTTCTGAGTCATTATTTTATCACAGATTGAGCAGCCATGTTATTTCACTCCTGTATGAGTCTGTCATGTTCATTTAGGTGCTTCTTGGGATTGAAGCTATTCCCACTGTCAGCACAGCTAAATGGTTTCTATCTTCAGTGAATGCGTATAATGTCTGGTTAGGTGTTGCTTGGGATTGAAGCTTTTCCCCCTGTCACCACAGCTAAATGGTTTCTCTCTTCTGTGAATTATCATGTACATGGATAGAAGGTCTTGCCATAAAAGGGGCGGGTGTAGGGTTCCCCCATTGGGGGGTTCTGATCCAATGGTGGGCTGGGATCCAATGGTGGGCTGGGATCTAATGGTGGGCTGGGATCCAATGGTGGGCTGGGATCCAATGGTGGGCTGGGATCTAATCGTGGGCTGCTGTCAAGTCCTGCATGGTCGCTGCTTATGGCTGAAATGTGGCTTTAGGTGTAACAGTATAACTTTAGACCGTCCCCTCGCCCATACCCGGGCACGAACCAGGGACTCTCTGCACACATCAACAACAGTCACCCACGAAGCATCGTTACCCATCGCTCCACAAAAGCCGCGGTCCTTGCAGAGCAAGGGGAACTACTACTTCAAGGTCTCAGAGCAAGTGACGTCACCGATTGAAACGCTATTTAGCGCGCACCACCGCTGACTAGCTAGCCGTTTCACATCCGTTACATGAGCATAGTTCTGATTATCTGGAATTTTGAAAATCTTTAGGTGGGTCACAGTGGCAAAAGGTTTGAGATCAACTGGTTTAGAGTCACTCTCTCTGTTCTCCACAGTCTGGGTTTGGGGAAGAGTCAATCATTGAAGTGGGCCTTCCTGATCACATTCTCTCTTCACACAGGAAGGAGTGAAATTGAAATCAGTGATATCAGGCCCCAGCTCTTGAATCTGCTCTTCCTCCTGACTGGTCCTGACTTCCTCCAGTTCCTCTTTAATCTGTTTGGTCTCTGGGTCCTTCTGTCCCAGACTGGGGCTCCACTCCTGCTCACAGTGCTGCTGCTCAGAGGGAACCTCCTCTTCAGAGACAGAGAGCTGCAACGGAGATGAGGGTAGAGGTCATCTGCAGTATATACCACCGAAGTAAATAGAACACCTGAATTATTCAGATGAATTCAAGATCTCTATGATCTATGCAGCCTTTAGATGTGCCTGAGTGCAATCAGCTAGGACCAGATTCCAAGTTTGTAGATTTCTACAAAGTCCATATTGATACATAAACACTAAACAATAATTAAGATACATTTAATTACAAGCTGATTGACAAAGTCATGACACATTTGAAACATTAAATGATACCACCCCTCCAAATCCAAAACAGCCACCTATATCTCTTGAGACATAATAACAAATGTTTGGCATTTTATTAGGATCTCCATTATCTGTTACGAAATACACACACACACATAATTTCTAGGTGAAATAGGGGAGATGCTTATATCGAGATAACCTGCTCAGGAAGATGCCAGAGCTCCAAAACCCCCATAAAAAAAAAGCCAGACTAACAGTTTGCAACTGCACATGGGGACAAAGATTGTACTTTTTGGAGAAATGTCCTCTAGTCTGATGAAACAAAAATAGAACTGTTTGGCCATAATGACCATTGTTATGTTTGGAGGAAAAAGGGGGATGCTTGCAAGCCGAAGAACACCATCCCAACCGTGAAGCCTGGGGGTGGCAGCATCATGTTGTGGAGGTGCTTTGCTGCAGGAGGGATTGGTGCACTTCCCAAAATAGATGGCATCATGAGGGAGGAAAATGATCTGGATATATTGAAGCAACATCTCAAGACATCAGTCAGGAACTTAAAGCTTGGTCGCAAATGGGTCTTCCAAATGGACAATGACCCCAAGCATATTTCCAAAGTTGTGGCAAAATGGCTTAAGGACGACAAAGTCAAGGTACTGGAGTGGCCATCACAAAGCACAGAACTCAATCCTATAGAAAATGTGTGGGCAGAACTGAAAAAGCGTGTGCGAGCAAGGAGGCCTACACACCTGACTCAGTTACACCAGCTCTGTCACCCAACTTATTGTGGGAAGCTTGTGGAAGGCTACCCAAAACATTTGACCCAAGTTAAACAATCTAAAGGCAATGCTACGAAATGGTAATTGAGTGTATGTAAACTTCTGATCCACTGGGAATGTGATGAAAGAAATAAAAGCTTAAATAAATAATTCTCTCTACTATTAATCTGACATTTCACATTCTTAAAATAAAGTGGTGATCCTAACTGACCGAAGACAGGGAATTTTTTGCTAGGATTAAATGTCAGGAATTGTGAAAAACTGAGTTTAAATGTATTTGGCTGAGGTGTATGTAAACTTCCGACTTCAACTGTATGATATGATACAGCTTTTCCTTTAGTTATTACCATGCATGAGGTCCCCGCATTGTAGATTTTATATATATATATAAGGTAAATTGCTAGCTAGCATTAAACTTATCTTACTAAAAACAATCAATCTTAACATAATCACTAGTTAACTACACATGGTTGATGATATCACCAGGTTAACTAGCTTGTCCTTAAACCTGCATATTTAGTTAAAATAAATGCAGGCAATATTAAACTAGGGAAATGGTGTCACTTCTCTTGCGTTCAGTGCAAGCAGAGTCAGGGTATATGCAGCAGTTTGGGCTGCCTGGCTCGTTGCGAACTGTGTGAAGACTATTTCTTCCTAACAAAGACCGTAATTAATTCACCAGAATTTTACATAATTATGACATAACATTGAAGGTTGTGCAATGTAACAGCAATATTTAGAGTTATGGATGCCACCCGTTCGATAAAATACGGAACTGTTCTGTATTTCACTGAAAGAATAAAAGTTTTGTTTACAAAATTATAGTTTCGGGATTTGACCATATTAATGACCTGAGGCTCGTATTTCTGTGTTTATTATATTATAATTAAGTCCATGATATAATATTTGATAGAGCAGTCTGACTGAGCGGTGGTAGGCAGCAGTAGGCTCGTAAGCACTTGACTGCGTTTGCCAGCAGCTCTTAGCAATGCTTGAAGCACAGCTCTGTTTATGACTTCAAGCCTATCAACTCCCGAGATTAGGCTGGCAATACTAACGTGCCTATAAGAACATCCAATTGTAAAAAGTATATGAAATACAAATGGTATAGAGAAATAGTCGACGTGTCATAATTCCTATAATAACTACAACCTAAAATTTAACTGGGAATATTGAAGAACTGGGAATATTGAACCACCAGCTTTCATATGTTCTCATGTTCTGAGCAAGGAGCTGTTTAACTTTTTTACATGGCACATATTGCACTTTTACTTTCTTCTTCTCCAACTGTGGTTTTGCATTATTTAAACCAAATTGAACATGTTTCATTATTTATTTGAGACTAAATAGATTTAATTTATGAATTATATTAAGTTAAAATAAATGTGTTCATTGAGTATAGTTGTAATTGTCATTATTACAAATATATATATATAAAATAAATCAAAAATAATGAAATAATCTTTTTGTGTTTTTTTGTTTTAAATAAAAAAAGAAATCTGCCAATTATTTGGTATAGGCTTTTTTAGGTCCTCCAATAATCGGTATCGGCGTTGACAAATCATAAATCGGTCGACCTCTACCCTGATGGCTTCCCTTCAGAGAACTACTAACACCTCTACTTCAAGCCTGTTTTAACTGGACTCACTCTGGGAGGATCTTCCACCATGGTGGATAGAAGACATATCTGTAATTCCTAAGGAGGGCAAAGATAAGAAGGAATGTAGTTCCTATCGCAATTCTTAACATGGATTATATACTATATGCATCAATAATAACCAAAAGAATGAAGGACATAATCCCAGAATTGATTGACGGCGATCAAACTGGTTTCATACGAAATAGAATAGACACAGGACAACATAAGGAGAATAGTACATGTCATGGACCATATCACGAAGGATAAGACAAGTGCTATATTAAATCAGTCTAGTTTATTATCACCTGGGGGTGGCCCGTCAGGAAGTCCAGGATCCAGTTGCAGAGGGAGGTGTTTAGTCCCAGGGTCTTTAGCTTAGTGATGAGCTCTGAGGGCACTATGGTGTTGAACACTGAGCTGTAGTCAATGAATAGTATTCTCACATAGGTGTTCCTTTTGTCCAGGTGGGAAAGGGCAGTGTGGAGTGCAATAGAGATTGCATCATCTGTGGATCTGTTGGGGCGGTATGCAAATTCGAGTGGGTCTAGGATTTCTGGGATAATGGTGTTGTGAGCCATGACCAGCCTTTCAAAGCACTTCATGGCTACAGACATGAGGGTTGGTAGTCGTTTAGGCAGGTTACCTTCGTGTTATTGGGCACAGGGACTATGGTGGTCTGCTTGATACATGTTGGTATTACAGACTCAGACAGTGAGAGGTTGAAAATGTAAGTGAAGACACTTGCCAGTTGGTCAGCGTAAGCTTGGAGTACACATCCTGGTAATCCGTATGGCCCTGCGACCTTGTGAATGGTGACCTGTTTAAAGGTCTTACTGACATCGGCTGCATAGAGCGTGATCACACAGTCGTCCAGAACAGCTGATGAGCTCATGCATGTTTCAGTGTTGTTTGCCTCAAAGCGAGCATAGAAGTAATTTAGCTCATCTGGTAGGCTCGTGACACTGGGCATTGTAAGAGTTTGCCTGTTTGATGGTTCGTTGGAGGGCATAGCGGGATTTCTTACTGGGTTACAGTCCCGCTCCTTGAAAGTTCAGTGCGGATGTTGCCTGTAATCTATGGCTTCTGGTTGGGGTATGTACGTACAGTCACTGTGGGGACGACGTCATCGATGCACTTATTGATGAAGCCAGTGACTGACATGGTGTACTCCTCAATGCCATCGGAAGAATCCTGGGAAAATATTCCAGTCTGTGCTGCAAAACAGTCCTGTAGTTTAGCATCTGCTTCATCTGACCACTTTTTATTGACCGAGTCACTGGTGCTTCCTGCTTTAGTTTTTGCTTGAAAGCAGTAATCAGGAGGATAGAATTATGATCAGATTTGCCAAATGGAGGGTGAGGAAGAGCTTTGTATGCTTCTCTGTGAGTGGAGTAAATGTGGTCCAGAAGTAGCTTCTCTGTGAGTGGAGTAAATGTGGTCCAGAAGTAGCTTCTCTGTGAGTGGAGTAAATGTGGTCCAGAAGTAGCTTCTCTGTGAGTGGAGTAAATGCGGTCCAGAAGTAGCTTCTCTGTGAGTGGAGTAAATGTGGTCCAGAAGTAGCTTCTCTGTGAGTGGAGTAAATGTGGTCCAGAAGTAGCTTCTCTGTGAGTGGAGTAAATGTGGTCCAGAAGTAGCTTCTCTGTGAGTGGAGTAAATGTGGTCCAGAAGTAGCTTCTCTGTGAGTGGAGTAAATGTGGTCCAGAAGTAGCTTCTCTGTGAGTGGAGTAAATGTGGCCCAGAAGTAGCTTCTCTGTGAGTGGAGTAAATGTGGTCCAGAAGTAGCTTCTCTGTGAGTGGAGTAAATGTGGTCCAGAAGTAGCTTCTCTGTGAGTGGAGTAAATGTGGTCCAGAAGTAGCTTCTCTGTGAGTGGAGTAAATGTGGTCCAGAAGTAGCTTCTCTGTGAGTGGAGTAAATGTGGTCCAGAAGTAGCTTCTCTGTGAGTGGAGTAAATGTGGTCCAGAAGTAGCTTCTCTGTGAGTGGAGTAAATGTGGTCCAGAAGTAGCTTCTCTGTGAGTGGAGTAAATGTGGTCCAGAAGTAGCTTCTCTGTGAGTGGAGTAAATGTGGTCCAGAAGTAGCTTTTCTGTGAGTGGAGTAAATGTGGTCCAGAAGTAGCTTCTCTGTGAGTGGAGTAAATGTGGTCCAGAAGTAGCTTCTCTGTGAGTGGAGTAAATGTGGTCCAGAAGTAGCTTCTCTGTGAGTGGAGTAAATGTGGTCCAGAAGTAGCTTTTCTGTGTGTAGAGTAAATGTGTTGATGGGGTTTTACTACAAGATCCAGACCAGTGAGAGTGGAAAGAAATAACTACAATGTGGAGAAACCGTTATATTGAGTAATGTTATATTGACTAATAGGGGGATCTAGGATGATCGTTAAAAAAAAAATTTTTTTTTGTCGCTGATCCGTTTCACTTCCGCATTGTCTTCTTCTTCTGTAATATCAACGGGAGGAGATCCCATAAGTACAGCACAGTGCGCCACGTGGATGGGGTTTTACTACAAGGTACAGACCAGTGAGAGTGGAAAGAAATAACTACAATGTGAGGAAAACGTTATATTAACTAATAGGGGGATCTAGGATGATCATTAATCATATGAACCGAATTAAAAGACAACACATTGCAACACAGGCGACTCCTGACAACTGCAACCACTTGGGACTGATGTGACATCTTGCACTAAACGAGAGAATATTAATAGCAATCATCAATTTCTTGAGGAACAGAATCAGAACCGCAAATAAAAGTGATCTATAATATTCCGGAACAGAACCATTATTTTAAAAGCTAGGGAACCGGTTAATAACATTATTTTACATTCCAGGGATTTTTTCCAGCCCCACAAAAAATGCAACAAAGTGCCTATGCAAAGCTCTTACTCTGTCACTCAAAATCATATTCCAGTGTCTGCCTGCCAGCTGAAAATCTTTGCCAGTGTGTGTCTCAGTGGGGCATGTGTATGTGTAGGTTACCTGCCCCTCCCCCTCCGGAGCATAGGTTACTGCGCCTGTCGTACTGACATTACAAACGTGATTAAGAAGTTAGGGAAGGATTTTTCATTAGAGAATAAATGATTAACTTTTTCGATGCTAGTTAAGTATAATATAGCCTGGTGTATACAGGGTAATGGGTCTGTCTAAGTAGATGAAAATGTGTGCAATTGTACAATGGACACTCATGGAGAATCAAATTGCTCACTGACAGTTCATGATTTGCAGATGGGCAGAGGCTTACATGTAAGTGCTATCCTCCCAGTGCATAATGTAACCTTGGAAACAAGGAAATCAGCCTCTAATGGGACCTATTGGTTATGTGGGTACAGCATATCCGGCTGTGACACAGCCCGGGATTGAACTCAGGTCTGTAGTGGTGCCTTAGACTGCAGCGCCACTCGGGAGGCCCTGTGCTAATGCTTGCTGGTAAACCTAGCATTAGATGGCTGGTTGTAACGTTGTAGCTTGCTGTTTAGTAGCCATATAAACGTCCCTTTTTCACGAACCTGTCTTTCAAAGATAATTCGTAAAAATCAAAATAACTTCACAGATCTTCATTGTAAAGGGTTTAAACACGGTTTCCCATGCTTGTTCAATGAACCATAAGCAATTAATGAACAAGCACCTGTGGAACGGTCGTTAAGACACTAACAGCTTATAGACGGTAGGCAATTAAGGTCACAGTTATGAAAACTTATGACACTAAAGTGGCCTTTCTGCTGACTCTGAAAAACACCAAAAGAATGATGCCCAAGGTCCCTGCTCATCTGCGTGAACGTGCCTTGCATGCTGCAAGGATGCATTAGGACTGCAGATGTGGCCAGGGCAAAAAATTGCAATGTCCGTACTGTGAGACACCAAAGACAGGTACATCCGAACATCACACCTGCAGGACAGGTACAGGATGGCAACAACAACTGCCCGAGTTACCAGGGATGCACAATCCCTCCATCAGTGCTCAGACTGTCCGCAATAGGCTGAGAGAGGCTGGACTGAGGGCTTGTAGGTCTGTTGTAATGCAGATCCTCACCAGACATGACCGGCAACAACATTGTCGCCTATGGGCACAAACCCACCATCCCTGGACCAAACAGGACTGGCAAAAAGTGTTCTTCACTGACGAGTTGCGGTTTTGTCTCACCAGGGGTGATGGTTGGTTTATTGTGGAAGGAATGAGCGTTACACCGAGGCCTGTACTCTGGAGCGGGATCGATTTGGTGTTGGAGGGTCCGTCATGGTTTGGGGCGGTGAGTTACAGTATCATCGGACTGAGATTGTTATCATTGCAGGCAATCTCAATGCTGTGTGTTACGGGGAAGACATCCTCCTCCCTCATGTGGTACCCTTCCTGCAGGCTCAACCTGACATGACCCTCCAGCATGACAATACCACCAGCCATACTGCTCGTTATGTGCGTGATTTCCTGCAAGACAGAAATGTCAGTGTTCTGCCATAGCCAGCAAAGAGCCCGGATCTCAATCCAATTGAGCACGTCTGGGACCTGTTGGATCGGAGGGTGAGGGCTAGGGCCATTCCCCCCAGAAATGTCCGGGAACTTGCAGGTGCCTTGGTGGGAGAGCAGCAAGAACTGGCGAATCTGGTGCAGTCTATGAGGAGGAGATGCACTGCAGTACTTAATGCAACTGGTGGCCACATCAGATGCTGACAGTTACTTTTGCTTGTGACCCCCCTCCCTGTGTTCAGGCACACATTATTCATTATTCACAATATTCTGTTAGTCACATGTCTGTGGAACTTGTTCAGTTTATGTCTCAGTTGTTGAAAATTGTTATGTTCATACAAATATTTACACATGTTAAGTGTGCTGAAAATAAACGCAGTTGACAGTGAGAGGAAGTTTATTTTTTGCTGAGTTTATATTCGGTGAGCCTGTTTCTGTCCTGCCCTCGACTTTGGTGCAGGGCATGTGATATCCATAGCCTCTTCGTCGCAAAACTCCTAGATCTTCTCAAAATCATATATTTGTCTAGCTGTGTCCAGGCGGTGCTTGTACAGGCAGACCATCTATGGGAGGAAGGATGTCAGTGATGCACAGCAGCTAAAATCTGATCCTGACAGTCCAAGCGCTCCTTGGTGACAACAACACCAGGCTCCAGAGCAATGAAGCTGTAAAACAGGAAATAACAACAACAAAATCAGAAGACATTACAACATTGCACAACATCAATTTACCTTAGATGAGAAGAATAACCTCATACAATGCGTTGGAAATTATTTTCACCTGAAGTGCTGGTACTGCTTGATCTGTGGCAGTGGCCTGAAGTACGGAGTCAGGTGGTGTTGCCAGCCATAGCTTTCCAACAGCACCGTAAAATCCTCCAGTTCAACCAGCTGTGGGATGTTGACCCCTGTCACAGTGTTATTCTTCACAACACCAGCAATCTCAGACAAAGTGTTCACTCTGGTCTTTCTGAAGCGCTGCTTGATAAGGCCCCGACGCCTGGTTCCTCTCTAGGTTTCTTCCTAGGTTTTGGCCTTTCTAGGGAGTTTTTCCTAGCCACCGTGCTTCTGCACCTGCATTGCTTGCTGTTTGGGGTTTTAGGCTGGGTTTCTGTACAGCACTTTGAGATATCAGCGGATGTACGAAGGGCTATATTAATAAATTTGATTTGATTTGATTTGACGCACCAGCCGGGTGCAAACTTGGTGTGGCCTGTGATCAGGAAGTGAAAGTTCCAGACTGTGGTGGAGCTTGTGCATGGTCCACCAGGCACAATACCAGAGAACAAACTTGTTCTTGTTTTGGCCACTGCAGTTTTCACAATTCAGGTCCACACGTGTTTCCCTAAGTTGGTGAAGAAATGGGGCATGTAGTTGATGACTGCACTGCTGCCTTTGCTTGCTTGGGCCAGTTCTCTTTTTTAATGGGAGGCATTAGACCATTCTCCTTGTATGACTGGTGGATGAGAGTCAGGCGTGTTTCTACTGATGGTGAAAAACAAATTCCAGGTACAAATATTTTAGCATTATTATACAATGCGAAATAGATGCGAAATGGCCTTCTGAGAACATCACTACACACAGTTCATACACGTAATGTTAGCTAGCTAGCCAGCCATGTCAGCTGGCTAGCTAACAGCAAGCTTTAACTAGCAATACAACCCGATTTTTGATAGCTACCTAAAGTTAACCAAATAGGTTCAATGTTAGCTAGCTAACATTAGGCTATAACTAGCCACGCGAAATGGCATTCTGAGAAAACATCCCTAACGTTACACACACACTTCATACACGTAAATTCATGTTAGCTAGCAAGCCAGCCATCCAACGTTAGCTAGCTAACAGCAAGCTTTAACTTGGGGTGTTTTGTTTAGACAGGTAACGCTAATGTAAGCTAGCTAAAAAAATAAACTATAATCCCAATCCATAGAGTAACGTTACTAGCAAAACAAACAGATTGTCATAGCTAAATTAACCGAATAAGTTAGGTTCAATGTTAACGTTAGCTAGCAAGCCAGCGATCGAACTCCAGCTGGCTAGCTAACTGCGAGCCTTGACTTGCAATGAAAACAACTTTCTGACAAAATTAGAAAGGTATATCTGAAACTGTACCTAGATTCCAATTTGACAGAGAAGCCAGGTAGACGCTACACCATTCGCTGCCAGGAAGCAGGAGGGGCTTACTCTGAGTCATTGACACACTAGGATTATGAGGATGCAGTAAAGTCTATAGCTAGTTTGCTCCTGTCCCCCAACTTAGCTATTCCGTTTATAATTAGACTTTAGCATGTTCCAAATGTTCTAATTTACACCAGCCAAGAGTTTGTCTCATCAAAACTTTGACTCCTTTAACACCATTTATTTATAGTCCCGGCCTTAGGTGGCCTCTTCACACAATTTATTTATTGTCCCGGCCGTCATTAATGCCTTTAATGACCTAAAGATCTTTCTTAACCTTTCCTCTGTAGTAACTCCATCTGTTTAAGAAGTGCAATTACATTTATTATCATATATTGTGATAAAAGCACTGGAATGTTTTGCCACGAGGTAATGGTTATTGATACATAAAAAAATATATATACTTTCCTGAAAATGTCCTTCCATCTTTCAGAGTATTTCTCATCCATTTTGTCTTAACGCTGCTCATGTAACGGATGTGAAATGGCTAGCTAGTTAGCGGTGGTGCGCGCTACTAGCATTTCAATCGGTGACGTCACTTGCTCTGAGACCTTGAAGTAGTGGTTCCCCTTGCTCTGCAAGGGCCGTGGCTTTTGTGGAGCGATAGGTAACGATGCTTCGAGGGTGACTGTTGACGTGTGCAGAGCGTCCCTGGTTCGCGCCCGGGTCGGGGCGAGGGGAAGGACGTAAAGTCTATACTGTTACACTCATTCATGATATTGTCAGAACAACATTCTTTATAATTTCTCTTGATAACTGCATTGTTTGGTTTTAGTGCAAGCTGTCACATCAGTCCCAAGCGGTTACAGTTGTCAGAAATCACCATTGTTACAATGTTTTGTCTTTTAATTTAGTTTATACACAAAATTATCCTTGTAGATCACCATGTGGTTTATTAGAACTGTTTCCCTCATTGTACACTGAACAAAAATATAAACGCAACATATAAAGTGTTGGTCCTGTGATTCATGAGCTTAAATAAAAGATCCCAGAAATGTTCCATATGCCCAAAAAGCTTATTTCTCTCAAATTTTTTGCACACATTTGTTTACATCCCTGTTAGTGAGCATTTCTGCTTTGCCAAAATAACAGTTGTGGCATATCGAGAAGCTGACTAAACAGCATGATTATTACACAGGTGCACCTTGTGCTGGGGACAATAAAAGGCCACTCTAAAATGTGCAGTTTTGTTACACAATGCCACAGATGTCTCAAGTTTTGAGGGAGCTGGCAATTGTTGACTGCAGGAACATCCACCAGAGCTGTTTCCAGAGAATTTAATGTTAATTTCTCTACCATAAGCAGTCTCCAACGTCGTTTTAGAGAATTTGGCAGTACGTCCAACCGGCCTCAACAGCAAACCATGTGTATGGTGTTGTGTGGGCAAGTGGTTTTCTGATGTCAACGTTGTGAACCGAGTGCGCCATGGTGGCGGTGGGGTTATGGTATGGGCAGGCATAAGCTACGGACAACAAACACAATTGCGTTTTATCGATGGCAATTTGAATGCACTGGGGTACCGTGACGAGATCCTGATGCCCATTGTCGTGCCATTCATCTGCCGCCATCACCTCATGTTTCAGCATTATTATTATTCAGCCCCATGTCGTAAGGATCTGTACCTAATTACTGGAAACTGAAAATGTCCCAGTTCTTCCATGGCCTGTATACTCACCAGACATGTCACCCATTAAGCATGTTTAGGATGCTCTGGATCGACGTGTACGACAGCGTGTTCCAGTTCCCGCCAATATCCAGCAACTTCACACAGCCATTGAAGAGGAGTGGGACAACATTCCACAGGCCACGATCAACAGCCTGATCAATTCTATGCAAAGGAGATGTGTCACACCAGATACTGACTGGTTTTCTGATCCACGCCCCTACCTTTTTTAAAGGTACACTTCATGGGATCTTTTGTTTCAGCTCAAGAAACATGGGACCAACACTTTACATGTTGCATTTTTATTTACTGTTTGTCAAATTATAATTATTGTATTCATTTTTAAGTTATATAACAACATTCTAACCTTGTTGACAATTATCTAGTGCAAATATGGCATTATTTCACTATTTGAATCCGTTTGGATCAGTTTCAATTGGGGACTTTTATTTTGAATGCGAACCGGAAATTCCACTATTGTGGTTCATCCTTATTGTGGCTAGCTTCAGGATTGGAGGTGAATGTTTTGATTTCAAACACCCTTTTTTTGTGGAGTAAACAAAGACGTACTGACTGACCTAAATAGACTACCCAACTCTGTCGTCTAAAATATGTCTAAATTACAGTCGTTGCGTGTGTTTTTGAATGATCGTTTAACGGCGGCTGCTGTGGAGATTTTCGGGGCAGTTGAGAAAACGGTAGTGGAGTACCAGGAGGAGAATGATCGGCTACGGAGACTGCTGCGGATCACACCAGAGATACAACTATGTAGAATAGGTTCGTATTTAGATATACTGGTAGCTAGCTATAGTTATACTGAATTAATGAACTGGTTAGACAAAATCACAATTTTAACCATTTTTAAAACATTGTATTTAAATGTTTTACTTTTGATTATTTACCTACCTATCTGGATGGCTGGCTAGCTACTGTAGCTGATAATTGTTCTCTCCATGTTTTTCTATTGGTCTATACATCAATTACGCTTTTAGCTGCGAATGTGTAGCCTACAAGATGTAATAAACCATTGAAACAATTAACAATTGTTATGTATGATTCAATAGTTGTCTGCATATTTGATTACTTATCTAAAGATAGAGATAAAGCCAGGCACAGACCCACAGATCGGTCTGATTGATTCAATTGATGGGAATAACCAGGAAGGGAAGGCTGTCTCTCTCTGTACTCGTATTAGCCAAACGGCTCATATTGCAATTTTGGAAATAGGAGACTACCTTCCTTTTGAAATGGGATTTAGGGAATGTAATACATATGGAAAAGATACGATACAATACCTCCAATAGAATGTCCAATGTTTTACAAAGATATGTCAGCCGATACTGGATAAATGGTCGAGTCGCGCTTCATAACTGGGTTGACGATCTGCTGCTACTCTGTGCTGTACTCCATTCTATATGCTTAACTACATTGCTTTTGATTTATTTTTGGGGGGTAACTGACGTGTACAATGTGGACCCGTAGGATATCACTTTAAAAGTATTAAATTAAAACGCTTGTTTCCCAGAAGTGGTCCTCAATGGTAAAAACAATAACACACACACAATGATTAAAAGGCAAGACAAAATGACAAACAACCATAAATACATTCGTTTATATTGGCATCCTAAAAAAGGGGCACTTATTCACTGCACCTTCTCACTAAACCTTAAAAATCAACCATATTCATTTCACATTAAAACAATCTATTAATTGCACATACCTATCGTACCTATATAGCAAATGGCTCTGATAGATAGGGCAGCCTTGCATCTAGCCCATAGGCACCTTTGCAGTAATTCGTTTTTTAAACATGTGTTATACAGGCATTGTGGATCTCTCTCTGTTGCGCTACACCCGCAATAACATTTATGTGACCAATAAAATGTGATTTGATTGAAATAAATACACCTGACCAGCAGTAGGGGTCACAAGGGGCAGTGTAATGTTTTCTCTTCGACAACCTTGTCCAAATGAAAACCTTTTCCTACATTTTAAAGATATTTCTACTTTGTCTTTGCTTGATCTCCAAGGGGAGGCTATTCCATAGACAAATGCCTGTATAGGAAAACATCCTCCTCGCAGGACTGTTTATTCTTGGGATTTTACAAGACATGACACAATAGCTCTGGTATTGTGACTGTGTTGGTTATAAACCATATCAATGTGGTTTTTCATGTAACCTGGGGCACGATCATTTAAGATGTCAAACATATGATTAAGTTTAAGTTGGTCCACTCTGGACTCCAAAGGCAACAAGCCCACCTCCCGGATCTCCTGTACCCCTATGTGGGTTCTAGGGGGGACATTCAGCATATACCTGATAACATTATGTGGGTTCTAGGGGGGACATTCAGCATATACCTGATAACATTATGTGGGGGGGGGGGGGGGGGGGGGGACATTCAGCATATACCTGATAACATTATGTGGGGGGAGGGGGGGGACATTCAGCATATACCTGATAACATTATGTGGGGGGGGGGGGGGGACATTCAGCATATACCTGATAACATTATGTGGGGGGGGGGGACATTCAGCATATACCTGATAACATTATGTGGGTCCTGGGGAGGGACATTCAACATATACCTGATAACATTATGTGGGTCCTGGGGGGGGACATTCAACATATAAAAATCAAATCACATTTTATTTGTCACATACACATGGTTAGCAGATGTTAATGCGAGTGTAGCGAAATGCTTGTGCTTCTAGTTCCGACAATGCAGTAATAACCAACAAGTAATCTAACTAACAATTCCAAAACTACTGTCTTATACACAGTGTAAGGGGATAAAGAATATGTACATAAGGATATATGAATGAGTGATGGTACAGGGCAGCATAGGCAGGATACAGTAGATGGTATCGAGTACAGTATATACATATGAGATGAGTATGTAAACAAAGTGGCATAGTTAAAGTGGCTAGTGATACATGTATTACATAAGGATGCAGTCGATGATATAGGGTACAGTATATACGTATGCATATGAGATGAATAATGTAGGGTAAGTAACATTATATAAGGTAGCATTGTTTAAAGTGGCTAGTGATATATTTACATAATTTCCCATCAATTCCCATTATTAAAGTGGCTGGAGTTGAGTCAGTGTGTTGGCAGCAGCCACTCAATGTTAGTGGTGGCATATACCTGATAACATTATGTGTGTCCTGGGGGGGGGGGGGGGGGGGACATTCAACATATACCTGATAACATTATGTGGGTCCTGGGGGGGGGGGGGGGGGACATTCAGCATATACTGTTATCAGTATAAAAGACACCTGTCCACAACCTCAAACAGTCACACTCCAAACTCCACTATGGCCAAGACCAAAGAGCTGTCAAAGGACACCAGAAACAAAATTGTAGATCTGCACCAGGCTGGGAAGACTGAATCTGCAATAGGTAAGCAGCTTGGTTTGAAGAAATCAACTGTGGGAGCAATTATTAGGAAATGGAAGACATACAAGACCACTGATAATCTCCCTCGATCTGGGGCTCCACGCAAGATCTCACCCCGTGGGGTCAAAATGATCACAAGAACGATGAGCAAAAATCCCAGAACCACACGGGGGGGTGGGGGGGGGGCTAGTGAATGACCTGCAGAGAGCTGGGACCAAAGTAACAAAGCCTACCATCAGTAATACACTACGCCGCCAGGGACTCAAATCCTGCAGTGCCAGACGTGTCCCCCTGCTTAAGCCAGTACATGTCCAGGCCTGTCTGAAGTTTGCTAGAGAGCATTTGGATGATCCAGAAGAAGATTAGGAGAATGTCATATAGTCAGATGAAACCAAAATATCACTTTTTGGTAAAAACTCAACTCGTCGTGTTTGGAGGACAAAGAATACTGAGTTGCATCCAAAGAACACCATACCTACTGTGAAGCATGGGGGTGGAAACATCATGCTTTGGGGCTGTTTTTCTGCCAAGTGACCAGGACAACTGATCCGTGTAAAGGAAAGAATGAATGGGGCCATGTATCGTGAGATTTTGAGTGAAAACCTCCTTCCATCAGCAAGGGCATTGAAGATAAAACGTGGCTGGGTCTTTCAGCATGACAATGATCCCAAACACACGCCCGGGCAACGAAAGAGTGGCTTTGTAAGAAGCACTTCAAGGTCCTGGAGTGGCCGAGCCAGTCTCCAGATCTCAAACCCAAAGAAAATCTTTGGAGGGAGCTGAAAGTCCGTGTTGCCCAGCAACAGCCCCAAAACATCACTGCTCTAGAGGAGATCTGCATGGAGGAATGGGCCAAAATACCAGAAACAGTGTGTGAAAACCTTGTGAAATCTTACAGAAAATGTTTAACCTCTTTAACCTCCCACCATAATTTGCAAATAAATTCATTAAAAATCATTAAAAATCCTACAATGTGGATATATTTTTTTTTCCTCATTTTGTCATATGATGAAAATTACAGGCCTCTCTCATCTTTTTAAGCGGGAGAACTTGCACAATTGGTGGCTGACTAAATACTTTTTTGCCCCACTGTATATAAAAAAATGTCAAAAGCATTTTGAAATGGCGTTGTGCACTCAAGCATGTCTAAAGGCTGTAAAGGTGACCTCTGACCCTCCTCTCCTTCCCTCCAGACTCCCTGCAGCTCTCTGTCTCTGAAGAGGAGGATCCCCCTGAGCAGCAGCACTGTGAGCAGGAGGGGAGCCCCAGTCTGGGACAGAAGGGCCCAGAGACCAAACAGATTAAAGAGGAACAGGAGGAAGTCAGGACCTGTCAGGAGGAAGAGCAGCTTCAAGGGCTCGTTGATACCAAAGACTCCATATTCACTACTTCCTGTGTGAAAAGTGAATGTGATCAGGAGGACCCATGTCAAGAAGCCGTACTAGCTGAACACCCAACTCTCAGTCCACTGAAAACATCTAAACTACAGTTGTTCTGTGTGTTGTTAAATCAATGTTTAACGGCATCTGCTGCTGTGGAGATTTTCGGGGCAGTTGAGAAAACGGTAGTGGAGTACCAGGAGGAGAATGATCTGCTACGGAGACTGCTGCGGATCACACCGGAGATACAACTATGTAGAATAGGTTCGTATGTAGATCTACTGATAGTTAGATATAGTTCTAGTAAATTAATAAACTGTTTAGTGATGTAAGCATTTTAATTTATTTTTTATTTTTTACGTTGAATGGATGATAATAGCCACAACATGTCAATGCTTGGACAACCTAGGGTTCAAAGGTTAAGGGGGGGTTTAATGGAAAGATATGTCCAGGTTTAGGGGGGGTTTAATGGAAATAGATTTCTATGTTGAGGGGGGGTTTAATGGAAAGATATGTCCAGGTTTAGGGGGAGTTTAATGGAAAGAGATTTCCATGTTAAGGGGGGGTTTAATGGAAAGATATGTCCAGGTTTAGGGCGGGTTTAATGGAAAGATATGTCCAGGTTTAGGGGGGGTTTAATGGAAAGATATGTCCAGGTTTAGGGCGGGTTTAATGGAAAGATATGTCCAGGTTTAGGGGGGGTTTAATGGAAAGATATGTCCAGGTTTAGGGGGGGTTTAATGGAAAGATATGTCCAGGTTTAGGGCGGGTTTAATGGAAAGATATGTCCAGGTTTAGGGGGGGTTTAATGGAAAGATATGTCCAGGTTTAGGGCGGGTTTAATGGAAAGATATGTCCAGGTTTAGGGGGGTTTAATGGAAAGATATGTTCAGGTTTAGGGGGGGTTTAATGGAAAGATATGTCCAGGTTTAGGGCGGGTTTAATGGAAAGATATGTCCAGGTTTAGGGCAGGTTTAATGGAAAGATATGTCCAGGTTTAGGGGGGGTTTAATGGAAAGATATGTCCAATTACAAAAACCTATATGTTCCCTGACTGTCACGAATGTTGAGTAAAATTATATTTTAACTTTCCCGGTCTTTATTTTGCTTATTTTAATTTAATATTTTTATTATTTCATTTCTAACTCCAGTGCTACATGGGAGATATTCAACATCCCTTTTGATAGCCGAGGACGGTGATTTGGTCAAGTGTTAAACGTTTTTTAATCGACAAACAAGTTGATCCTTGATTGTGATAGTGTTGTAAACCTTGAACCCTCAACTTAATGATCATCCAAAAATAACTTTACAAATACAAAAGATACGTTTACTGTTTAGCTGTTTTAAAAAAACAGATTTTCACGGAGTTTCTTCTTTGTATTCTCTCCCGAGTTTCCATTAGCGCAGGAAGTGTCGTAATTCAGGGTACCGTGCAACTCAAAACACCTCTGTGGTAATGTTTTATATTTGTCCAATTATTTTGCGGTGCACAGGAGGATGGTGGCACCTTAATTGGGGAGGATGGTAATGGCTGAAGTGGAATTAGTGAAATATCAAATAAATCATGGTCTCCATGGTGTTTGATGCCATTCCATGTGCTCCGTTCCGGACATTATTATGAGCCGTCCTCCCCTCAACCGCCTCCTGTGGTACGGTGATATGAAAGTACAGTTTCTAAGGTTTTCAAAATAGTTGTTGTTAAAAAACAGCCGGTTTCAGTCAGCTGATTCTAGTCATTCCTTCTGGTTTGTTCTAGTCAAGCAGCTGACGAGCCCGGGCGCGCACGTGTGTCCTAGTGCACCATCGTGCGCATGTTGATTTCTGTCTATCCACATCAGACGCGATCAGGACATGCAGGTTGAAATATAAAAATGAACTCTGAACCAACTGTATTAATTTGGGAACAGGTTCGAAAAACATGAAACATTCATGGACATTTAGCTAGCTAGCTACGGTTTCTAGCTAATTTGTCCTGGGGCGGCAGGGTAGCCTAGTGGTTAGAGCGTTGGACTAGTAACCGGAAGGTTGCAAGTTCAAACCCCCTGAGCTGACAATCTGTCGTTCTGCCCCTGAACAGGCAGTTAACCCACTAGGCCGTCATTGAAAATAAGAATTTGTTCTTAACTGACTGTTCTTGCTGGCCTAGTAAAATAAAATAAATAAATAAATATAAACATTGGGTTGTTATTTTACCTGAAATGCACAAGGGCCTTTTTTTCTGGATCTTTGTAGAATTTTGAGTCACACAAAATCGTGTTTTTCTCAACTCCGACAATTAATCCACAGATAAAAGGGGAAAGCTAATTTGTTTCTAGTAATCTCTCCTCCTTCGGTCTTCTAGTAATCTCCCCTCCTTCGGTCTTCTAGTAATCTCTCCTCCTTGGTCTTCTAGTAATCTCTCCTCCTTCGGTCTTCTAGTAATCTCTCCTCCTTCGGTCTTCTAGTAATCTCTCCTCCTTCGGTCTTCTAGTAATCTCTCCTCCTTCGGTCTTCTAGTAATCTCTCCTCCTTCGGTCTTCTAGTAATCTCTCCTCCTTCGGTCTTATAGTAATCTCTCCTCCTTCGGTCTTCTTCGTCTGTGTACTTTTGGCGGTTGGCAACCAACTTTAAAGTGTGTTAGCATCACCAACTGGACTGGAATGTGGGCCTCAGTTCATCTTTCAATCTCCGACGTGGGTATATGCTCTTAAAAACCAACGAGGAGATGGGAGAGGCGGGACTTGGAGTGCGTGAAGCGTAAAAATAGAACCAAGTTATATTGTAGCGCCTGGCTACGCAGATGCGCGAGAGCAGTTTGGATGAAATGATTGAATAACATGTATGTGTACATTGATTTTGCAACGCTCGTGCACACAACGTGGGCAGTGTGGTCATCATGTCAGTCTCCCATAAGAAGACCACCAATTTCATTAAGTTCTTATTGGTCAAGGTCACACCAGTCAGTATTATGTAAACCTATCAGCAGTCAATATTCCCAGGATGTTCATTGTAGGACCCCAGCAAGAGCATACCAAAAACAGTACAGTATGAAGATAGGCAGAAACTGCTTCTCCAATAGAAATCCCCGATCACACTTGTAGGTGACGTTGGCTAGCTATGCTCAAGCGTAGACCCAATGACGTGTTTCTAACGGTCATCTCTTGACAAACTGTGTAGGCCGTCCAATCAAAAGGCACTCCTTCGATATACAGTGCCTTGCGAAAGTATTCGGCCCCCTTGAACTTTGCGACCTTTTGCCACATTTCAGGCTTCAAACATAAAGATATAAAACTGTATTTTTTTTTTAAGAATCAACAACAAGTGGGACACAATCATGAAGTGGAACGACATTTATTGGATATTTCAAACTTTTTTAACAAATCAAAAACTGAAAAATTGGGCGTGCAAAATTATTCAGCCCCCTTAAGTTAATACTTTGTAGCGCCACCTTTTGCTGCGATTACAGCTGTAAGTCGCTTGGGGTATGTCTCTATCAGTTTTGCACATCGAGAGACTGACATTTTAACCCATTCCTCCTTGCAAAACAGCTCGAGCTCAGTGAGGTTGGATGGAGAGCATTTGTGAACAGCAGTTTTCAGTTCTTTCCACAGATTCTCGATTGGATTCAGGTCTGGACTTTGACTTGGCCATTCTAACACCTGGATATGTTTATTTTTGAACCATTCCATTGTAGATTTTGCTTTATGTTTTGGATCATTGTCTTGTTGGAAGACAAATCTCTGTCCCAGTCTCAGGTCTTTTGCAGACTCCATCAGGTTTTCTTCCAGAATGGTCCTGTATTTGGCTCCATCCATCTTTCCATCAATTTTAACCATCTTCCCTGTCCCTGTCATGTATTGTCATGTTGTGTCTTGTTTCTGTCCTTTCCCTTCACCCTGTCTCCCTCTGCTGGTCGTTATTAGGTTACCTTTTCTCCCCCTCTTTCCCCCAGCTGTTCCTTGTCTCCTCCTAACTACCTCGTCACCCCTTTTCCCACCTGTTCCCTTTTTCCCTCTGATTAGTCCTCTATATCTCTCTCTGTTTTTGTTCCTGTCTTTGTCGGATTCTTGTTTGTGTTTTTCATGCCTGAACCAGACTATCGTCATGTTTGCTGCAACCTTGTCCTGTCCTGTCGGAATCTGCCGGTCCATCTGAGCCTACCTATGTTTTGTTATTAAAGAAGTTCTGTTTACGTTAATTCGCTTTTGGGTCCTCATTCACGCACCGTAACAGAAGAATCCGACCAAGAATGGACCCAGCGACTTCGGATCCTCTCCACTCAGCCGTCGAGATCCAGGGAGCGATGCTAGGCAGACACGAGCAGGAATTGTCTGCTGCTCGACATGCCGTTGAGACCCTGGCCACCCAAGTCTCCAACCTCACAGAACAGGTTCACCATCTCCGCCTCGATCCACCGGCCACTTCCAGGGCTTTCGAATCTCCGGAGCCCAGAATCAATAACCCGCCGTGTTACTCTGGGGAGCCCACTGAATGCCGCTCGTTCCTCACCCAGTGTGATATTGTGTTTTCTCTCCAGCCCAACACTTACTCCAGGAGCACTGCTCGTGTCGCCTACGTCATATCTCTCCTTACTGGACGGGCTCGTGAGTGGGGCACGACAATCTGGGAGGCAAGGGCTGAGTGTACTAACCAGTATCAGGACTTTAAGGAGGAGATGATACGGGTTTTTTATCGATCTGTTTTTGGGGAGGAGGCTTCCAGGGCCCTGTCTTCCCTATGTCAAGGTAATCGATCCATAACAGACTACTCTATTGAGTTTCGCACTCTTGCTGCCTCCAGTGGCTGGAACGAGCCGGCTTTGCTCGCTCGTTTTCTGGAGGGTCTCCGCGCAGAGGTAAAGGATGAGATTCTCTCCCGGGAGGTTCCTTCCAGCGTGGATTCCTTGATTGAACTCGCTATTCGCATTGAGCGACGGGTTGATCTTCGTCACCGAGCTCGTGGAAAGGAGCTCGCGTTCTCCGTTGCCCCCCTCTCCGCATCACTACCATCTTCCTCTGCCGGCTCGGGTGCTGAGCCTATGCAGCTGGGAGGTATCCGCATCTCGACTAAGGAGAGGGAACGGAGAATCACCAACCGCCTCTGTCTCTATTGCGGTTCTGCTGGTCATTTTGTCACTTCATGTCCAGTAAAAGCCAGAGCTCATCAGTAAGCGGAGGGCTACTGGTGAGCGCTACTACTCCTGTCTCTCCTTCAAGATCCTGCACTACCTTGTCGGTCCATCTACGCTGGACCGGTTCGTCAGCTTCCTGCAGTGCCTTAATAGACTCTGGGGCGGAGGGCTGTTTTATGGACGAGACCTGGGCTCGGGAACATGACATTCCTCTTAGACAGTTAAGGGAGTCCACGGCCTTGTTCGCCCTGGATGGTAGTCCTCTCCCCAGGATTCAGCGTGAGACGCTACCTTTAACCCTCACTGTTTCTGGTAATCATAGCGAAACCATTTCTTTTTTAATTTTTCGTTCACCTTTTACACCTGTTGTTTTGGGCCATCCCTGGCTAGTTTGTCATAATCCTTCCATTAATTGGTCTAGTAATTCTATCCTCTCCTGGAACGTCTCTTGTCATGTGAAATGTTTAATGTCTGCTATCCCTCCTGTTTCCTCTGTCTCTTCTTCACAGGAGGAGCCTGGTGATTTGACAGGGGTGCCGGAGGAATATCACGATCTGCGCACGGTGTTCAGTCGGTCCAGGGCCACCTCTCTTCCCCCACACCGGTCGTATGATTGTAGTATTGATCTCCTTCCGGGAACCACTCCCCCCCGGGGTAGACTATACTCTCTGTCGGCTCCCGAACGTAAGGCTCTCGAAGATTATTTGTCTGTAGCTCTTGCCGCCGGTACCATAGTCCCCTCCTCCTCTCCCGCCGGAGCGGGGTTTTTTTTTGTTAAGAAGAAGGACGGGTCCCTGCGCCCCTGCATAGATTATCGAGGGCTGAATGACATAACAGTGAAGAATCGTTATCCGCTTCCTCTTATGTCTTCAGCCTTCGAGATCCTGCAGGGAGCCAGGTTTTTCACTAAGTTGGACCTTCGTAACGCTTACCATCTCGTGCGCATCAGGGAGGGGGACGAGTGGAAGACGGCGTTTAACACTCCGTTAGGGCACTTTGAATACCGGGTTCTTCCTTTCGGCCTCGCTAACGCTCCAGCTGTCTTTCAGGCATTAGTCAATGATGTCCTGAGAGACATGCTGAACATCTTTGTTTTCGTTTACCTTGACGATATCCTGATTTTTTCACCGTCACTCCAGATTCATGTTCAGCACGTTCGACGTGTCCTCCAGCGCCTTTTAGAGAATTGTCTTTTTGTGAAGGCTGAGAAGTGCTCTTTTCATGCCTCCTCCGTCACATTTCTCGGTTCTGTTATTTCCGCTGAAGGCATTAAGATGGATCCCGCTAAGGTCCAAGCTGTCATTGATTGGCCCGTCCCTAAGTCACGCGTCGAGCTGCAGCGCTTTCTCGGCTTCGCGAACTTCTATCGTCGTTTCATCCGTAATTTCGGTCAGGTGGCAGCTCCTCTCACAGCCCTTACTTCTGTCAAGACGTGCTTTAAGTGGTCCGTTTCCGCCCAGGGAGCTTTTGATCTCCTCAAGAATCGTTTTACATCCGCACCTATCCTTGTTACACCTGACGTCACTAGACAGTTCGTTGTCGAGGTTGACGCGTCAGAGGTGGGCGTGGGAGCCATTCTTTCTCAGCGCTCCCTCTCTGACGACAAGGTCCACCCTTGCGCGTATTTTTCTCATCGCCTGTCGCCGTCGGAACGTAACTATGATGTGGGAAACCGCGAACTGCTCGCCATCCGCTTAGCCCTAGGCGAATGGCGACAGTGGTTGGAGGGGGCGACCGTTCCTTTTGTCGTTTGGACTGACCATAGGAACCTTGAGTACATCCGTTCTGCCAAACGACTTAATGCGCGTCAGGCGCGCTGGGCGCTGTTTTTCGCTCGTTTCGAGTTCGTGATTTCTTATCGTCCGGGCTCTAAGAACACCAAGCCTGATGCTTTATCTCGTCTCTTCAGTTCTTCAGTAGCCTCCACTGACCCCGAGGGGATTCTCCCTGAGGGGCGGGTTGTCGGGTTGACTGTCTGGGGAATTGAGAGGCAGGTAAAGCAAGCACTCACTCAAACTCCGTCGCCGCGCGCTTGTCCTAGGAACCTTCTTTTCGTTCCCGTTCCTACTCGTCTGGCCGTTCTTCAGTGGGCTCACTCTGCCAAGTTAGCCGGCCATCCTGGCGTTCGGGGTACGCTTGCTTCCATTCGCCAGCGTTTTTGGTGGCCCACCCGGGAGCATGACACGCATCGCTTCGTGGCTGCTTGTTCGGTCTGCGCGCAGACTAAGTCCGGTAACTCCCCTCCTGCCGGCCGTCTCAGGCCGCTTCCCATTCCCTCTCGACCGTGGTCTCACATCGCCTTAGATTTTGTCACCGGACTGCCTTCGTCAGCGGGGAAGACTGTTATTCTTACGGTTGTCGACAGGTTCTCTAAGGCGGCTCATTTTATTCCCCTTGCTAAGCTTCCTTCTGCTAAAGAGACGGCACAAATCATCATCGAGAATGTTTTCAGAATTCATGGCCTTCCGTCAGACGTCGTTTCGGACAGAGGTCCGCAATTCACGTCTCAATTTTGGAGGGAGTTTTGCCGTTTGATTGGGGCTTCCGTCAGTCTCTCTTCCGGCTTTCACCCCCAGTCTAACGGTCAAGCAGAACGGGCCAATCAGACTATTGGTCGCATCTTACGCAGTCTTTCTTTTCGCAACCCTGCGTCTTGGTCAGAACAGCTCCCCTGGGCAGAATACGCCCACAACTCGCTTCCTTCGTCTGCGACCGGGCTATCTCCTTTTCAGAGTAGCCTCGGGTACCAGCCTCCGCTGTTCTCATCTCAGTTCGCCGAGTCCAGCGTCCCCTCCGCTCAGGCTTTTGTCCAACGTTGCGAGCGCACCTGGAAGAGGGTCAGGTCTGCACTTTGCCGTTATAGGGCGCAGACTGTGAGAGCTGCTAATAAGCGTAGAACTAAGAGTCCTAGATATTGTCGCGGTCAGAGAGTTTGGCTCTCCACTCAGAACCTTCCCCTTAAGACCGCTTCTCGCAAGTTGACCCCGCGGTTCATTGGTCCGTTCCGTATTTCTCGGATCATTAATCCTGTCGCAGTGCGACTTCTTCTTCCGCGATATCTTCGTCGCGTCCACCCGGTCTTCCATGTCTCCTGTGTCAAGCCCGTTCTTCGCGCCCCCGCTCGTCTTCCCCCCCCCCCATCCTTGTCGAGGGCACACCCATCTACAGGGTCCGTAGGATTTTGGACATGCGTCCTCGGGGCCGTGGTCATCAGTACCTAGTAGATTGGGAGGGGTACGGTCCTGAGGAGAGGAGTTGGGTTCCCTCTCGGGACGTGCTGGACCGTGCGCTGATCGATGATTTCCTCCGTTGCCGCCAGGTTTCCTCCTCGAGTGCGCCAGGAGGCGCTCGGTGAGTGGGGGGGTACTGTCATGTATTGTCATGTTGTGTCTTGTTTCTGTCCTTTCCCTTCACCCTGTCTCCCTCTGCTGGTCGTTATTAGGTTACCTTTTCTCCCCCTCTTTCCCCCAGCTGTTCCTTGTCTCCTCCCAACTACCTCGTCACCCCGTTTCCCACCTGTTCCCTTTTTCCCTCTGATTAGTCCTCTATATCTCTCTCTGTTTTTGTTCCTGTCTTTGTCGGATTCTTGTTTGTGTTTTTCATGCCTGAACCAGACTATCGTCATGTTTGCTGCAACCTTGTCCTGTCCTGTCGGAATCTGCCGGTCCATCTGAGCCTACCTATGTTTTGTTATTAAAGAAGTTCTGTTTACGTTAATTCGCTTTTGGGTCCTCATTCACGCACCGTAACAGTCCCTGCTGAAGAAAAGCAGGCCCAAACCATGATGCTGCCACCACCATGTTTGACAGTGGGGATGGTGTGTTCAGTTGTGTTGCTTTTACGCCAAACATAACGTTTTGCATTGTTGCCAAAAAGTTCCATTTTGGTTTCATCTGACCAGAGCACCTTCTTCCACATGTTTGGTGTGTCTCCCAGGTGGCTTGTGGCAAACTTTAAACGACACTTTTTATGGATATCTTTAAGAAATGGCTTTCTTCTTGCCACTCTTCCATAAAGGCCAGATTTGTGCAATATACGACTGATTGTTGTCCAATGGACAGAGTCTCCCACCTCAGCTGTAGATCTCTGCAGTTCATCCAGAGTGATCATGGGCCTCTTGGCTGCATCTCTGATTAGTCTTCTTCTTGTATGAGCTGAAAGTTTAGAGGGACGGCCAGGTCTTGGTAGATTTGCAGTGGTCTGATACTCCTTCCATTTCAATATTATCGCTTGCACAGTGCTCCTTGGGATGTTTAAAGCTTGGGAAATCTTTTTGTATCCAAATCCGGCTTTAAACTTCTTCACAACAGTATCTCGGACCTGCCTGGTGTGTTCCTTGTTCTTCATGATGCTCTCTGCGCTTTTAACGGACCTCTGAGACTATCACAGTGCAGTTGCATTTATACGGAGACTTGATTACACACAGGTGGATTGTATTTATCATCATTAGTCATTTAGGTCAACATTGGATCATTCAGAGATCCTCACTGAACTTCTGGAGAAAGTTAATTTTGCACGCCCAATTTTTCAGTCTTTGATTTGTTAAAAAAGTTTGAAATATCCAATAAATGTCGTTCCACTTCATGATTGTATCCCACTTGTTGTTGATTCTTCACAAAAAAATACAGTTTTATATCTTTATGTTTGAAGCCTGAAATGTGGCAAAGTTCAAGGGGGCCGAATACTTTCGCAAGGCACTGTATAAAGTTGTTTTTGACGAAAATTAACACGTGTCAGTTAGTCACTTTCACGAGGTTGGAGTAGTAACACGTTCAAGTACTTTAAGACATTGGCTCCAATCTAGGCTGTGCCTTTTAGATTTCAAGAAAATGAACAACTAAGGAAGAATTTTTCACTTCTCTCATATTGACTTCTCAAACCCCTGCTTGGTTTGTTTCGCAAGCGATCCCAGAAGTCGTGTGATGTTGCGTCTCTGGGTTTAGAAACTCTGTGAGCATATCACAGACAGAAAGAGAAACCCAGACTAGTCGTTGGGCCTGTCCGGGGGTATCGTCGGACGGGGCCACAGTGTCCCCCGACCCACCCCTGTCTCATTCTCCAGTATCTATGCTAAAATAGTCTATGTGCCTAGGGGGCTAGGGTCAGTCTGTTATATCTGGTGTAATTGTCCTGTTTTATCTGGTATCCTGTGTGAATTTAAGTATGCTCCTCTAATTCTCTCTCCATCTCCCTCCCGGAGGACCTGAGCCCTAGGGTCATGCCTCAGGACTATCCGGCATGATGACTCCTGGATGTCCCAGTCCACCTGGTCGTGCTGCTGCTCCAGTTTAAATTTTTCTTCCTGTGGCTAGGGAACCCTGACCTGTTCACCGGATGTGCTACCTTGTCCCAGACGTGCTGTTTTCGACTCTCGCACCGCACCTGCTGTCTCAAGCTCAGAATGCTTGGCTATGAAAAGCCAACTGTCATTTACTCCTGAGGTTGACCTGTTGCACCCTTAACAATCACTGGGATTATTATTTGACCCTGGTGGTCACCAGTGAACGTTTGAACATCTTGAAGAACAATCTGGCCTTAAATGGCCATGTATTCTTATAATCTCCACCCGGCACAGCCAGAAGAGGACTGGCCTCCCCTCAGACCCTGGTTCCTCTCTAGATTTCTTCCTAGGTTCCTACCTTTCTAGGGAATTTTTCATAGCCACTGTGCTACTACAGCTGCATGCTGTTTGTGGTTTTAGGCTGGGTTTCTGTATAGCACTTTGTGACATCTGCTGATGTAAAAAGGGCTTTAAAAATACATTTGATTGATTGATTGACTTCACAGAGGAGGCGTTCCCTAACGGAAATTTGCGAATACATTCTACAACGCGCCAATAGGATCTCGCTAGCTCGTGCGTGGCTCTGCCCCCCTGCTTGCTTGTTCTGACCCTATGCTTAATTTGCTCCCACTAGTGATGAGGAAACAAAGCATCCTTAAGGTTTTCCAGCCAAATGTGCCGAAAATAGGTAAATTATTTGAAGTTTTGATCAACCGTGTACAGTAGTGGCACCTGCTGGTGATTTTTTTTTAGAGCAGCCAAATTATTTAAAAAAAATATTGTTACCCCTTTTTCTCCCCAATTTCGTGGTATCCAATTGGTAGTTAGTCTTGTCCCATCGCTGCAACTCACATACGGACTTGGTAGAGGTGAAGGTCGAGAGCCGTGTGTCCTCCGAAACACAACCCAATCAAGTCGCACTGCTTTTTGACACAATGCCAGCTTAACCCGAAAGCCAGCCGTGTCAGAGAATACACCATACACCTGGCTACCGTGTCAGTGTGCACTGCGCCCGGCCCGCCACAGGAGTCGCTAATGCGCGATGGGACAAGGACATCCAATGCTGGGCGAATTGTGCACCGCCCCATGGATCTCCCGGTCGCGGTCTGCTGCGACAGAGCCTGGATCTCTAGTGACACAGCTAGCACTGCGATGCAGTGTCTTAGACCACTGTGCCACTCGGGAGGCCTGAGCAGACAAATTATTATCTATGGCGTACCCGTAAGGTGTTCGCTGCGTAGCCTTTTTTTTATTCTACCAAACCAATCAGGTGGTCGTTCGAGGAAACGAAGCTTCAGACGTCATTGATCACGTGCTTCTGATAAAGTGATACAAGCATGAGCACACCGCTTCGAAGTACTCCGCTATTGCCTCAATCACACCTACAGCGTCATCGCGCAAAATGTTACGCAGCATCATCTGGATATGTATTTAGCAAAAAGTTCAACATCCACCTTCTGCTGCCATTTCTGTCAAGCCATCTACGGCATACTATTAGATGGATATGTTCGATAAATCCAACGTGTTCACCACACAGAACGCACCGCAACTGCCTCTTCAACGCAATGCTGCAAGGCAAACGCAGCGTTTCAGTGGAAATGAATGTACATCTGGTGTACCAAAACGGCAATGAAGCTGTCGGTGTGATCGAGGGCGTTTGTCTCCGGCATCAAACGTAACATCACTAGCTCCCACTGTAAACGACACAGGTGAACTATTTTAGGGTTAGTTAGTTAGTTAGAATTATCTTTGAGCAGTGCTGATATGAGAAATGTGCTTTCTGGAAAGGGAGGGATACCTAGTCAGTTGTACAACTGAAATGTATTCAGCTGAAATGTGTTTTCCCCTTTCTATTTCTCTCCTGACAGCCACTACATGTTCCCTCTCCTGCTACTACGTGTCCTTCTGATGTCACATACCTCTGCTGTTGTTTTTTTAAGCAGCTTAACTTCAGTTCCAAGAGATCTTTTGTCTTGTGGGTTTGGAGCCAAGGAGCATCTGTTGTAAATCATTATATTGTGTTGAGCTCGTTGTGGCCCTGCTACACTACAGACATTGAGGGAATGCTTCCTTTGAAATCAATGGGATTATGCTGAGCCGTGGGGTATTGGTCAAAGGCCCACATGTCTTGGTTCGAAAGCGGGGAGGGAGGAGATCCCTTCTCAAATGGAACAGTCATTTGTGCTGCTTGGTCATGTTGTCAACAAGGTAGCATGGTGCATCGTCCAGAAACATACAACATATTTTTTTGTTTACCATCAAATAAATGTTTAGAATTTTCTTAGTATTTTCCATTTTTTGAAGAAAGATAAAGCGTTTTTAATCAAAAACCAAATCCCTTCGGCATGGGAAAACACAAGACTCCTGCTAATTACTACACGTGCTTAATTACATCACTTTTGTTTTGAGACAATTTAGCCATGGAATTTGAACAGGGAACCTGGGCTCAACCCAGGGAGGAAGCCCGGTTCCAAATGGAATGCGTTCAACTTTCTGCCGAAGAAAAACACGCCTGCCCGGGGCAGGATTAATCAAACCCCTCAATGAAAGATGATGAAAGCTAATGTGGCGTCACGCCACGCCCAACGGCAGCGTCCAAACGGAAGAATCGACGAGGTTCCATTTTGGAAGGCTGACAGGCACCTTCATGCTATCTTGTAAATTGAAATAATGAGAAATAAAGTTAATTTAGGTTGCATTATGGTCTCCACTAGACACCACTGGCTATTTTACTAGACTTGATGGAAGTCAAGAAGATACTAACTAGTAGAAACTCTAGGTGACGTTGACAGTGTTCACAATGTAAACAAAAAGAAACGTGTAATTAGAGGATTATTTAGTACAGGGATCATCAACTAGATTAATCCGCGGGCTGATCATTTTTCTTGAGCAGATGGGAGCCGGAACATAATTGCAAATAATAACCCCAAACAGATATAATATTTGACTTAAAACATAATCATTTCAGACTTTGTTTACATTTGTATTTGATCACCTGTCTTTCTGTTATGAGTTGGACATACTTGGGAACAGATTTGAATCACTTGGAGCTGATTTCCTGGTGTTTTTACAGTCTTCAATGTCCAACAAATAATTTACACAAAAAAACTTGGGGGTGGGGGGGGGGGGGGGGGGTCAAATAAAAACCACCAAATTCGACACAGTGCGCTGCCATTTCGTGAACCCTGATTTAGTACAACCACTAGCAACAATATAAGAGTACTTGCTAAAAACTGGACCAAAGCTATTGTACTGACACATAACGGATGATTATGGTACAGGAGAGGGAATTAGAATAGCAAAGTTTTCCCCCTCGTTCTCAAAACAATACGCTCTGTGTCGCTGGTAGAACGCGATGTTGCTGGCATTGTAACGCAACGCTTATAGTTGATCTAAAGCGTTAGCTAGCTCACACACTCCCGTTAGCGTTAACATGTGTATTAAGAATGAATGGGCAGTTAGCAAGCTGGTTAGCGATGTTAGCCGTTTCCTTTAATTAAACCCCCCGTAACCTGGACATCTCTTCCCATTAAACCCTCCTTAACCCGGACATCTCTTCCCATTAAACCCTCCTTAACCATTAAACCCTCCTTAACCCATTAAATCCCCTTAACCAGGACATCCACCTCATCCCTGTTCTGATCAGACATGAAATTAAAAGTCATAGAGATCTATAATTCATGATTGATTCCAAATTCTGTTATAAATAACATCTGCTCCTCCTCTCCTTCCCTCCAGACTCCCTGCAGCTCTCTGTCTCTGAAGAGGAGGTTCCCCCTGAGCAGCAGCACTGTGAGCAGGAGTGGAGCCCCAGTCTGGGGCAGGAGGACCCAGAGACCAAACATATTAAAGAGGAACAGGAGGAAGTCAGGACCAGTCAGGAGGAAGAGCAGCTTCAAGATCTGGAGCCTGATATCATAGAGTTCAATTTCACCCCTTCCTGTGTGAAAAGTAAATGTGATCAGGAGGAACCACTTTGGTCCTTGACTCTTCCCCAAACCCAGCCTGTGGAGAACAGAGAGAGAGACTCTAAACCAGTGGATCTCAAATCTTTTGTCCATGTGACCCACTTAAATGGTCTTGACCTTCCAGATAATGACAGCAATACCTCAAGCCACAGTACAGCCGTAAGCAGCGACACAGTGGGACTTGACAGCAGTCCACCATTGAAGAAACACTGTTCCAAACCCAGCACCACATCTATAAAAACTCACCACTGCCATGACTGTGGTGCAACATTTGCTCTGAAAGCTGACCTGCAGAGACATGTGACTCTCACCAAGAAGAGACTCAGTGAATGTAGATTATGCAGAAAACGCTACAACTCCACCTGTAAACTGAAGGCCCATGTCCGACGCTGTCACAGTGGGAAACACTGCACATGCCCTGTTTGTGGAAAGACCTTCAAATACAAAGGCTATCTTTCCAAGCACTTAAGGATTCACACAGGAGAGAAACCATTCAACTGTGGTGACTGTGGGAAAAGCTTCACTCAGAAGGGGAACCTAACCGAACATGTACTGACTCACACGGGAGAGAAACCATTTAGCTGTGGTGACTGTGGGAAAAGCTTCAGTCTCAAGAAGACACTAACGGATCATATACGAACTCACACAGGAGAGAAACCATTCAGCTGTGGTGACTGTGGGAAAAGCTTCAATAAGAAGGGACACCTTTCCGTGCATCAACTGACTCACACAGGTGAGAAACCTTTTAGCTGTGGTGACTGTGGGAAAAGCTTCAGTCAGAAGGGGAATCTAAGCATTCATAAACTGACTCACATAGGAGAGAAACCTTTTACCTGTGGAGAATGCGGGAAAAGCTTTGGGCTCAAGCGACACCTAACCATGCATAAACTGACTCACACAGGAGAGAAACCATTTAGCTGTGGAGACTGTGGGAAAAGCTTTAATCGCAAGGAGGTCTTAACCATGCATATACGGACTCACACAGGAGAGAAACCATTTATCTGTGGTGACTGTGGGAGGAGCTTCAGGCATAAAGGGTCCCTTAAGATACATATATTGTCTCACACAGGAGAGAAACCGTTCAGCTGTGGTGACTGTGGGAAAAGCTTCAATCAAAGGGGTAACCTAAACATGCATATACGGACTCACACCAGAGATAATTCATTTTGCTGTGGAGAATGTGGGAAAACCTTCAATCAGAGGGGGAACTTAACCACACATATACAAACTCACACCAGAGATAATTCATTTCGATGTGGTGACTGTGGGCAAAGCTTCAATGAGAAGGGACACCTAACTGAACATATACGGACTCACACAGGAGAGAAACCATACAGGTGTGGTGACTGTGGGAAAAGCTTCATTCAGAAGGCGGACCTAAGGAGGCATATACTGACTCACACAGGAGAGAAACCCCATGGCTGCTTCGTCTGTGGTAAAGGATTCACTCAGAAGTCTCATCTGCTGAGGCATGTGGATAAAATCCACAAAGGAAGAAAACAGGACAGAAACTGAAAGAACATTAGGACATAGAGATTGTCTGTCAGGTAAGTGAATAAAAGGGCAGGATGTGGACAAATATCTTAGGAAGCAACAGCGATATGGCCCTCATCAAATATGCAGACGACATGGCTCTGGTTGCTTGCCTGGAGGTCAAGTCCATCTCCAGCTACTCCCAGTTCATTGACTGCCTCTTGACGTGGTTTGACAATATCTTAGGAGCTCAGTCTGGGTCTCAACTTACTATTAAGACTCAGAATAGTAGAATACACCAGGTCCAATTTAGACATTTGGTTGTGCATCAGCACTTTGTCACTGACAGTCACTCAATTAGCGATTTTAGATTGGAAGTTAGTCTAGCCAGCTATCTAACCTTAGTAGTAATCACTGCTGAATACCGACCGGGCAGGGAATGTGCCCAGGGGCCCATATTAACATGGAATAAGTCATTACGGCAGGGGGGTGGCAGGTAGCCTTGGGCCAGTAACCAAAAGGTTGCTAGATCCAATCCCTGAGCTGACAAGGCAGTTTTAACCCACTGTCCCTAGGCCGTAATTGCAAATAAGAATTTGTTCTTAACCGACTAACCTTAAATAAATGTTAAATTAAAAAGGACAAAATTACAAAATGTGTATAATTGTAGGAAATTAATTTTAAAACATACATTTCTCTTCACCATCAGAGGGGTACTCAAATGTTTCACCTCGAGGTGGGGGGCACCCCAACCAAATCTCTCAGGGCCCCAAAAGACGGGAGCCGGCCTTGGATTTAGTTTTGGAAAACACATTTATTTGGTTTGAATGATGATCAAACATTATTATTATTATTATATCGAACAGATTAAAGATTCCTTTATTGTCCAATTGTACAGTTCCAAATTCAACTCCCGCTTCCATGTCAACCCCTCCTAAAGAGACGCATTCAGAAAGTATTCAGACCCCTTAACTTTTTACTTATCAATCTCCCCTACACACGATACCCCATAATGACAAAGCAACAAAAAAAATATTTCTATATTTTTTTTACTTAAATATTATAATTATTTTTGCAAAGTCATTAAAAATAAAAAACAGATACCGTATTTACCTAAGTATTCAGACCCTTTGCTATGAGGAGACTCGAAATTGAGCTCAGGTGCATCCTGTTTCAATTGATCATCCTTGAGATGTTACTACAACTTGATTGGAGTCCACCTGTGGTAAATTCAATTGATTGGACACGATTTGGAAAGGCACACACCTGTCTATTTAAGGTCCCACAGATGACAGTGCATGTCAGAGCAAAAACCAAGCCATGAGGTCGAAGGAATTGTCCGTAGAGCTCCGAGACAGGATTGTGTCAAGGCACAGATCTGGGGAAGGGTACAAAAACAAGTAACAGCATTGAAGGTCCCCAAGAACACAGTGGCCTCCATCAATCTTAAATGGAATAAGTTTCGAACCACCAAGACTCTTCCTAGAGCTGGCCCCCTGGCCAGACTGAGAAATCGGGGGAGAAGGACCTTGGTCAGGGAGGTGACCAAGAACCCAATGGTCACTCTGACAGAGTGAGAGGGAGAACCTTCCAGAAGGACAACCATCTCTGCAGCACTCCACCAATCAGGCCTTTATGGTAAAGTGGCCAGACGGAAGCCACTCCTCAGTAAAAGGCACATGACAGCCCACTTGGAGTTTGCCAAAGGGCACCTAAAGGACTCTCAAACCATGAGAAACAAGATTCTCTGGTCTGATGAAACAGATATTGAACTCTTTGGCATGAATGTCAAGCGTCACGTCTGGAGGAAACCTGGAACCATCGCTACGGTGAAGCATGGTGGTGGCAGCATCATGCTGTGGGGATGTTTTTCAGAGGCAGGGACTGGGAGACTAGTCAGGATCAAGGAAAAGATGAACAGAGAAAAATACAGAGATCCGTGATGAAAACCTGCTCCAGAGTGCTCAGGACCTCAGACTGGGGCGAAGGTTCACCTTCTAACAGGACAACGACCCTAAGCACTCAGCCAAGATAACGCAGGAGTTGCTTCGGGACAAGTCTCTGAATGTCCTTGAGTGGCCCAGCCAGACTGCCGGGCTTAGTTCTACTGTCACGCTCCATAAGAATCCAAAATATAAGCTTGTTTTACTCCAATGTTTTTAAACATTGTAAATGTAAACAATGTATAGCCTCATAAAACAATTTTAATATCATGGATGGTCAGTCCTTGCATTCATAGCTCTGTCTATTAATCTGAGACTGGTTACATTTCTCCAGGCCCATCTTTCCACTTTTTTTTACCAAAACAGAGGCGGGGCAACCGCTTTGTTATTGTTTCATCTGTGGATTTGCCCTTTAAACAGCTGCATATTATCAAGATATTAAAGTGTCCACTACAAAAAGGTAAACAATAGGCCTATAACAAATGCAGCACATTGGCATTCATTTTTCACATGTAAATGACACTTTTCAGTAGTGCTCAAAACATGTCATTCCACGAGGGCAGCATTTTCTTTTTCAACTCGAATCAATGAGCCCAATCAGTCCTCCATGACAACAAAATCATAAACAACAGAGTAGGGCTGGCTAATAAATCCTTAGTTTTGGGGGTTATGCTCAGGTAAAACCATTTGGATAATCTATTCTTCCATATTTCCAAGTCCTGTTCTTGAAGATCAAGGGGTATAACATTTATAGGAATGACTGGAATTCTGATAGACTTTGGTTTTTAATATAAATATATAATTTAATCATATTATTATATGTAGTAGAAAGCGATGGGTTAGAAGAAGCCTATATAACTTACCCATAAAGTAAAATTTAACATCCATATATATATATATAAAATGGCCAGCTATGTAAACGTTAACATTGATTTATCCTGCAATAGGTGTCGTTCAATTGGCCATCCCTCTAAACTTTCAGCTCATACAAGGAGAAGACTGATCAGAGATTCAGCCAAGAGGCCCATGATCACTCTGGATGAACTGCAGAGATCTACAGCTGAGGTGGGAGACTATCCATAGGACAACAATCAGTCGTATATTGCACAAATCTGGCCTTTATGGAAGAGTGGCAAGAAGAAAGCCATTTCTTAAAGATATCCATAAAAAGTGTTGTTTAAAGTTTGCCACAAGCCACCTGGGAGACACACCAAACATGTGGAAGAAGGTGCTCTGGTCAGATGAAACCAAAATTGAACTTTTTGGCAACAATGCAAAACGTTATGTTTGGCATTAAAGCAACACAGCTCATCACCCTAAACACACCATACCCACTGTCAAACATGGTGGTGGCAGCATCATGGTTTGGGCCTGCTTTTCTTCAGCAGGGACAGGGAAGATGGTTAAAATTGATGGGAAGATGGATGGAGCCAAATACAGGACCATTCTGGAAGAAAACCTGATGGAGTCTGCAAAAGACCTGAGACTGGGACGGAGATTTGTCTTCCAACAAGACAATGATCCAAAACATAAAGCAAAATCTACAATGGAATGGTTCAAAAATAAACATATCCAGGTGTTAGAATGGCCAAGTCAAAGTCCAGACCTGAATCCAATCGAGAATCTGTGGAAAGAACTGAAAACTGCTGTTCACAAATGCTCTCCATCCAACCTCACTGAGCTCGAGCTGTTTTGCAAGGAGGAATGGGGAAAAATGTTAGTCTCTCGATGTGCAAAACTGATAGAGACATACCCCAAGCGACTTACAGCTTTAATCGTAGCAAAAGGTGGCGCTACAAAGTATTAACTTAAGGGGGCTGAATAATTTTGCACGCCCAATTTTTCAGTTTTTGATTTGTTCAAAAAGTTTGAAATATCCAATAAATGTCGTTCCACTTCATGATTGTGTCGCACTTGTTGTTGATTCTTCACAAAAAAAATACAGTTTTATATCTTTATGTTTGAAGCCTGAAATGTGGCAAAAGGTCGCAAAGTTCAAGGGGGCCGAATACTTTCGCAAGGCACTGTATATATAATGGCCAGCTATGTAAACGTTAACATTGATTGATCTTGCAATAAATGTCATTCAATTAGTAACATACATGTTTTTGTATTATTTTAATGCCTCTTAAGTAAAATACATCTAAATGTAATCAGTTTGGGGTAATCCAAAAGTTACACTACCGATTACAATTTTATACAGGTAACTAGTAACTGTAACGGATTACATTTAGAAAGGAACCCACCCAACCCTGAGCATACGGTATAGATAATATCCACAAAGAGAGAAAAACAGACCACAGAAATAACGCCTTTAGTCAGAAGAATAAAAAGACAATGTGAACAACACTGTCTGAAAGGAAAGTAACTCCAGACCATTCATACTGTGGGTCTCAGATAAATACATATACTGTACCACGGACTTAATGTTGTAAAACAGTGTATGTAAATAAAGTTTGATTTGATTTGAATGATGACGTAATGATCAAACCGTACAGAGTATTGTAGGAAATTCACAGTTCTGCTGTTCAAAGTCTGTTTAATTTTCCCCTTCATTAGAAACAGCAATATCTGGTCATTTGATTTAGGTCAGGCTGATGTAATTGATACATGAAATGAAATGAAAAACAATTCCAGAAAAGGTATCCTTGCATTTATCCAAGAGTATTTCTCATAAATTCTGACCTAATGCTGCTCATTCATCATGTTGATTTAATCTTGTATGGAGTAATGATAAACTGTTGCCTCCTGGGGAAGAACAGATTCTCCCAGATCATCCTATACTTATGATAACCACTATTTGTCTACATGTAGTCGTCGTTTTCCTTTACTACTGGTCTGTAGGCTGCCTTGCACAGTAAACTCCCATCCAGCTGGCGGCCCTGTTGTGTTTCTGGGTTCGTCACCAACTAGAACGTCCCAAGATTCCTTGACTAGAACACGGAAGTAGGATTGGAAACGAGTTTTTATTGTTCTTTGTGTGCAGTAAAGAAAGACATACTTACTAAACTAAATAGGCTACCCATCTCTAATTTTATTAAAATGTCTAAACTACAGATGTTGTGTGTGTTTTTAAATGAGCGTTTATCGGCGGCTGCTGTGGATATTTTTGGTGCAGTTGAGAAAACGGTAGTGGAGTACCAGGAGGAGAATGATCGGCTACGGAGACTGCTGCGGAGGACACCAGAGATACAACTATGTCGAATAGGTTCGTATGTAGATACTGATAGCTAGCTATAGTTATACTTTATTGATAAACTGTTAACTGATCACCACTTCATACACGTTTAAGAAGTTGTTTTTAAACCTACCGTGCATGGATAAAAACATTGTCATAAAAACAGGAAGTTATTTTAATTTATACTGAGAAGTAATTGAAAATGGATTCTAGTTTTTAATTATTGAATTGGCATTATAGTTAGCCTGGTCTTGAATTTACTGGCTTAAAAATTCAAATAGACCACAACCCTGATGTCTAAAGCCTGTATAGAGTCCCACAGTGGGGGTGTAATAATACCCATAAAACCTAGTGCTCAAACAGGGTTCCAATCGTTTTCCCACCATTCATTTTTCCCATAGGGGATTTTAGAAGACGTAACATTTGGACTGCGTTTCCTGTTGGCTTACCCCGGTGTGACGGTTTGATAACCATGTATATCTCTCTCTGACAAGGTGACTTTTAGCAATATTTTCTTCAGTGGCGGTCGGTGCTGTTTTTTTATGAGCACGGCCTTATTTCTATTAGCATATTGGATGACTGTCATTCATATTCCATTCGCCCAGCTCAATGTAACATTGATAGGTTTAGGTTACTACATGATACTCACATTTTCCCTATAGCCATCATGAGGTTGCTACAACCTACCCTATGAATGAAAGTTTACAACATAGATGCATTCACAGGTTGAGAAACATTTTAGGTGACAGACAGCGACACATTTAATACCGCCATGCAGACTCTTGCCTGCATCTAACTGATCTAGGGTGTAATTACTAATCCAACAGTTGGATCGCCATGTCCAGCAAGCTAACATAGCATCCATTTTTGTTTAAGTAGGCTAAACTAGCTAGCTGCATTCGCTAGCTAAGTAAGTGAAAGTGGAAGTGTTATTAATTATAGCTTTCTCTCGCTCTTCATTTAAGAAATGAATTTGTTCAAAAGTGATCAACTATTGTCTTTCTCTCTTTGAGTCAACTACTCACCACATGTTATGCAGTGCTAGCTAGCTGTAGCTTATGCTTTCAGTACTAGTTTAATTATCTGATCCTATGAGTGTGTGGACAACATGTCAGTTCATGCTGCTAGAGCTCTGATAGGTTGGAGGATGTCGTCCCGAAGTTGTCCTAATTACTGTGTAAGTCTATAGAAGGAGGAGGGGGGGGGGGGGGGGGGGGGGGGGGGGGTGAGAACCATGAGCCTACTAGGTTTTGTATTGAAGTCAATGTACTCGGAGGAGGATGGAAGCTAGCTGTCGTACAGCTAGCTACACCATGGTGCTACCCTACAGAGTGCTGCTGAGGCTACTGTAGACCTTCATTGCAAAACAGTGTTTTAATCAATTATTTGGTGACGTAAATATATTTAGTATAGTTTTATCTAAGAAGGATAACTTTTTTTTTTTGTTATGAAAAAAATGAAAATGAAATCCACTGATTTTTGGCTTTATTTACTCTCTGATTCGAAAATGCTAATTAGCATCAAAGTAGACGTCATGGGAAACTACAAATCCCTGCAGCGCCTGCTCATCATCTCTAGCAGACATCTTTGCTAACAGGTATTTTGTCAATTAAACAAGACAGTTCACAGAATGTTCAACTTAAGAAAATGTAGCCAATTTATTCATTACTACATTTTAGATAACATTAGATAGTTAATCCAGAGATTCTTACCGTTGCCTCGATTCGGCAGTCTCATGTAGATCATCATGGCATTTGTAATTCTTTATGATAGCCACATCAGGAGCTGATTAGAATTTCATTTTGGGGTAGTAAATATAGGTGAATATATTGATAAAAGTCACCTTGTCCTGGAGAGATTTACACGGTTATCAAAATGTCATGCCAGGGTAAGACTCCTTATTTTAAGTCATTGTAAAGGGTAAGTCTCCTTATTTTAAGTAATTGTAAAGGGTTAGACTCCTTATTTTAAGTCATTGTAAAGGGTAAGACTCCTTATTTTAAGTCATTGTAAAGGGTAAGACTCCTTATTTTAAGTCATTGTAAAGGGTAAGACTCCTTATTTTAAGTCATTGTAAAGGGTTAGTCTCCTTATTTTAAGTCATTGTAAAGGGTAAGACTCCTTATTTTAAGTCATTGTAAAGGGTAAGACTCCTTATTTTAAGTAATTGTAAAGGGTAAGACTCCTTATTTTAAGTCATTGTAAAGGGTAAGACTCCTTATTTTAAGTCATTGTAAAATCTCCTACGGGGAAAAATGAATGGTTGAAAAAAGATTAGACCCATTTCCCTGTTTGACCGTTTTATGGTTATAACTTATACTGTGGTAATTTAGTATTTTATTAGGATTCCCATTAGCTGTTGCAAAAGCAGCAGCTACTCTTTCTGGGGTTCACGTGAAACATGACATCGTCCAGAACATTAATAGACAAGAACAGCTCAAGGACAAAACTACAGAAAACATTTTTTAAAGGCACACGTAGCCTACACCAATATATCAATACATACGCACAAATTATCTAGGTCAAATAGGGGAGACGCATTGTGAGGTGTTGCTTTATCTGTTTTCTAAAACAGGTTTGCTGTTCGCTTGAGAAATTTTGATGGAATGGAGTTCGATGCAACAATGGCTCTTTATAATACTGATCGCTTTCTTGAATTTGTTCTGGATTTGGGGACTGTGGTAACCTCTGTATCCAGGCTGTATAGGTAACCTCTGTATCCAGGCTGTATAGGTAACCTCTGTATCCAGGCTGTATAGGTAACCTCTGTATCCAGGCTGTATAGGTAACCTCTGTATCCAGGCTGTATAGGTAACCTCTGTATCCAGGCTGTATAGGTAACCTCTGTATCCAGGCTGTATAGCTAGGTAACCTCTGTATCCAGGCTGTATAGGTAACCTCTGTATCCAGGCTGTATAGGTAACCTCTGTATCCAGGCTGTATAGGTAACCTCTGTATCCAGGCTGTATAGGTAACCTCTGTATCCAGGCTGTATAGGTAACCTCTGTATCCAGGCTGTATAGCTAGGTAACCTCTGTATCCAGGCTGTATAGGTAACCTCTGTATCCAGGCTGTATAGGTAACCTCTGTATCCAGGCTGTATAGGTAACCTCTGTATCCAGGCTGTATATGTAACCTCTGTATCCAGGCTGTATAGGTAACCTCTGTATCCAGGCTGTATAGGTAACCTCTGTATCCAGGCTGTATAGCAGGGTAATCTCTGTACCCAGGCTGTATAGCTGGGTAACCTCTGTACCCAGGCTGTATAGCTGGGTAACCTCTGTACCCAGGCTGTATAGCTGGGTAACCTCTGTACCCAGGCTGTATAGCTGGGTAACCTCTGTATCCAGGCTGTATAGCTGGGTAACCTCTGTATCCAGGCTGTATAGCTGGGTAACCTCTGTATCCAGGCTGTATAGCTGGGTAACCTCTGTATCCAGGCTGTATAGCTGGGTAACCTCTGTATCCAGGCTGTATAGCTGGGTAACCTCTGTATCCAGGCTGTATAGCTAGGTAACCTCTGTATCCAAGCTGTATAGCTAGGTAACCTCTGTATCCAAGCTGTATAGGTAACCTCTGTATCCAGGCTGTATAGCAGGGTAACCTCTGTTTCCAAGCTGTATAGGTAACCTCTGTATCCAGGCTGTATAGCTAGGTAACCTCTGTATCCAGGCTGTATAGCTAGGTAACCTCTATATCCAGGCTGTATAGGTAACCTCTGCTCCTCCTCTCCTTCCCTCCAGAACCCGTGCAGCCCTCTGTCTCTGAAGAGGAGGTTCCCCCTGAGCAACAGCACTGTGAGCAGGAGTGGAGTCCCAGTCTGGGACAGAAGGACCCAGAGACCAAACAGATTAAAGAGGAACAGGAGGAAGTCAGGACCAGTCAGGAGGAAGAGCAGCTTCAAGGGGTGGAGCCTGATATCATAGAGTTCATATTTACTCCTCCTTGTGTGAAAAGTGAATGTGATCAGGAGGACCCACGTCAAGATCCCATACTAGCTGAACACCCAACTCTCAGTCCACCTAAAATGTCTAAATTACAGTCGTTTCAAGAGTTTTTAAATGAGCGTTTAACGGCGTTTGCTGCTGTGGAGATTTCCGGGGAATTTGCTAAAATGATAGTGGAGTACCAAGAGGAGAATGATCGGCTACGGAGACTGCTGCGGATCACACCGGAGATACAACTATGTAGAATAGGTTTGTATGTGGATCTACTAGGTTCGTATGTGGATCTACTAGGTTCGTATGTGGATCTACTAGGTTTGTATGTAGATCTACTAGGTTCGTATGTAGGTCTACTAGGTTCGTATGTAGGTCTACTAGGTTCGTATGTAGGTCTACTAGGTTCGTATGTAGGTCTACTAGGTTCGTATGTAGATCTACTAGGTTCGTATGTAGATCTACTAGGTTCGTATGTGGACGTACTGACAGCTAGTTGTACATGGATAAAAACATGTCTGTGTCACAAAAACCAGGAAGTTATTTGAAAGTATGAAAATAGGTTCTAGAATTTACTGACTTTAGAAACAGAAAAAAAATAAACAGATCTTTCGGTCGTTCAACCTTCATCAGAGCAAATCTCCCCAAACAGTGGGACAGATGAGGCCACTAAGGCTGCGTTTATGCAGGCAGACCAATTCTGCCCCCCCCCACCAACCCCCCCATTGGTATTTTGACCAATCATATATCTTTTCACTCCAGATAATTCAGTGCTGAGCTGATTGGTCAATTAATGGGAAAGAGATTAGACTTGGGCGGCCTTAGCGAGACAGAGATAATTACAGACACCTGTGGTAATCTAAAGTAACCCAAAGGGCCACTCGATGTCAAATCACATAGAACAGAACATAGAGATGTAATTCTACAAATACAAAATGAGGTGTTTGTATCAGGAACCCATAATCTCAGACAGAACAATACAGACGACAATCTGCAACAAAAAGACAGACAAGGTAAACACATAACACCTCAGTGCTTTCAGGAAGTATTCAGAACGCTTGACTTTTTCCACATTTTGTTACGTTACAGCCTTATTCTAAAACTGATTAAATAGTTTTTTCCTCATCAATCTACACACAAAACCCCATAATGACATCACAATACCCCATAATGACATCACAATACCCCATAATGACATCACAATACCCCATAATGACATCACAATACCCCATAATGACATCACAATACCCAATAATGACATCACAATACCCCATAATGACATCACAATACCCCATAATGACAAAGCATAAAGAGATTTTTAGATTTTTTTTGCATATCCCATTTACATTAGTATTCAGACCCTTTACTCAGTACTTCATTGAAGCACCTTTGGCAGCGAATACAGCCTCGAGTCTTCTTGGGTATTTTTTATTTTTTTATATACACCTTTATTTAACCAGGTAGGCTAGTTCTCATTTACAACTGTGACCTGGCCAAGATAAAGCATAGCAGTGTGAACAGACAACACAGAGTTACACATGGAGTAAACAATTAAAAAGTCAATAACACAGTAGGAAAGAAAAGAGTCTATATACATTGTGTGCAAAAGGCATGAGGAGGCGAATAATTACAATTTTGCAGATTAACACTGGAGTGATAAATGATCAGATGGTCATGTACAGGTAGAGATATTGGTGTGCAAAAGAGCAGAAAAGTAAATAAATATAAACAGTATGGGGATGAGGTAGGTAAAATTGGGTGGGCCATTTACCGATAGACTATGTACAGCTGCAGCGATCGGTTAGTTGCTCAGATAGCAGATGTTTGAAGTTGGTGAGGGAGATAAGTCTCCAACTTCAGCAATTTTTGCAATTCGTTCCAGTCACAGGCAGCAGAGAACTGGAACGAAAGGCGGCCAAATGAGGTGTTGGCTTTAGGGATGATCAGTGAGATACACCTGCTGGAGCGCGTGCTACGGGTGGGTGTTGTTATCGTGACCAGTGAACTGAGATGAGGCGGAGCTTTACCTAGCATGGACTTGTAGATGACCTGGAGCCAGTGGGTCTGGCGACGAATATGTAGCGAGGGCCAGCCGACTAGAGCATACAGGTCGCAGTGGTGGGTGGTATAAGGTGCTTTAGTAACAAAACGGATGGCACTGTGATAAACTGCATCCAGTTTGCTGAGTAGAGTGTTGGAAGCTATTTTGTAGATGACATCGCCGAAGTCGAGGATCGGTAGGATAGTCAGTTTTACTAGGGTAAGTTTGGCGGCGTGAGTGAAGGAGGCTTTGTTGCGGAATAGAAAGCCGACTCTAGATTTGATTTTAGATTGGAGATGTTTGATATGCGTCTGGAAGGAGAGTTTACAGTCTAGCCAGACACCTAGGTACTTATAGATGTCCACATATTCTAGGTCGGAACCATCCAGGGTGGTGATGCTAGTCGGGCGTGCGGGTGCAGGCAGCGAACGGTTGAAAAGCATGCATTTGGTTTTACTAGCGTTTAAGAGCAGTTGGAGGCCACGGAAGGAGTGTTGTATGGCGTTGAAGCTCGTTTGGAGGTTAGATAGCACAGTGTCCAAGGAAGGACCGGAAGTATACAGAATGGTGTTGTCTGCGTAGAGGTGGATCAGGGAATCACCCGCAGCAAGAGCAACATCATTGATATATACAGAGAAAAGAGTCGGCCCGGGAATTGAACCCTGTGGCACCCCCATAGAGACTGCCAGAGGACCGGACAACATGCCCTCCGATTTGACACACTGAACTCTGTCTGCAAAGTAGATGGTGAACCAGGCAAGGCAGTCATTTGAGAAGCCAAGGGTGTTGAGTCTGCCGATAAGAATACGGTGATTGACAGAGTCGAAAGCCTTGGCCAGGTCGATGAAGACGGTTGCACAGTACTGTCTTATCGATGGCGGTTATATCGATGGCGGTTGTACCTTGAGCTTGGCTGAGGTGCACCCGTGACTGGCTCGGAAACCAGATTGCACAGCGGAGAAGGTAAGGTGGGATTCGAGATGGTCAGTGACCTGTTTGTTGACTTGGCTTTCGAAGACCTTAGATAGGCAGGACAGGATGGATATAGGTCTAACAGTTTGGGTCCAGGGTGTCTCCCCCTTTGAAGAGGGGGATGACTGCGGCAGCTTTCCAATCCTTGGGGATCTCAGACGATATCAAATCAAATGTATTTATATAGCCCTTCGTACATCAGCTGATATCTCAAAGTGCTGTACAGAAACGCAGCCTTAAACCCCAAACAGCAAGCAATGCAGGTGTAGAAGCACGGTGGCTAGGAAAAACTCCCTAGAAAGACCAGAACCTAGAGAGGAACCAGGCTCTGAGGGGAGGCCAGTCCTCTTCTGGCTGTGCCGGGTGGAGATTATAACAGAACATGGCCAAGATGTTCAAATGTTCATAAATGACCAGCATGGTCGAATAATAATAAGGCAGAACAGTTGAAACTGGAGCAGCAGCACGACCAGGTGGACTGGGACATCCAGGAGTCATCATGCCAGGTATTCCTGAGGCATGGTCCTAGGGCTCAGGTCCTCCGAGAGAGAGAAAGAGAGAATTAGAGAGAGCACACTTAAATTCACACAGGACACCGAATATATGTATAGCAGGGTAACCTTTGTATCCAGGCTGTATAGCAGGGTAACATCTGTATCCAGGCTGTATAGCTGGGTAACCTCTGTATCCAGGCTGTATAGCTGGGTAACATCTGTATCCAGGCTGTATAGCTGGGTAACATCTGTATCCAGGCTGTATAGCAGGGTAACCTTTGTATCCAGGCTGTATAGCAGGGTAACCTCTGTATCCAGGCTGTATAGCTGGGTAACCTCTGTATCCAGGCTGTATAGCTGGGTAACCTCTGTATCCAGGCTGTATAGCAGGGTAACCTCTGTATCCAGGCTGTATAGCTGGGTAACCTCTGTATCCAGGCTGTATAGCTGGGTAACCTCTGTATCCAGGCTGTATAGCTGGGTAACCTCTGTATCCAGGCTGTATAGCTGGGTAACCTCTGTATCCAGGCTGTATAGCTGGGTAACCTCTGTATCCAGGCTGTATAGCAGGGTAACCTCTGTATCCAGGCTGTATAGGTAACCTCTGCATCCAGGCTGTATAGCTGGGTAACCTCTGTATCCAGGCTGTATAGCAGGGTAACATCTGTATCCAGGCTGTATAGGTAACCTCTGTATCCAGGCTGTATAGCTGGGTAACCTTTGTATCCAGGCTGTATAGGTAACCTCTGTATCCAGGTTGTATAGCTGGGTAACCTCTGTATCCAGGCTGTATAGCTGGGTAACCTCTGTATCCAGGCTGTATAGCTGGGTAACCTCTGTATCCAGGCTGTATAGCAGGGTAACCTCTGTATCCAGGCTGTATAGGTAACCTCTGCATCCAGGCTGTATAGCTGGGTAACCTCTGTATCCAGGCTGTATAGCAGGGTAACCTCTGTATCCAGGCTGTATAGGTAACCTCTGTATCCAGGCTGTATAGCTGGGTAACCTCTGTATCCAGGCTGTATAGCAGGGTAACATCTGTATCCAGGCTGTATAGGTAACCTCTGTATCCAGGCTGTATAGCTGGGTAACCTTTGTATCCAGGCTGTATAGGTAACCTCTGTATCCAGGCTGTATAGGTAACCTCTGTATCCAGGTTGTATAGCTGGGTAACCTCTGTATCCAGGCTGTATAGGTAACCTCTGTATCCAGGCTGTATAGGTAACCTCTGTATCCAGGCTGTATAGCTGGGTAACCTCTGTATCCAGGTTGTATAGGTAACCTCTGCTCCTCCTCTCCTTCCCTCCAGACTCCCTGCAGCTCTCTGTCTCTGAAGAAGAGGTTCCCCCTGAGCAGCAGCACTGTGAGCAGGAGTGGAGCCCCAGTCTGGGACAGAAGGACCCAGAGACCAAACAGATTAAAGAGGAACAGGAGGAAGTCAGGACCAGTCAGGAGGAAGAGCAGCTTCAAGGTCTAGAGCCTGATATCATGAAGTTCATATTCACTCCTTCCTGTGTGAAAAGTGAATGTGATCTGGAGGACCCACTTCAGTCCTTGACTCTTCCCCAAACCCAGACTGTGGAGAACAGAGAGAGAGACTCTAAACCAGTGGATCTGAACCCTTTTGTCACTGTGACCCACATTAAGGGTCTCAACATTCCCTGTGACCCTCCAGATAATCAAAACAATGCCTCCAGACACAGTTCAGCTGTAAGCAGCTACACAGTAGGACTTGAAAGCAGTCCACCATTGGATCCTCGTCCACCATTTGAAAAACACTGTTCCAAACCCAGCACCACATCTAGAAAAACTCCCAGCTGCCGTGACTGTGGTGAAACGTTTGCTAAAAAAGCTGACCTGAAGAGACATGTGACTCTCACCAAGAACAGACCCAGTGAATGTCGGTTCTGCAAGAAAAGCTTCAGCTCCACCTGTAAACTGAAGGCCCATGTCCGACTCTGTCACAGTGGGAAACCCTGTGTCTGCCCTGTTTGTGGAATGACCTTCAAACAAAAAGGAGCTCTGTCCAATCACATGAGGATTCACACAGGAGAGAAACCTTTTAGCTGCGGTGACTGTGGGAAAAGCTTCAATCGGAAGATGAGCCTAACTGAACATAAACTGATTCACACAGGAGAGAAACCATTTAGCTGTGGTGACTGTGGGAAAAGCTTCAATCGGATGGGGCACCTAAACATGCACAAAGTGACTCACACAGGAGAGAAACCATTTAGCTGTGTTGACTGCGGGAAAAGCTTCAATCGAAAGGGGCACCTAACCATGCACAAACTGATTCACACAGGAGAGAAACCATTTAGCTGTGATGACTGCGGGAAAAGCTTCAATCGGAAGGGGCACCTAACCATGCACAATCTGACTCACACAGGAGAGAAACCATTTAGCTGTGGTGACTGTGGGAAAAGCTTCAATCGGAAGGGGCACCTAACCATGCACAAAGTGACTCACACAGGAGAGAAAGCATTTAGCTGTGGTGACTGTGGGAAAAGCTTCAATCAGAAAGGGGACCTAAGGAGGCACAAACTGATTCACACAGGAGAGAAACACCATGGCTGCTCCGTCTGTGGTAAAAGATTCACTCAGAAGACGAATCTGCTGAGGCATGTGGATAAAGTCCACAAAGGAAAGAAACAGGACAGAAATTGAAAGAAGAAAGGACAATAGAACAAAGAGATTGTCTGTCAGGCTGTATCACAACCGACCGTGATTGGGAGTCCCATAGGGCGGCGCACAATTGGCCCAGCGTTGTCCGGGATTGGCCGGTGTAGGCCGTCATTGTAAGTAAGAATTTGTTTTTAACTGACTTGCCTAGTTTTAAAAAAAAGGTCAGGTAAGTGAATAAAAAGGCAGGATGTGGATAAATCTCTTAGGAAGTAACAGCGATATGGCCCTCATATGCAGACGACATGGCTCTGGTTGCTTGCCTGGAGGTCAAGTCCATCTCCAGCTACTCCCAGTTCATTGACTGCCTCTTGACGTGGTTTGACAATATCTTAGGAGCTCAGTTTGGGTCTCAACTTACTATTAAGACTCAGAATAGTAGAATACACCAGGTCCAATTTAGACATTTGGTTGTGCATCAGCACTTTGTCACTGACAGTCACTCAATTAGCGATGTCAGACAAAGCAAAAACAAATCTTCAGAAATGTTTGCAAATGTATTAAAAAATGTAACCTTCTTTACTTAACTATTCAGGTACATCCTGTTTCCATTGATAATCCTTGATGTTTCTACAACTTGATTGGAGTCCACCTGTAAACTCAAATGATCTGGAAAGGCACACAGCTGTCTATATAAGGTCCCACAGATGACAGTGCATGTCAGAGCAAAAACCAAGAAACATGAGTTCGAAGGAATTGTCCGTACAGCTCCGAAACAGGATTGTGCCGAGGCACAGATCAGGGGAAGGGTACCAAAAAAATTCTGCAGCATTGAAGGTCCAAAAGAACACATTGGCCTCCATCATTCTTAAATAGAAGAAGGTTGGAACCACCAAGACTCTTCCTAGAGCTGGCTTCCCGGCCAAACTGAGCAATCGGGGGAGAAGGGCCTTGTTCAGGGAGGTGACGAAGAACCCAATGGTCAGTCTGACAGAGCTCCAGAGTTCCTATGTGGAGATGCGAGAACCTTCAAGAAGGACAACCATCTCTGCAGCACTCCACCAATCAGGCCTTTATGGTAGAGTAGCCAGACAGAAGCCACTGCTCAGTAAAATGTACATGACAGCCCACTTGGAGTTTGCCAAAAGGTACCTAAAGGACTCTGACCAGGAGAAACAAGATTCTCTGGTCTGATGAAACCAAGATTGAACTATTTGGCTATTTGGCTTTTGGTTTTTCAGTGGCAGGGACTGGGAGACTAGTCAGGATCAAGGAAAAGATGAACAGAGAAAAATACAGAGATCCTTGATGAAAACCTGCTCCAGAGTGCTCAGGACCTCAGACTGGGGCGAAGGTTCACCTTCTAACAGGACAAAGACCCTAAGCACACAGCCAAGACAATGCAGGAGTGGCTTCAGGACAAGTCTCTGAATGTCCTTGAGTGGCCCAGCCAGCGCCCAGACTTGAACCCGATCCAACATCTCTGGAGAGACCTGAAAATATCTGTGCAGCGATGCTACCCACCCAACCTGACAGAGCTTGAGAGGATCTGCAGAGAAGAATGGGAGAAACTCCCCAAATACAGGTGTGCCAAGCTTGTAGGGTCATACTCAAGAAGTCTGAAGGCTATAATCGCTGCCAAAGGTGCTTCAACAAAGTACTGAGTAAAGGGTCTGAATACTTATGTAGAATTTAAAAAAAAAAAAAAAGTTTTTGCTTTTTCATTTTGGGGTATTGAGTGTAGATTGATGAGAAAAACCAAATGTAATGTTAGAATATGGAGGTAAAGTAAAAAAGTGGAAAAGTTGAGGTGTCTGAATATTTTCCGAATGTACCGTGTATATAGAGCTTGGAGCTGCCATACTAAAGTTCCTGTGAAGCAGTTGTGGGGGGTTAAGTGCCTTGCTCAAGGGCAGAACAGCAGGTATGGCATCTAGGATTTGATACCAGCAACCACTCACTTGTCCAATGGGATTGGACCCCTCCGCTTGCGGTCTTGTCTCTCTTAACCACTAGACTACGGTCTTGCCTCTCTTAACCACTAGACTACGGTCTTGTCTCTCTTAACCACTAGACTGCGGTCTTGTCTCTCTTAACCACTAGACTACGGTCTTGCCTCTCTTAACCACTAGACTACGGTCTTGCCTCTCTTAACTACTAGACTACGGTCTTGCCTCTCTTAACCACTAGACTACGGTCTTGTCTCTCTTAACCACTAGACTACCTAAAACCTGTTGGAGGAAAGTATTGGAGGAAACTCACAGGTCCCCTGTTCAAAGTCTCTTGATGTTTTAAAAACTGAAATTCCTGATTGTTTGTTTTGATGAGAGAATGGTCAGTCTGATGTTATTGATACATAAAAAATATCTCCTTCCATCTGTCCAAGAGTATTTATCATAGATTGTCCTAATACTGCTAATAAACTATATACAGTTGACTCCTGATGAGTTTATTTTGTATTAGTGTAAACTCTGTTTTAAGTGAACTACAGTGTTCTTCCAGCCCCAATACCATAACATTCTCTATAACTGCATTCTCTGGTTTTAGTGCACGCTGTCACATCAGTAGCAGCTGTCAGGAGTCACCCGTGTTACAATTAGTTCTGTCCTTTTATTAAAATATTCATCCTATATCACCACCCTGTTACTCATTACAACTACTTCCCCTGATTGTAGTTATCCATAATCACTGGGCTGTACCTTAGTAAAACCCTGTAGAAAAGGCCGTCCTGCTCCCCTCCTCTCTACCCAACTTCCCCTCCCAGTAAGTGGTCATGGGTAACTGCATATGGAGGACCAAACCTGGAATTAGAATTCAATAAATACATGCACACACAAATAGGAAATTGAAGATGAAATCCATGATATGCTGCTGTGCCGCACACACACACACACACACACACACACACACACACATCCACCCACACACACACACACACACACACACACATCCATCCACCCACACACACACACACATCCATCCACCCACACACACACACACATCCACCCACCCACACACACACACATCCACCCACCCACACACACACACACATCCACCCACACATCCACCCACCCACCCACACACATCCACCCACCCACACACACACACACATCCACCCACACACACACACACACATCCACCCACCCACACATCCACCCACCCACACACACCATAAAACTCACAAAAATATCAGATGGAACATTGTCCAGGCCTGATGCAGAAACAGGTGAACAGTTATGGAACACTGAGCCATTGACTGCCTGCCTGCCTGACTGCCTGACTGCCTGCCTGCCTGCCTGACTGCCTGACTGCCTGCACCAGGTGTTACAAGTGGGCACTGGACTACAGCCATATATACTGAGCCATTGACTGCCTGCCTGCCTGCCTGCTGCACCAGGTGTTACAAGTGGGCACTGGACTACAGCCATATATACTGAGCCATTGACTGCCTGCCTGCCTGCCTGCTGCACCAGGTGTTACAAGTGGGCACTGGACTACAGCCATATATACTGAGCCATTGACTGCCTGCACCAGGTGGCTGTGTTACAACCATATACAGTTGGCAAGAACAAGTATGTGAACCCTTTGGAAATACCTGGATTTCTACATAAATTGCTCGTCAAATGTGATCTGATCTTCATCTAGTCACAACAATAGACAAACAAAGTCTGCTTAAACTAATAAACACAAACAATTATATGTTTTGTCTTTTTTAAACACACCGTGTAAACGCTCACAGTGCATGGTGGGAAAAGAATGTGAACCCTTGGATTTAATAACTGGTTGACCTTCCTTTGGCAGCAATGACCTCAACCAAAAGTTTTCTGTAGTTGCGGATCAGACCTGCACAACGGTCAGGAGGAATTTTGGACCATTTCCTCTTTACAAAACTGTTTCAGTTCAGCAATATTCTTGGGATGTCTGGTGTGAAGTGCTCTCTTGAGGTCATGCCACAGCATCTCAATCTGGTTGAGGTCAGCACTCTGACTGGGATACTCCAGAAGGCGTTATGTTGAAGCCATTCTGTTGTTGATTTACTTCTGTGTTTTGGGTCGTTGTCCTGTTGCATCACCCATCTTCTTTTGAGCTTCAATTGGCAGAAAATCTAACATTCTCCTGCAAAATGTATTGATAAACTTGGGAATTTATTTTTCCGTTGATGATAGCAAGCTGTCCAGACCCTGAGACAGCAAAGCAGCCCCAGACCATGATGCTCCCTCCACCATACTTTACAGTTTGGATGAGGTTTTGATGTTGATGTGCTGTGCATTTTTTTCCCACAGTGTTGTGTGTTCCTTCCAAACAACTCAGAATATTTTGCAAGTAGCACTGTGGAACATCCAGGTGCACTTTTGCAAACTTCAGACTTGCAACAATGTTTTTTTTGGACAGCAGTGGCTTCTTCCGTGGTGTCCTCCCATGAACACCATTCTTGTTTAGTGTTTCACGTATTGTAGACTCGTCAACAGAGATGTTAGCATATTCCAGAGATCTCTGTAAGTCTTTAGCTGACACTCTAGGATTCTTCTTAACCTCATTGAGCATTCTGCACTGTGCTCTTGCAGTCATCTTTGCAGGACAGCCGCTCCTAGGGAGAGTAGTAACAGTGCTGAACTTTCTCCATTTATAGACCATGTGTCTTACTGTGGACTGATGAACATCAAGGCCTTTAGAGATACTTTTGTAACCCTTTCCAGCTTTATGTAAGTCAACAATTCTCAATCTTAGGTCTTCTGCGACCTCTTTTGTTTGAGGCATGGTTCACATCAGGCAATTTTGTGAATGTTTTTTATAGGGCAAAGCAGCTCTAACCAACATCTCCAATCTCATCTCATTGATTGGACTCCAGGTTAGCTGACTCCTGACTCCAATTAGCTTTTGGAGAGCCTAGGGGTTCAAATACTTTTTCCAATCTACACTGTGAATGTTTAAATGATGTATTCAATATAGACAAGAAAAATACAATAATTTGTGTGTTATTAGATTAGGCAGTCATTTATGCAGAAATCCATGTAATTCCAAAGGGTTCACATACTTTTTCTTGCCACTGTATACTGAACAAAAATATAAATGCAGTGTTTCATGCACCGAAATAAAATATCCCAGAAAATGTTCCATACGCACAAAAAGCTTATTTCTCTCAAATGTTGTGCACACATTTGTTTACATCCCTGTTAGTGAGCATTTCTCCTTTGTCAATATAATCCATCCACCTGACAGTTATGGCATATCAAGAAGCTGATTAAACAGCATGATCATTACACAGGTGCACCTTGGTGAGTATTTCTGTATGTAATAAAGCCCTTTTTGTGGGGAAAAAAACTCATTCTGATTGGTTGGATCTAGTTCCGTGGGTGGGCCCTCCCAGACCCACCCATGGCTACGCCCCTGCTCAGTCATGTGAAATCCATAGATTAGGGTCTAATGGATTTATTTCAATTGACTGATTCTCTTATGAACTGTAAAACTCAGTAAAATTGTTGCATTTATATTTTTGTTTAGTATACTTTATTTAGTCTGATCAGAGGAACAATTCTCATTAACAATGGGCTAAAATGTAGGGTAATCGCTGTGCTTGTCAGCAAGAGCGCTACTGTTATTCCCCAAACTTATTCTATTATTCCACTTCCTCCCTGTTCTGCCAGTGTAATCACATATTGGAAATCTCTTTTGCCTACTTGTGTCTTTGTAAAGGAATTATATGAGGCTATGTAATTATACAGCTCGTCACGGACAGTTTTGAATAAGTCATACAAGTAAGCATTGGATATCAAATGGTTCGGGAATTAAATATCATTTTAGTATTGTGCACATGCTAGAGAGAGATGGTAGAGGGACTCACAACTCATAATACACATATTTCGTCTTGTGTAGAGAGTATGAACGGCATCTTCGACTTGTAGGCATAAAACCACCTGAATATTGGATGTTCATTAGATATTTCGAGAAGGTTTGAGAAATGAATTGTTTTAACAAGTATTTTCAATCACTTGGGAAACATAGATCTGGGGTGGCCAACCCTCCTGGAGAGCTAGCAGGATTTTCTTCCAGACCTATTTTAAAGAAATAGCTCACCAAAATTATAAAATGTTTGTACATTCTATGGACAGAAGAAACCTTCCTGGGGAAGGACCCCCCAGTCTATCGTCTAGGAATTGTGCCAGGGGCAGTGCGATTGGTGGGGCAAACTCCTCACTAAACAAAATATGAATTGCACTGTAGCGGTGACAAAGGGTGCCCACAAACTGTTAGGGCCGACATAAAGCTGTCCCAACAGCAGAGCTTTCTTTTCAGCACCATGGAGTGAATCCTTACCACCGCTACACCTGGCTATCAGCCTGGTCTGTCGGCGAAACAGTTCATTAAGCCTCATTTACTGTCTTTTAATAAAAACAATGCTGATATGGCTGCCTTGCTTAAACAAATGTGGTTTCTATTGACAATTGAGATGTACAAACTATGGCATAAGGGGATGACGAGCTGATGAGAGGCAATCTGTAATTATGATTAAGACATTAATGAGCGAGCTAGGACGGATGTTGTCAATATATCTATTTGTTCAGCACTTTTGAAATGTACAGTGACAGAATTCAGAACATGGGCCGTTCTGACAGTATTCTCCCTGTACACCAAGTCAGAACCGTAAGAAAAATAAAGGGGGCAAATAAGGAGACAGTTAAAGTTCTTACAATATTCAATGATTATATTTCTTTAAAAATGGGTATAGGCTACGTGTGCACTACCAAGTCAGAACAGTAGGCTAAGTTATGAGAGGGAAAAGGGACCAATTTATTAGGGTGAGGCACAGGGGCTACTAAACAGCTTACTACACAACATACACTGAGTATTACTTTATTAGCTACAGTATACATATCTCCCTGGCATATTACATCATTAATGCAGCTACATACAAGACATTTCTGGACTCACCTTGTGATGTGCTCACTTGAACAGGAAGGTGGCGCGACAATCCTTGTGGGCAAAGATACATTTTTATCTATAATTTCTCTTCATATGACAAGGGTTAAAAAATATTTGCCAGTAGATTGTCGACGTGATTCATGATGATTGTCTCGCTTGCTAGCTAAGATTTAGAAAGTATGTTGTTGACATGATCAGTCCAATCAAAGATACGGTAGATATCACGTGATCTGATGTCATTTTTATCTGTGACCAATGATCTTGAGCCTTCTTGGATGGGCACTTCTTAATGTAACTGTATTGCAGCACCCGATGGGCTTGAATTTTTGAACTCTCCCTGTAGATTTTGCGGTGACGTAGTGTCCCCATGACTGACAGAACACTGGGCCAATCACAGCGCAACTAGAGAACATTAATCAACCCCTAAGCTCCGTATCTTCCTCTGGCAGCCCCACCACCACAGAAATCAGCTGAGCTAGGCTGAAACACCTGCATTTTGGAGCTGCCTCACTCAAGAAAGTAAAAAAGAGACCACGGTTGTATGCGGCTTTAGTTACTCAATTATTATTATTATTTTTAACATTGTTTGCAAACTGATATATGACACGTATTAAGGCCAAAATAACAGAACAAAACAGGCAAACATTATTTTTTTTTGCTAAACAGGGGGGGGGGCTCAAACCCCACTTGCCCTGAATGGTGTGTTGGCACTGGCCAGGGGGAAATGAAATCCACATAACAAATGTCAGGCCAAGCTTTTTTCAAAAGTTGCCAGCCCTGGTGTAACAACCGAAGTTCTTCGTAGATGTATACTAGCTTTTTATTGCTGTCTAACATTAAAGTGGCTACTCAAGAAGGCAAAGGTAACTGAACTTAATGACTACCGCTACCCAGTAGCACTCACTTCTGTCATAATGAAGTGCTTTGAGAGATTAGTCAAGGATCATATCACCTCCACCTTACCTGACACCCTAGATACACACACTTCAATTTGCTAACTGCCCCAATAGATCCACAGACGATGCAATCGCCATCACTCTGCACACTGCCCTATCCCATCTGGACAAGAGGAATACCTATGTAAGAATGCTGTTGATTGACTATAGCTCAGCATTCAACACCACAATACCCTCCAAGCTCGTCATTAAGCTTGAGGCCCTGGGTCTGAACCCCGCCCTGTGCAACTGGGTCCTGGACTTCCTGACGGGCCGCCCCCAGGTGGTGAAGGTAGGAAACATCACCTCCACTCTGCTGATCCTCAACACTGGGGCCCCAAAAGGCTGCGTTCTCAGCCCTCTCCTGTACCACCACCTGTTACGGCAACTGCACCTCCCTCAACCACAAGGCTCTCCAGAGGGAAGTGAGGTCTGCACAACGCATCACCGGGAGCAAACTACCTGCCCTCCAGGACACCTACAGCACCCGATGTCACAAGAAGGCCAAAGTTCACCCCGCTATCATCCAGAAGGCGAGGTCAGTACAGGTGCATCAAAGCAGGGACCGAGAGACTGAAAAACAGGCCATCAGTCTGTTAAACAGTCATCACTAACATAGAGAGGCTGCTGCCAAAATACAGACTCGAATCTCTGGCCACTTTAATACATGGATTTAATAAAGGTATCACAGGTCACTTTAAATAATGCCACGGCCATCGCTCATCCATATAATTTATATGTACATATTCTTATTCCGTCCCCTTACAATGTGTGTATAAGGTAGTCCTTGTGAATTTGTTAGATATTACTTGTTAGATATTACTGCACTGCCAGAACTAGAAACGCAAGCATTTAGCTACATTCGCATTAACATCTGCTAACCATGCGCATGTGACCAATAAAATTTGATTCGATTTGATGTTGCCGTTCTCCTTTACTGCTGGTCTGTAGGCTGCCTTGCACAGTAAACTCCCATCCAGCTGGCGGCCCTGTTGTGTTTCTGGGTTCGTCACCAACTAGAACGTCCCAAGATTCCTTGACTAGAACACGGAAGTAGGATTGGTAACGAGTTTTTATTGTTCCTTGTGTGCAGTAAAGAAAGACATACTGACTCAACTCAATAGGCTACCCATCTCTAATTTGACAGAAAATGTCTAAACTACAGATGTTGCGTGTGTTTTTAAATGATCGTTTATCGGCGGCTGCTGTGGATATTTTTGGTGCAGTTGAGAAAACGGTAGTGGAGTACCAGGAGGAGAATGATCGGCTACGGAGACTGCTGCGGAGGACACCGGTGATACCTCTACGTCAAATAGGTTCGTATTTGTATGAAATTCCCAATAGAGGATGGTCCTCCCCTTCCTCTGAGGAGCCTCTACCAATATTCAGCTCTATTTACTCTCAGTTTCGAAAATGCTAATTTGCCTCAAAGAAGACATCATGCAAAACAACAAATCCCCGCAAGCGCCTGCACGTCATCTCTAGCTGACACCTTGGCTAACAGAATGTTCAATTTAAAGAAATTAAGCCAATTTATTCATTACTACATTTTAGATAACATTAGATAGTTAATCCAGAGATTTGTTTAACCTTTGCCTCGATACACCAGTCCCGTCCCGATCATTATGGTGTTTGTAGTTCTTTATGTTTGTAGTTCTTTGTTAGCCACATTAGGAGAATTTCATTTTGAGGGGGTATAATTTGTGGAATTTGTCCAACATGAATCTTTCAAAAACTGAAGTACAAGGATGCCAGCAAACAACGCATACAAACCTAGCTAACTAGCTGCCGAATAGGCATCAACTCACCACGTAGTTTGTTCTTAATGTTTGTCCATAGGCTACCAGAGTGAGGACAGACATTTTTCAGAGTTAACGTGGCGAGTGAAAAACGCAATGAAATAGACCACTCTCTACCTGGTATCTTACTCTGCCGCTATACAACTTTGTATGCGTTGTGTTTGCAACCTTGTTATTTACGAAGTTTTTGGGATTCCTGTTGAAATGTTCCACAAATTATAAAAAATAGGCGAATATATTCATAAAAGTCACCTTGTCTTAGAGAGATTTACACGGTTATCAAAACGTCACGCCAGGGTTAGCCTACACGAAACACAGCCCTTATTTTAAGTCATTGTAAAATCCCCTACGGGGAAAAATGAATGGTTGAAAAAAGATTAGACCCATTTCCTTGTTTGCCCGTTTTATGGTTATAACTTATATACTGTGGTAATTTAGTATTTTATTAGGATTCCCATTAGCTGTTGCAAAAGCAGCAGCTACTCTTTCTGGGGTTCACGCAAAACATGACACATAATACAGAATTACATAATATAGAACATTAATAGATATAATATCAATATTTTTTAACCTTTATTTAACTAGGCAAGTCAGTTAAGAACAAATTCTTATTTTCAATGACGGCCTAGGAACAGTGGGTTAACTGCCTCGTTCAGGGGCAGAACGACAGATTTGTACCTTGTCAACTCAGGGGTTTGAACTTCTAACCACTAGGCTACGCTCTAACCACTAGGCTACCCTAGACAACAGGTACACGTAGCCTAAATATCAATACATAGACACAAATTATCTAGGTCAAATAGGGGAGACGCATTGTGAGGTGTTGCTTTATCTGTTTTCTAAAACAGGTTTGCTGTTCGCTTGAGACATTTTGATGGAATGGAGTTCGATGCAACAATGGCTCTTTATAATACTGATCGCTTTCTTGAATTTGTTCTGGATTTGGGGACTGTGGTAACCTCTGCTCCTCTTCTCTGTCCCTCCAGAACCCGTGCAGCTCTCTGTCTCTGAAGAGGAGGTTCCCTCTGAGCAACAGCACAGTGAGCAGGAGTGGAGTCCCAGTCTGGGGCAGAAGGACCCAGAGACCAAACAGATTAAAGAGGAACAGGAGGAAGTCAGGACCAGTCAGGAGGAAGAGCAGCTTCAAGGGGTGGAGCCTGATATCATAGAGTTCATATTTACTCCTCCTTGTGTGAAAAGTGAATGTGATCAGGAGGACCCACGTCAAGATCCCATACTAGCTGAACACCCAACTCTCCTGAAAATGTCTAAATTACAGTTGTTTCAAGAGTTTTTAAATGAGCGTTTAACGGCGTTTGCTGCTGTGGAGATTTCCGGGGAATTTGCTAAAATGATAGTGGAGTACCAAGAGGAGAATGATCGGCTACGGAGACTGCTGCGGATCACACCAGAGATACAGCTATGTAGAATAGGTTCGTATGGACATCTACTGATAGTTAGTTATAGTTCTACTCAATGAAAATGTTTTTATTAACTTCTATTGTACATGGATAAAAACATGTCTGTGTCACGAAAACCAGGAAGTTATTTGAAAGTATGAAAATAGGTTCTAGAATTTACTGACTTTAGAAACAGAAAAAAAATAAACAGATCTTTCGGTCGTTCAACCTTCATCAGAGCAAATCTCCCCAAACAGTGGGACAGATGAGGCCACTCAGGCTGCGTTTATGCAGGCAGATCAATTCTGCCCCCCCCCACCAACCCCCCCATTGGTATTTTGACCAATCATATATCTTTTCACGCCAGATAAATTTCAGTGCTGATCTGATTGGTCAATTAATGGGAAAGAGATTAGACTTGGGCAGCCAGAGATAATTACAGACACCTGTGGTAATCTAAAGTAACCCAAAGGGCCACTCGATGTCATATCACATAGAACAGAACATAGAGATGTAATTCTACAAATACAAAATGAGGTGTTTGTATCAGGAACCCATAATCTCAGACAGAACAATACAGACGACAATCTGCAACAAAAAGACAGACAAGGTAAACACATAACACCTCAGTGCTTTCAGGAAGTATTCAGAACGCTTGACTTTTTCCACATTTTGTTACGTTACAGCCTTATTCTATTCCTCATCAATTGACACACAATACCCTATGACTTCACAATACCCCATAATGACATCACAATACCCCATAATGACATCACAATACCCCATAATGACAAAGCAGAAACAGGTTTTTAGATTTTTTTTTGCATATTCCATTTACATTAGTATTCAGACCCTTTACTCAGTACTTCATTGAAGCACCTTTGGCAGCGATTACAGCCTCGAGTCTTCTTGGGTATGATGCTACAAGCTTGTCACACCTGTATTTGGGGAGTTTCTCCCATTCTTCTCTGCAGATCCTCTCAAGCCCTGTCTGGTTGGATGGGTTAGCGTAGCTGCACAGCTATTTTCAGGTCTCTCTAGAGATGTTTGATCAGGTTCAAGTCCGGACTCTGGTTGGGCCCCTCAAGGACATTCAGAGACTTGTCCCGAAGCCACTCCTGCGTTGTCTTGGCTGTGTGCTTAGGGTCGTAGTCCTGTTAAAACCTTTGCCCCCTTTCTGAGGTGCTGAGTGCTCTGGAGCAGGTTTTCATCAAGGATCTCACTGTACTTCAAATCACATTGTATTGGTCACATACACATTTAGCAGGTGTGTAGTGTAGTGAAATGCTTGTGTTTCTAGCTCCAACAGTGCAGTAGTATCTACAAATTCACAACTGTACACAAATCTAAAAAGTGGAATTAAGAAATATATAAATATTATGACGAGCAGTAAAAATACTAAAGAATATATATATATTTTTTTACCTTTATTTAACTAGGCAAGTCAGTTAAGAACAAATTCTTATTTTCAATGACGGCCTAGGAACAGTGGATTAACTGCCTGTTCAGGGGCAGAACGACAGACCTTGTCAGCTCGGGGATTTGAACTTGCAACCTTCCAGTTACTAGTTCAATGCTCTAACCACTAGGCTACCCTGCCGCCCCACAGAATACAGTATATATACAATATATGAGATGAGTAACATAGTATTTACAGTTGAAGTCAGAAGTTTACATACACTTAGGTTGGAGTCATTAAAACATGTTTTTCAACCACTCCACAAATTTCTTGTTAAAAAACTTTAGTTTTGGCAAGTCGGTTAGGGCATCTACTTTGTGCATGACACAGGTAATTTTTCCAACAATTGTTTACAGACAGATTATTTCACTTATAATTCACTGTATCACAATTCCAGTGGGTCAGAAGTTTATATACACTAAGTTGACTGTACCTTTAATCAGCTTGGAAAATTCCAGAAAATGATGTCATGGCTTTAGAAGCTTCTGATAGGCTAATTTACATAATTTGAGTCAATTGGAGGTGTACCTGTGGATGTATTTCAAGGCCTACCTTCAAACTCAATGCCTCTTTGCTTGACGTCATGGGAAAATCAAAAGAAATCAGCCAAGACCTCAGAAAAAAAATTGTAGACCTCCATAAGTCTGGTTCATCCTTGGGAGCCATTTCCAAGCGCCTGAAGGTACCACGTTCATCTGTACAAACAATAGTACGCAAGTATAAACACCATGGCAGCTGTCATACCGCTCAGGAAGGAGACGCGTTCTGTCTCCTAGAGATGAACAAACTTTGGTGTGAAAAGTGCAACTCAATCCCAGAACAACAGCAAAGGACCTTGTGAAGATGCTGGAGGAAACAGGTACAAAAGTATCTATATCCACAGTAAAACGAGTTCCATATCGACATAACCTGAAAGACCTCTCAGCAAGGAAGAAGCCACTGCTCCAAAACCGCCATAAACAATCCCGACTATGTGCCTTTTTACTGAGTAGTGGCTTCCGTCTGGCCACTCTACCATAAAGGCCTGTTTGGTGGAGTGCTGCAGAGATGGTTGTCCTTCTGGAAGGTTCTCCCATCTTCACAGAGGAACTCTGGAGCTCTGTCAGAGTGACCATCAGGTTCTTGGTCACTTCCCTGACCCTTTAACGTAACAAAAAGGTGGAAAAGGGAAGGGGTCTGAATGCTTTCTGAATGTACTGTATACATTGTCCTCTGTAATTACATGGCACAGTGAAGGATTTCCTTCATATTTTGTATTTCGTATTTTATTTATACCAATGACTAGGAGGTTAAAGTATAGTTTCTCAGCTTTTATTTGAGAGTATTTGTACCATTTTAGAAATGACAATGCTTTTTATACCTCGGGTTCCTATTTCAAGTATTTGGACAATTGGCTCGACAGGTGTTTCTGGTTAGTCAGGTGTGTTCCGTCACATAATCTGTGCAGGCATACGAGAGCTGTCAATGTCTCGTGTCTAGACTTTGCATATGCCTTTTGGAGCCTGCTTTTGTGGTGTTAACACCAATAGCAGAAAGAGGCCCAAAGAAGTGTCAATGACAGTCAATGAAGCCATTTATGAGGCTGAAACATCGGACAAAATTGATCAGAAACATAGGCTTACCAAAAAAGAAAAAAAACATAATTCAAAATTAAGAAAGCACTTGTGAGCTCAGCAATCGCAAATGGCCTGGTAGGCCAAGGAAGACCATTACCAAAGATGACCGAAGAATGTCAGACACATTAGGAACACTCCAGGAGGTAGGGTTGGACATGTCAGCCACTATCATCTACAGAAGACTTTGTCTCATAGACTAGCCTGGTCTCATATACTAGACGTAACATAGTAAATGTAAATCCGGGACACTCTAATTAGTACGAAATTAGAAACTATTCATCTACTTACTACTTTAAAAATATATATATATACTTTGCAACTACTTAGCTACTTAGCATGTTGGCTAACCCTTCCCCTAACCTTAACCCTTTTCACTAACCTTTCCCTTAACCATTTTAGTTAACCGTTACCTTAACTATAACTCCTAACCTTAACCATATATCCTAGCCTAACTAAAGTTAGCCAGCTAGCTAATGTTAGCCACCTAGCTAGAATTTGCATTAAAAAAAAAATTAAAATTCGTAACATATAGTAAGAAATTGGTGATGGACATCCACAAATTGAATACACACCATACTAAAGATGTGTCAGAGATTTACCTACATAATAATACGAAATGCTCTGAGACCAGGTTGGAACTACAGAGGTCACACTGTGAGGTGCCACTGCTTCAGAAACAGGATGGGCAGGTTACAGTTTGCAGAGTTCTGCGGGGAAAAAAAAGATTGTGGACAGATTAAAACAAAGATTAACATTAATGATTAACACCAGAATGATGGCAAGAGGAAAGTGTGGGGTGGGGGAAGAAACTGCCCGGGGGAGGGGGCGCTGTTATGGCTTGGGCATGAATGTCTGCCCCTGGAACTGGCTCACCTTCTTTACTCTCCATTGATGATGTCACTGCTCCATTGATGATGTCACTGCTGTCACTGCTCCATTGATGATGTCACTGCTGTCACTGCTCCATTGATGATGTCACTGCTGTCACTGCTCCATTGATTATGTCACTGCTGTCACTGCTCCATTGATGATGTCACTGCTGTCACTGCTCCATTGATGATGTCACTGCTGTCACTGCTCCATTGATGATGTCACCACATTAATTCTGAAGTGTACAGAAACCTATTGTCCACTAACGTATATTGTCTGCTAAAGAACAAGCAAAATGCCTCCAAACTCATTGGACGGCGCTTCGTCATTACAGCAAGACAATGACCCCGAACATATAGCCATAGCAACAAGGGAGTTTTTTCAGCCCCCCCCCCCCAAAAAAAAAAATATGTAAAGTTCTTTACTGGGCGAAGTCGATCTCCAGATTTACATCCAATTGAACATGCATTTCATTTGCTGAAGATGAGACATAAAGGCAAAAAATATTTAAAAACAACAACAACAAACTAGTGGCTGCAGTACAGAGCTGGCAGGGCGTCGCCAGAGAAGATATTGTCTTGGTCAATGGGTTGCAGACTTCAGTTAGTTATTGGATGCAAAGGATCAAATACTAAACAGTGCTTCATTTGGACTTTATAGGAATCATTTGCACCTTATATGAATCATTTGGACCTTATATGAATCATTTGGACCTTATATATGAATCATTTGGACCTTATATATGAATCATTTGGACCTTATATATGAATCATTTGAACCTTATATATGAATCATTTGGACCTTTTATATGAATCATTTGGACCTTTTATATGAATCATTTGGACCTTATATGAATCATTTGGACCTTTTATATGAATCATTTGGACCTTGCAACATGTAAAGTGTTGGTCCCATGTTTCATGAGCTGAAATAAAAGATCCCAGAAAATGTCCATACACACAAAAAGCTTATTTCTCTCAAATTTTGACCACAAATTTGTTTACATCCCTGTTAGTGAGCATTTCTCCTTTGCCAATATAATCCATCCACCTGACAGGTGTGACATATCAAAAAGCTGTTTAAACAGCATAATCATTACACAGGTGCACCTTGTGCTGGGGACAATAAAAGGCCACTCTAAAATGTGCAGTTTTGTCACACAACACAATGCCACAGATGTCTGCATACACACCAGACATGTCACCCATTGAGCATGTTTGGGATGCTCTGGATTGATGTGTATGACAGCGTGTTCCAATTCAACTTCACTCAGCCAATTGAAGAGGAGTGGGACAACATTTTCAAAGGCTACAGTCAACAGCCTGATCAACTCTATGCGAAGGAGATGTGTCGTACTGTATGAGATGTGTCGTACTGTATGAGATGTGTCGTACTGTATGAGGTGTATCGTACTGTATGAGGTACATGGTGGTCACACCAGATGTGTGTCGTACTGTATGAGGTGTGTCGTACTGTATGATGTGTGTCGTACTGTATGAGGTACATGGTGGTCACATCAGATGTGTGTCGTACTGTATGAGGTGTGTCGTACTGTATGAGGTACATGGTGGTCACACCTCATACTGTACGATACATCCACGTCTTTATTTATGTGTATTTATTTATCTGACCAACAGATGCAGATCCAGTCGTGTTAAATCCATAATATGATTATTATTATTTTATTTTTTTACTGATTTATATACCTACAGTACCAGTCAAAGGTTTGGACACACCCATTCCAGGGTTGTTTAAAGTTACAAACAACGTAAAAACCCACCAAAATAACTGATGGTTAGGAGCATGTAAAACATCAGCCATCCTCTCCGGCACCATTCTACATCTGTCTAAAGGCTGTATAGGTAACCTCTGTATCCAGGCTGTATAGGTAACCTCTGTATCCAGGCTGTATAGGTAACCTCTGTATCCAGGCTGTATAGGTAACCTCTGTATCCAGGCTGTATAGCTAGGTAACCTCTGTATCCAGGCTGTATAGCTAGGTAACCTCTGTATCCAGGCTGTATAGGTAACCTCTGTATCCAGGCTGTATAGCTGGGTAACCTCTGTATCCAGGCTGTATAGGTAACCTCTGTATCCAGGCTGTATAGCTGGGTAACCTCTGTATCCAGGCTGTATAGGTAACCTCTGTATCCAGGCTGTATAGGTAACCTCTGTATCCAGGCTGTATAGGTAACCTCTGTATCCAGGCTGTATAGGTAACCTCTGTATCCAGGCTGTATAGGTAACCTCTGTATCCAGGCTGTATAGGTAACCTCTGTATCCAGGCTGTATAGGTAACCTCTGTATCCAGGCTGTATAGCTAGGTAACCTCTGTATCCAGGCTGTATAGGTAACCTCTGTATCCAGGCTGTATAGGTAACCTCTGTATCCAGGCTGTATAGGTAACCTCTGTATCCAGGCTGTATAGGTAACCTCTGTATCCAGGCTGTATAGCTGGGTAACCTCTGTATCCAGGCTGTATAGCTGGGTAACCTCTGTATCCAGGCTGTATAGGTAACCTCTGTATCCAGGCTGTATAGGTAACCTCTGTATCCAGGCTGTATAGCTAGGTACTCTCTGTATCCAGGCTGTATAGCTGGGTAACCTCTGTATCCAGGCTGTATAGCTGGGTAACCTCTGTATCCAGGCTGTATAGGTAACCTCTGTATCCAGGCTGTATAGGTAACCTCTGTATCCAGGCTGTATAGGTAACCTCTGTATCCAGGCTGTATAGCTAGGTAACCTCTGTATCCAGGCTGTATAGGTAACCTCTGTATCCAGGCTGTATAGGTAACCTCTGTATCCAGGCTGTATAGGTAACCTCTGTATCCAGGCTGTATAGGTAACCTCTGTATCCAGGCTGTATAGCTGGGTAACCTCTGTATCCAGGCTGTATAGGTAACCTCTGTATCCAGGCTGTATAGGTAACCTCTGTATCCAGGCTGTATAGGTAACCTCTGTATCCAGGCTGTATAGGTAACCTCTGTATCCAGGCTGTATAGCTGGTTAACCTCTGTATCAAGGCTGTATAGGTAACCTCTGTATCCAGGCTGTATAGGTAACCTCTGTATCCAGGCTGTATAGGTAACCTCTGTATCCAGGCTGTATAGGTAACCTCTGTATCCAGGCTGTATAGGTAACCTCTTTATCAAGGCTGTATAGCTGGGTAACCTCTGTATCCAGGCTGTATAGCTGGGTAACCTCTGTATCCAGGCTGTATAGGTAACCTCTGCTCCTCCTCTCCTTCCCTCCAGACTCCCTGCAGCTCTCTGTCTCTGAAGAGGAGGTTCCCCCTGAGCAGCAGCACTGTGAGCAGGAGTGGAGCCCCAGTCTGGGGCAGAAGGACCCAGAGACCATACAGATTAAAGAGGAACAAGAGGAAGTCAGGACCAGTCAGGAGGAAGAGCAGCTTCAAGGGGTTGAGCCTGATATAATAGGGTTCATTTTCTCTCCTTCCTGTGTGAAAAGTGAATGTGATCAGGAGTACCAAACCCAGACTGTGGAGAACATAGAGAGAGTCTCTAAACTAGTGGATCTCAAACCTTCTGGCACTGTGACCCACCTAAAGGGTTTCAACATTCCCTGTGACCCTCCAGATAATCAGAACAATGCCTACAGCCACAGTACAGCCATAAGCAGTGACCCAGTAGAACTTGACAGTAGCCCAACATTGGGGGAAAACTCTTCCAAACCCAGCACCACGCCTAGAAAAACTCACCACTGCCGTGACTGTGGAGAAACTTTTGCTCTGAAAGCTGATCTGCAGAGACATGTGACTCTCACCAAGAAGAGACCCAGTGAATGTAGATTCTGTAAGAAACGCTACAACTCCACCTGTAAACTGAAGGCCCATGTCCGACTCTGTCACAGTGGGAAACCCTGTGTCTGCCCTGTTTGTGGAAAGATCTTCAAACAAAAAGGACATCTGTCCAGGCACATGAGGATTCACACAGGAGAGAAACCGTTTAGTTGTGGTGACTGTGGGAAGTGCTTCCGTCTGAAGGGGCATCTAACCAGGCACAAACTGATTCACACAGGGGAAAATCCATTTAGCTGTGGTGATTGTGGGAAAAGATTCAGTCTCAAGCAGCATCTAACCAGGCACAAACTGATTCACACAGGAGAGAAACCTTTTAGCTGTGGCGACTGCGGGAAAAGCTTCAATCTCAAGAAGACACTAACTGAACACATACGGACTCACACAGGAGAGAAACCTTTTAGCTGTGGTGATTGTGGAAAAAGCTTTAGTGTCAAGAAGACACTAATTGAACATATACGTACTCACACAGGAGAGAAGCCATATAGCTGTGGTGACTGTGGGAAAAGCTTCAGTGTCAATAGGAACCTAACTAAGCACAAACTGACTCACACAGGAGAGAAACAACATGGCTGCTCCGTCTGTGGTAAAAGATTCATTCAGAAGACTAATCTGCTGAGGCATGTCAAAAACAACCACAAAGAATGAAAACAAGACAAAGGAACAAAGAAAGTAAATGAGGACACAGAGAGGGGACTAAGAGATTATTGAGATACACCCAAGATCCCCTGTGGACCAACTCTAACTGGTTCTCCTGATCCTGCTCAGTCCAATGTCACAGTAATGATATAATGTGGCTGTTGTCTGAACCTAACAGGTAATGTTGCTACTCTTTGTGTAGGAAATGGACAATCTGCAGTTCAGACAACCACCAGTTTTTAGGTGAACACTCAAATTCATAGACGGATATCAAATTTGCCTGTTGCTACTTTGTTCCTTAAAGGAACCATCAGAGGTGTCCACTACAATGCAAGATTTAGTTAGCTAGAGATTTAGTCAGCTAGAGATTTAGTTATCTAGATATTTAGTCAGCTAGAGATTTAGTCAGCTAGAGATTTAGTCAGCTAGAGATTTAGTTATCTAGAGATTTAGTCAGCTAGAGATTTAGTCAGCTAGAGATTTAGTCAGCTAGAGATTTAGTCAGCTAGATTTAGTCAGCTAGAGATTTAGTCAGCTAGAGATTTAGTCAGCTAGAGATTTAGTCAGCTAGATTTAGTCAGCTAGAGATTTAGTCAGCTAGAGATTTAGTCAGCTAAATTTAGTCAGCTAGAGATTTAGTCAGCTAGAGATTTAGTCAGCTAGAGATTTAGTCAGCTAGATTTAGTCAGCTAGAGATTTAGTCAGCTAGAGATTTAGTCAGCTAGAGATTTAGTCAGCTAGATTTAGTCAGCTAGAGAGTTAGTCAGCTAGAGATTTAGTCAGCTAGATTTAGTCAGCTAGATTTAGTCAGCTAGAGATTTAGTCAGCTAGAGATTTAGTCAGCTAGATTTAGTCAGCTAGAGATTTAGTCAGCTAGAGATTTAGTAAGCTAGAGATTTAGTCAGCTAGAGATTTAGTCAGCTAGAGATTTAGTCAGCTAGATTTAGTCAGCTAGAGATTTAGTCAGCTAGATTTAGTCAGCTAGAGATTTAGTCAGCTAGTTAACTAAATAAACGTATGGAGAAAGAGATAAACACCAAATGGGCGTGGTCTAATTGACTCAACGACCAAACAACGTAAGTAAGTGTAGATTTCTAAATGAACCAGAGGATCTCTAGGTATTTCTGGTTGATTGTCAAAGTGATCTGTTTCATTGAACCCCCCCCCCCCCCCCCCCCCCCCCTCTGCAGTTCAAACAAGAACAAAGTGGGAAACCTGCCACTGTTTTGGTAAAGAGGGAAAGGGCTGGAGAAATGTAAATATTCAGACACATCTTTGGATGCCAGGACTGATCACCCATGAGATCAAAATAATAGTTTTAACCATATTCTGTGGCTGAAGTGTTTGGTTGACATTTTAGGTTCATATGTTTTGTGTTCTGATGGGGGTATGACTGTCCAAAATCCCAAAAATTCGATGTACCAAAATCACAGATTGCCCCTTAAAACCCCCTAGAGTTGATCGTCACAGGGCGACGTCATTTTGAATACAGAATATCTCCCTGTGTATTTATTATCGTGGCTGCTCCCCTCTTTCCTCCGATATTAAGTGTGCAGCTATTCAATAACATGGGGCTTTGTGAAAGAGGCCTTTTTCTACACAGGAGAAGCTCTGGGACAAGAGAAAATATTCACAGAATCATGTGTTAATCCCAAACCGTTGGTGCTACAAACTAATGTCACCAATATCGAAAAGGAGAGACTTTGTTTGGCTCTATGACATCTACGAGTTTAAGTGTCCTCTGAACTCTGTCACGGACTACGTCATTTCCAAGAGGTGTCACAAAAACCGACTGTCCCGACCAAACCGTTGGTGCTACAACCAAGTGTCACCAATATACAGTGGTGTAAAGTACTTAGATAAAAGTACTTTAAAGTATTAATTCAGTCGTTTTTTGGGGGACTTAACTTTACTATTTATATTTTTTGACAACTTTTACTTCACTACATTCCTAATGAAAATAATGTTCAAATTTACGCACTTATCAAGAGAACACCTGGTCATCCCTACTGCCTCTGATCTGGAGGACTCACTAAACAGAGAACATCCCTGGTCGTCCCTACTGCCTCTGATTTGGAGAACTCACTAAACAGAGAACATCCCTGGTCATCCCTACTGCCTCTGATCTGGAGGACTCACTAAACAGAGAACATCCCTGGTCATCCCTACTGCCTCTGATCTGGAGGACTCACTAAACAGAGAACATCCCTGGTCGTCCCTACTGCCTCTGATCTGGAGAACTCACTAAACAGAGAACATCTCTGGTCATCCCTACTGGAGGACTCACTAAACAGAACATCCCTGGTCATCCCTACTGCCTCTGATCTGGAGGACTCACTAAACAGAGAACATCCCTGGTCATCCCTACTGCCTCTGATCTGGAGGACTCACTAAACAGAGAACATCCCTGGTCATCCCTACTGCCTCTGATCTGGAGGACTCACTAAACAGAGAACATCCCTGGTCATCCCTACTGCCTCTGATCTGGAGGACTCACTAAACAGAGAACATCCCTGGTCGTCCCTACTGCCTCTGATCTGGCAGACTCACTAAACAGAGAACACGTGGTCATCCCTACTGCCTCTGATCTGGCGGACTCACTAAACAGAAAACATCCCTGGTCATCCCTACTGCCTCTGATCTGGAGGACTCACTAAACAGAGAACATCCCTGGTCATCCCTACTGACTCTGATCTGGAGGACTCACTAAACAGAGAACACGTGGTCATCCCTACTGCCTCTGATCTGGCGGACTCACTAAACAGAAAACATCCCTGGTCATCCCTACTGCCTCTGATCTGGCAGACTCACTAAATATAAATGCGTTGTTTGTAAATAATGTCGGAGTGTTGGAGTGTACCCGTGACTATCCGTCTGCTTTGCTTAGTATAAGGAATTTGAAATGATTTATACTTTTACCTTTGATACTTAAGTATATTTAGAACCAAATACTTTTACTCAAGTAGTATTTTACTGAGTGACTTTCACTTTTCACTTGAGTCATTTTCTATTAAGGTATCTTTACTTTTACTCAAGTATGACAACTGGGTACTTTTTCCACCTCTGCCAATATTGAAAACTCAGGAATGCGAAGGTGTCGGTTGTTGTGCTTTAGAACACACACAAGCTCCAGGTAACCCAGGTAACCCAGTACCAGGCTGTAAAAAGTGCATAGGGTATAATGTGTAAAAATAAAGTAACAACCCATGAATGAGTCGGCGTGTCCAAACTTTTGACTTACACACACATACGTATTCAGACCCCTCGACCTTCTCCACATTGTGTTACGTTACAGTCTTATTCTAAAATGGATTTAAATACAGGGTAGCGGCAGGGTAGCCTAGTGGTTAGAGCGTTGGACTAGTAACCGGAAGGTTGCAAGTTCAAACCCCCGAGCTGACGAGGTACAAATCTGTCGTTCTGCCCCTGAACAGACAGTTAACCCACTGTTCCTAGACCGTCATTGAAAATAAGAATTTGTTCTTAACTGACTTGCCTGGTTAAATAAAGGTAAAATAAATAAATAAATAATAAACATGTATTTCCTCACACAATACCCCATAATGACATCACAATACCCCATAATGACATCACAATACCCCATAATGACATCACAATACCCCATAATGACATCACAATACCCCATAATGACATCACAATAACCCATAATGACATCACAATACCCCATAATGACATCACAATACCCCATAATGACATCACAATACCCCATAATGACATCACAATACCCCATAATGACAACACAATACCCCATAATGACATCACAATACCCCATAATGACATCACAATACCCCATAATGACATCACCATACCCCATAATGACATCACAATACCCCATAATGACATCACAATACCCCATAATGACATCACAATACCCCATAATGACATCACAATTACCCCATAATGACATCCCAATACCCCATAATGACATCACAATACCCCATAATGACATCACAATACCCCATAATGACATCCCAATACCCCATAATGACATCCCAATACCCCATAATGACATCACAATACCCCATAATGACATCACAATACCCCATAATGACATCACAATTACCCCATAATGACATCCCAATACCCCATAATGACATCACAATACCCCATAATGACATCACAATACCCCATAATGACATCCCAATACCCCATAATGACATCACAATACCCCATAATGACATCACAATACCCCATAATGACATCACAATACCCCATGATGACAAAGCAAAAATAGGTTTAGACATTTTTGCAAATGTATAAATACCTTATTTACATCAGTATTCAGACCCTTTTCTATGAGACTTGACATTGAGCTCAGGTGTATCCTGTGTCTATTGATCAGCCCTGAGATGTTTTTACTACTTGATTGGAGTCCACCTGTGGTAAATTCAACTGTTTGGACATGATTTGGAAAGGCACACACCTACATACAGTACCAGTCAAAAGTTTGGACACACCTACTCATTGAAGGGTTTTTCTTTACTTGTACTATTTTCTACATTGTAGAATAATAGCGACATACCTGAACTGTGCAGCGACATAATCAACCCAAATGAAATGGTTTGGGATGAGTTGGAGCGTAGAGTGAAGGAACAGCAGCCAACAAGTGCTCAGCATATGTACGAACCCCTTCAAGACTGTTGGAGAAGCATTCCAGGTGAAGCTGGTTGAGAAAATGCCAAGAGTGTGCAAAGCTGTCATCAAGGCAAAGGCTGGCTACTTTGAAGAAACTCATCTCAACTATATTTTGATTTGTTTAACACTTTTTTGGTTTACTACATGATACCATGTGTGTTATTTCATAGTGTTGATGTCTTCACTATTATTCTACAATGTAGAAAATAGTACAAATAAAGAAAATCCCTGGAATGAGGAAGTGTGTCCAAACTTTTGACTGGTACTGTATATAAGGTCCCACAGTTGCATGCCAGAGCAAAAACCAAGCCACGAGGTTGAAGAAATTGTCTGTAGAGATCAGCGACAGGATTGTGTCGAGGCACAGATCTGGGGAAGGGTGCCAAAACACTTATGCAGCATTGAAGGTCCCCAAGAACACAGTGGCCTCCATTATTATTAAATGGAAGACATTTGGAACCACCAAGACTCTTCCTAGAGCTGGACGCCCGGCCAAACTGACCAATCGGGGGTGAAGAGCCTTGGTCAGGGAGGTGTCGAAGAACCCGATGGTCACTCTGACAGAGCTCCAGAGTTCCTCTGTGGAGATGGGGGAACCTTCCAGAAGGACAACCATCTCTGCAGCACTCCACCAATCAGGCCTTTATGGTAGAGTGGCCAGACGGAAGCCACTCCTCAGTAAAAGGCACATGACAGACAGCTTGGAGTTTGTCAAAAGGCACCTAAAGACTCTCAGACCATGAGAAACAAGGTCCTCTGGTCTGATGAAACCAAGATTGAACTCTTTGCCCTGAATGCCAAGTGTCATGTCTGGAAGAAACCTGGCACCATCCCTACGGTGAAGCATGGTGGTGGCAGCATTATGCTGTGGGGATGTTTTTCAGCAGCAGGGACTGGGAGACTAGTACAGAGAGATCCTTGATGAAAACCTGCTCCAGAGCACTGGGGAAAAGGTTCACCTTCCAACAGGACCCTAAGCACACAGCCAAGACAACGCAGGAGAGGCTTCAGGACAAGTCTCTGAATGTCCTTCAGTGGCCATGAACCTGATCTAACATATCTGGAGAGACCTGAAAATAGCTGTGCAGCGACGCTCCACATCCAACCTGACAGAGCTTGAGAGGATCTGCAGAGAAGAATGGGAGAAACTCCCCAAATACAAGTGTGACAAGCCTGTAGCGTCATACCCAAGAAGACTCGAGGCTGTAATCGCTGCCAAAGGTGCTTCAACAAAGTACTGAGTAAAGGGTCTGAATACTAATGTAGATGGGATATTTAAGTTTTTTGTTTTTATTTTACATTTAAAAAAAGAAAACGTTTTTGCTTTGTTATTATGGGGTATTGTGATGTCATTATGGGGTATTGTGATGTCATTATGGGGTATTGTGATGTCATTATGGGGTATTGTGATGTCATTATGGGGTATTGTGATGTCATTATGGGGTATTGTGATGTCATTATGGGGTATTGTGATGTCATTATGGGGTATTGGTTGTAGATTGATGAGGGGAAAAAAACAACAATTGAATACATTTTAGAATAAGGCTGTAACCTAAACAAAATGTGGAGAGAGTCAAGGGGTCTGAATACTTTCCGAATGCACTGTATATCTCCTAGTTTTAGGACAGACACTTCAAAACCTTGTTCCCGATGATTTCTTTTTTGACTGTCTCATTTTTTTGCCATTTATGAATGTGTTATTCAATGCGTTTATCTGGGCTATAGCAGAAAAGGACAAATTCTGTTTCATCAAATATTATTTATTTTTATTCCTACAGGGTTCCTAAAATTTTAAATAAATCTTAAAACAATTCCATAATGTATGTTATCTTAGTAGAGATTGATATCTAAGTGCTGAAACCTAAAGGGTGAACATGGTCCTGATAGAAACTCGTCTGCTTCCTCGTTCTGAACTATTGCTCAGTTTAGTACCAGTGCAGTAATAGCACCAAGCGACCACTAGATGGGGGTGTAGGACCACTACATAAGGAAGTGTCCTGTACTGTGTAATATATTAGTAGTCAACACAGAACTTGGCTTCTGCAGCCAAAGACGAGCTTTTGAAGTCAACATATCTACTGCGTTTTACACTGTAATTTAATCTCACGCTAACACAGTTTAATTGTGTGTGTGAGTGAAAAAGAGAGGGAACGGTGTGTGTGTGTGTGTGTGTGTGTGTGTGTGTGTGTGTGTGTGTGTACGCTCCGATACAATGTGTCTTTGTGAGTCCTTGGCATGCGGTCAGAACTGTTTGGATATCAGTGAAAGGAGAGGGAATGAGAGGGATATCAGTGAAAGGAGAGAGTGAATGAGACAAAGAGAGAGGAAGGGCGGTGAAAGGGGGAGGGAGAGAGAGAGTGAAAGATGGGAGAGAGAGAGAGTGAAAGACGGGAGAGAGAGAGAATGAAAGACGGCAGAGAGAGAGGAAGGGCGGTGAAAGAGGGAGGGAGGGAGAGAGAGAGTGAAAGATGGGAGAGGGAGGGAGAGGGTGAAAGATGGGAGAGGGAGGGAGAGAGTGAAAGATGGGGGAGGGAGGGAGGGAGGGGGAGAGAGGAAGGGAGGGGAGAGAAAGTGGGAAGGAGGGCTTTCATAATTACCTCATACATCTCCCCCTCTTCTTTCCATGTTTGTCCTCACCTTCATCTTCCTCTCTCTTCATAACCTAATTTAACGACTTTCAAATGATGCATCCTTTAATCTCTCTCTCTCCTCTCTTTCCTCTCTTCTCTCTCTCTTCTCTTCTCTCTTCTCTCTCTCTCTTTTCTTTCTCTCTCTCCTCTCTTTTCTCTCTTCTCTCTTCTCTCTCTCCCCTCTTTTTCCCCTCTTTTCTCTCTCTCCTCTCTTTTCTCTCTTCTCTTCTCTCTCTCTCTCTCTCCCCTCTTTTCTCTCCCTCCCCTCTTTTCTCTCTCTGCTCTCTTTTCCCTCTCTCCAGGTCACACTCTCTCCCTCCACCCTCTCTTCCTCCCCCATCTCTATCCCCCTCATCCTCTCTGTCAGTCTCTCTCACCCTCTCTTCCTCCCCCATCTCTATCCCCCCTCATCCTCTCTGTCTGTCTCTCTCACCCTCTCTCTGAGGTATCTTCGACACCTCCCTGACCAAGGCTCTTCACCCCCGATTGGTCAGTTTGGCCGGGCGTCCAGCTCTAGGAAGAGTCTTGGTGGTTCCAAATGTCTTCCATTTAATAATAATGGAGGCCACTGTGTTCTTGGGGACCTTCAATGCTGCATAAGTGTTTTGGCACCCTTCCCCAGATCTGTGCCTCGACACAATCCTGTCGCTGATCTCTACAGACAATTTCTTCAACCTCGTGGCTTGGTTTTTGCTCTGGCATGCAACTGTGGGACCTTATATACAGTACCAGTCAAAAGTTTGGACACACTTCCTCATTCCAGGGATTTTCTTTATTTGTACTATTTTCTACATTGTAGAATAATAGTGAAGACATCAACACTATGAAATAACACACATGGTATCATGTAGTAAACCAAAAAAGTGTTAAACAAATCAAAATATAGTTGAGATGAGTTTCTTCAAAGTAGCCAGCCTTTGCCTTGATGACAGCTTTGCACACTCTTGGCATTTTCTCAACCAGCTTCACCTGGAATGCTTCTCCAACAGTCTTGAAGGGGTTCGTACATATGCTGAGCACTTGTTGGCTGCTGTTCCTTCACTCTACGCTCCAACTCATCCCAAACCATTTCATTTGGGTTGATTATGTCGCTGCACAGTTCAGGTATGTCGCTATTATTCTACAATGTAGAAAATAGTACAAGTAAAGAAAAACCCTTCAATGAGTAGGTGTGTCCAAACTTTTGACTGGTACTGTATGTAGGTGTGTGCCTTTCCAAATCATGTCCAAACAGTTGAATTTACCACAGGTGGACTCCAATCAAGTAGTAAAAACATCTCAGGGCTGATCAATAGACACAGGATACACCTGAGCTCAATGTCAAGTCTCATAGAAAAGGGTCTGAATACTGATGTAAATAAGGTATTTATACATTTGCAAAAATGTCTAAACCTATTTTTGCTTTGTCATCATGGGGTATTGTGATGTCATTATGGGGTATTGTGATGTCATTATGGGGTATTGTGATGTCATTATGGGGTATTGGGATGTCATTATGGGGTATTGTGATGTCATTATGGGGTATTGTGATGTCATTATGGGGTATTGTGATGTCATTATGGGGTATTGTGATGTCATTATGGGGTATTGTGATGTCATTATGGGGTATTGTGATGTCATTATGGGGTATTGTGATGTCATTATGGGGTATTGTGATGTCATTATGGGGTATTGGTTGTAGATTGATGAGGGGAAAAAAACAACAATTGAATACATTTTAGAATAAGGCTGTAACCTAAACAAAATGTGGAGAGAGTCAAGGGGTCTGAATACTTTCCGAATGCACTGTATATCTCCTAGTTTTAGGACAGACACTTCAAAACCTTGTTCCCGATGATTTCTTTTTTGACTGTCTCATTTTTTTGCCATTTATGAATGTGTTATTCAATGCGTTTATCTGGGCTATAGCAGAAAAGGACAAATTCTGTTTCATCAAATATTATTTATTTTTATTCCTACAGGGTTCCTAAAATTTTAAATAAATCTTAAAACAATTCCATAATGTATGTTATCTTAGTAGAGATTGATATCTAAGTGCTGAAACCTAAAGGGTGAACATGGTCCTGATAGAAACTCGTCTGCTTCCTCGTTCTGAACTATTGCTCAGTTTAGTACCAGTGCAGTAATAGCACCAAGCGACCACTAGATGGGGGTGTAGGACCACTACATAAGGAAGTGTCCTGTACTGTGTAATATATTAGTAGTCAACACAGAACTTGGCTTCTGCAGCCAAAGACGAGCTTTTGAAGTCAACATATCTACTGCGTTTTACACTGTAATTTAATCTCACGCTAACACAGTTTAATTGTGTGTGTGAGTGAAAAAGAGAGGGAACGGTGTGTGTGTGTGTGTGTGTGTGTGTGTGTGTGTGTGTGTGTGTGTGTGTGTACGCTCCGATACAATGTGTCTTTGTGAGTCCTTGGCATGCGGTCAGAACTGTTTGGATATCAGTGAAAGGAGAGGGAATGAGAGGGATATCAGTGAAAGGAGAGAGTGAATGAGACAAAGAGAGAGGAAGGGCGGTGAAAGGGGGAGGGAGAGAGAGAGTGAAAGATGGGAGAGAGAGAGAATGAAAGACGGCAGAGAGAGAGGAAGGGCGGTGAAAGAGGGAGGGAGGGAGAGAGAGAGTGAAAGATGGGAGAGGGAGGGAGAGGGTGAAAGATGGGAGAGGGAGGGAGAGAGTGAAAGATGGGGGAGGGAGGGAGGGAGGGGGAGAGAGGAAGGGAGGGGAGAGAAAGTGGGAAGGAGGGCTTTCATAATTACCTCATACATCTCCCCCTCTTCTTTCCATGTTTGTCCTCACCTTCATCTTCCTCTCTCTTCATAACCTAATTTAACGACTTTCAAATGATGCATCCTTTAATCTCTCTCTCTCCTCTCTTTCCTCTCTTCTCTCTCTCTCTTCTCTCTCTCTTCTCTTCTCTCTTCTCTCTCTCTCTTTTCTTTCTCTCTCTCCTCTCTTTTCTCTCTTCTCTCTTCTCTCTCTCCCCTCTTTTTCCCCTCTTTTCTCTCTCTCCTCTCTTTTCTCTCTTCTCTTCTCTCTCTCTCTCTCTCCCCTCTTTTCTCTCCCTCCCCTCTTTTCTCTCTCTGCTCTCTTTTCCCTCTCTCCAGGTCACACTCTCTCCCTCCACCCTCTCTTCCTCCCCCATCTCTATCCCCCTCATCCTCTCTGTCAGTCTCTCTCACCCTCTCTTCCTCCCCCATCTCTATCCCCCCTCATCCTCTCTGTCTGTCTCTCTCACCCTCTCTCTGACCTTCAGTCACTAATCAGGCCAATAGGGAACATGGCCACAGGGCACAGCTGTGTTTGTCCGGGTGTATTTTTATCACAATATATTGACAGTTAGCAGAAACAAAAGGTTAGTGTAAAGAATAATAGACTATTAATATGTTTCTCTGATCATTTAATGTACATTTCCTTTGGGAACAGACCACCTGCTGTGAGTCCCAAATGGAACCCAAAGTGCACTACTTCTGACCAGGGCCTATAGGACTCTGTAGTGCACTACTTCTGACCAGGGCCTATAGGACTCTGTAGTGCACTACTTCTGACCAGGGCCTATAGGACTCTGTAGTGCACTATATATATAGGAGATAGAGAGCCATTTGGAACACAGCCATGTTGTAGAGGCTGAAGTAGGGAAAGTGATTAGAGGGGAACTGACACTTATCAGTTAATGCCAGACTCTACAGGGAGAGGAGAGAGCAAGGGAGAGGAGAGAGTGAATGAGACTATTGCCACCACAGGTGTCCACTCTTTAATATGGCCATCCAACACACATGTCTGGAGGATGGGAAGGTGTGTGTGTGTGTGTGTGTGTGTGTGTGTGTGTGTGTGTGTGTGTGTGTGTGTGTGTGTGTGTGTGTGTGTGTGTGTGTGTGTGTGTGTGTGTGTGTGTGTCAGCGGGCTGGTGCACTCTGTTGCCGGTAGGAGAGAGAGGGGGACGTTTTTTTTGTAAATGTATTTTTAATATTTAGGCGAGAGGAAATTTAGACTGTTTAGCACCTACCTTATGGTGGTCATGTTGGGTTTTAACACATTGGGTTATCTAATGAACTATAACCCATCTATATTACTTGTAGTTTTTATCTTGTTATTTTTAAAAGTGTATTTACATATCTACCCACAAAACATGTATTTATTTTTTAATACTGAATGATAAGAAGTAATGAATGAGACAATACATTGCAAAACAATATTTTATTTCAACCCCACCTATCACTAACACAATGGAAAGCCACCTATCACTTAACACAATGGAAAGCCACCTATCACTAACACAATGGAAAGCCACCTATCACTAACACAATGGAAAGCCACCTATCACTTAACACAATGGAAAGCCACCTATCACTAACACAATGGAAAGCCACCTATCACTAACACAATGGAAAGCCACCTATCACTAACACAATGGAAAGCCACCTATCACTAACACAATGGAAAGCCACCTATCACTAACACAATGGAAAGCCACCTATCACTAACACAATGGAAAGCCACCTATCACTAACACAATGGAAAGCCACCTATCACTAACACAATGGAAAGCCACCTATCACTAACACAATGGAAAGCCACCTCTCACTTAACACAATGGAAAGCCACCTCTCACTTAACACAATGGAAAGCCACCTATCACTTAACACAATGGAAAGCCACCTATCACTTAACACAATGGAAAGCCACCTATCACTAACACAATGGAAAGCCATCTATCACTAACACAATGGAAAGCCACCTATCACTTAACACAATGGAAAGCCACCTATCACTTAACACAATGGAAAGCCACCTATCACTTAACACAATGGAAAGCCACCTATCACTTAACAAAATGGAAAGCCACGTATCACTAACACAATGGAAAGCCACCTATCACTTAACACAATGGAAAGCCACCTATCACTTAACACAATGGAAAGCCACCTATCACTAACACAATGGAAAGCCACCTATCACTAACACAATGGAAAGCCACCTATCACTTAACACAATGGAAAGCCACCTATCACTTAACACAATGGAAAGCCACCTATCACTTAACACAATGGAAAGCCACGTATCACTAACACAATGGAAAGCCACCTATCACTTAACACAATGGAAAGCCACCTATCACTTAACACAATGGAAAGCCACCTATCACTTAACACAATGGAAAGTACAAGATAAACAAGACGGATGCACTAGGTCCAGCACCTGTCCACTACATGCATTTACATGGGGCTGTGAGCAGTGACCAACGTGTTGGTTCCAACCTCAAAAGTTACAACAAAGAAGGTTATCAGGTCTGTTAGAAATGAACTGTCCCACTCTGGACAAGGGAAGCATTTTCACTGATAGGACAGGTGGACTGTGTTGTAGAAATGTCCTCATCACACTGTGAATCATTTAGCACGCATACTTACAATTTGAATGCGGGGTGTATCATTTCCGTTCCGTATGAAGATTGTCTTACCCGTTACAAAGTGTTTCAGCATCTTCTGCCAGGTCACTTGGCCTCTTCGTTCTCTCTGGAAGACGACTCACGTCCGATGTCACTTCGTCGCAGCCAGTCACCCCTTCATCACACCTACAACACACCTACAACACCCATACAACACAACACCCCTACAACACCCCTACAACACAGAAGTGAATGAGACTATTGCCACCACAGGTGTCCACTCTTTAATATGGCCATCCAACACACATGTCTGGAGGTGTTTTCTCATGTCTTAAGGGTGAAGAGACAGAGATGCTCATTGATGACGTTTAAACTTGTATCAAAAGACATCAATAAAAAAAAATGTCCCTGTCTGTCGTTTTTACGCTCTTATCCAGAGCAACTTGGTACATCCATTTTAATGAATGGTTCCTTGTGGGAATCAAACCCACAACCCTGCCACTACAAGCATTATGCTCTACTAACGGAGCCACACGGGACTGTCCTAACCTGGCAGCAGTCAGTGCAGCCCCACTGGGAAGGAAGTTATTGAGGAATGGTACGAGTTAGAGGAGGAGGACATCTCAAGCACTGAGGTTTGTGGGGACAACTTGGGGCTCAGGTGCCTTCCTTGGCTACCTGAAGAACCAATGCAAAGCACTTCATGGATTTCAATGGAATAACAACCAACGCAAAGCAAATCATATGTTTCGATGTAATAGCTAGCTGGTTTCTGAGCTACTGGTTTCTGAGCCAATGATTTATATATACACTAGATGACTGACAGGGGGCGCTGTTTGAAAGCCACCTCCATCTTGGCACTACTCTTCCTGTTCCTTTTCCTACGTTGTAAAAAGTATTTTAGGAGATATAGAAGTGCTTTATTAATATCTATCTAATATTTGCTGTTGCTTATTTTCTTATAGACGTCTTGATGCTTTTTTTTTTTACAATTATATTGTGTGAAGCAAAACATCAAAAATAAAAAAAACATCCTCCAGTGATTTTTGAACTTTGCAATTCAAGGAGTTGGTTTGATGGGAAGTTGTGATGTCACCCCCCCCCCCCCCCCCCCCCTGCCTGTAGAAACAATGGAGAACAAAGGAGGAAAGCCCACCCCACCCCCACTTGTGATGTCATGAGTTACTTGGACAACCTATTGAGATGTGCATCATTTTGTTAAGTAAATCAGGTTCATGTGTGGTGAAAAGGAGACTGGAGAGCCACTTGCAAGTACATTTTCAGAAAGTACACAAGCCTCTGTCATATGGACACACTGATATACCGTGAGCCATTGGTGGCTAAAGAAATGTGGAATTCAGAGAAAGTCTCAAGGCAACAATAGGCCTCAGACTGGACACACAAGCAGTCTTGTCCCACCATGGTATCCAATTGGTAGTTACAGTCTTGTCCCACCATGGTATCCAATTGGTAGTTACAGTCTTGTCCCATTGCTGCAGCTCCCGTACAGACTCAGAAGAGGCATGCATCGTCTGAAACACAACCCAGCCAAGCTGCTTCCTGACACAATGCCCACTTAACCTGGAAGCCAGTTGCACCAATGTGTCAGAAGAAACACCAAACACCCGGCGACCACATCAGCATCCATTGTGCCAAGCCCACCACAGGAGTTGCTGGTGCGCAATGGGACAAGAACATCCCTGCCGGCCAAACCCTCCACTAACCCGGACGACACTGGCCCCATGGGTATCCCGATCGGCTGCGACAGAGCCTGGACTTGAACCAGAATCTCTAACGGAAGTTATTGGACAATGGGCGCACACTGGTTGAATCCACTTTGTTCCCACGTAATTTCAATGACATTACATTGGGGCCTCCTGAGTGGCACAGCTAGTACTGCATTGCAGGAGGCCCCAATGTAATGTCATTGAAATGACGTGGGAACAAAGTGGATTCAACCAGTGTCCAATAACTTCCGTTGTCAACTAAGTAAAATACATAAAGCCGACAAATGAAAAACATGAGAAAATATCCTGATGAAAATGCCGGTTCTTTCAGTCACATTCATCTCTCTACTCCGCCTGTCTGCCTCCCGTTCTATCTGTCTTGACTTGTGCTGTAGCTAGTGAAGTGAAGCCTTGTATTCAATCAACCAACTGGGTCCGGCCCAAAGCTGTAATGCTATCGTGAACTAGCCTATTCTGGGCCCTCAGAGTTACCCGCACCAGTGAGCTCGGGTTGGACACAGTTGATATTGTGTAAAGGGGGAAAAGTGTTGAGGTATTTTATGACGTTTCCTCTGGATATTATGGGGATTCTCAGAGACATTTTTAGCTCTTTCACACTGAAGACTAGTGATTATCAACTATTATCATTCACAATGGATTTTTAAAAATAATTTGTTTTACTTTGTTGACTTACATGCTGACCAAACCACACAGGAGTACATCCATGTACATTACAAAACGAACTCTGAACCAATTATATTCATTTGGGGACAGGTTAAAAATGTTGCTAACTTTAAAAAATATATATCTATATATATTCATAAATGATGGTCATGAAATAAACCAAAACGTGTTTCTCACAAGTGTAGCAGGTTGTGAACTCTGCAAACAACGTTTCCACTCTGAGAATAAGAACAGCAAATGACTTAATTAAAACATGCATTATTAACAGAAATGAATGTAACCAAATGATGGGGATTAATGGTAAATGTACTACTGGTGACATGTGTAATGGGGAATTGATACAAATAAACAATCAAAGGGCAAACAACTCACACGAAACAGTAAATGCTAAGAATTGGAGGGCAAACAACTCACATGAAACAGTAAATACTAAGAATTGGAGGGCAAACAACTCACACGAAACAATAAATGATAAGAATTGGAGGGCAAACAACTCACATGAAACAATAAATGATAAGAATTGGAGGGCAAACAACTCACATGAAACAATAAATGATAAGAATTGGAGGGCAAACAACTCACATGAAACAATAAATGATAAGAATTGGAGGGCAAACAACTCACATGAAACAATAAATGCTAAGAATTGGAGGGCAAACAACTCACATGAAACAATAAATGCTAAGAATTGGAGGGCAAACAACTCACATGAAACAATAAATGCTAAGAATTGGAGGGCAAACAACTCACATGAAACAATAAATGCTAAGAATTGGAGGGCAAACAACTCACATGAAACAGTAAATACTAAGAATTGGAGGGCAAACAACTCACACGAAACAATAAATGATAAGAATTGGAGGGCAAACAACTCACATGAAACAGTAAATGATAAGAATTGGAGGGCAAACAACTCACATGAAACAATAAATGCTAAGAATTGGAGGGCAAACAACTCACACGAAACAATAAATGATAAGAATTGGAGGGCAAACAACTCACATGAAACAATAAATGATAAGAATTGGAGGGCAAACAACTCACATGAAACAATAAATGATAAGAATTGGAGGGCAAACAACTCACACGAAACAGTAAATGCTAAGAATTGGAGGGCAAACAACTCACATGAAACAATAAATGCTAAGAATTGGAGGGCAAACAACTCACATGAAACAATAAATGATAAGAATTGGAGGGCAAACAACTCACACGAAACAATAAATGCTAAGAATTGGAGGGCAAACAACTCACATGAAACAATAAATGCTAAGAATTGGAGGGCAAACAACTCACACGAAACAATAAATGCTAAGAATTGGAGGGCAAACAACTCACATGAAACAATAAATGCTAAGAATTGGAGGGCAAACAACTCACATGAAACAATAAATGCTAAGAATTGGAGGGCAAACAACTCACATGAAACAATAAATGCTAAGAATTGGAGGGCAAACAACTCACATGAAACAATAAACGCTAAGAATTGGAGGGCAAACAACTCAGCCATTCTGGAGAGAGACACAGTTTATATCTTTACCACAGACCCTCCCTGTCTTCTTGTCATAACATTGCAAATAGTTGAATACTCAAGACCCATCCTCTTCATATTTTAGAGGCTTTTCACTGACAACAGCAACTCAACAATCAGCTAGGTCTATTGCCACGTCCAGTGCTCAAGTAGGCAAGCCTAGGCCTACACAGCTTGTTATTCAAAACCAAACAGCCATTTGTGCTCTCTGGTGAAGTCATTTGACATATTTCATTTATTTTTGTATAGAAAAGGAATAATTCAATAGTTTTGGGCAGATAATTTAAAGGGAGTTTAGCACTCCCTAAAATAGCTCACATTCCCCGTGTGCAGTATGGTACTTGCACTGCTAGGGGTTGTGGGATTGATTCCAGCAGGGACCAATATGAAAATGTCTGCGATCACTGCTGTTTTCTGCACTGTAAAAAAGCATTTGTTAAATCATTTTTTTGTCAGGTCATCAGGACTATTAAGCCAATGCAACAGCCTGTTTTCAAAAACGGTAGGCTACCAGTAAAAGTGCGTCGCTGCGGGACAATGTCTAGGCTACTATTCTATTTTGGAGAGGATCGGGATCGATGGGGTCTCGCCTAGGGCGGCATCTCGCCCAAGACCTGCCGAGGAAACACGCTTCAACGTAGCTGACATTCTTTATGGGGTGTTGTAGGAGGCAGCATGCATGAGAACGGATCACTTTGTGTTAGCTGGCAGTGTGAGCGCGTTAAAAACTCCAACGTTCTTGCCACGCTTCAGCGTAAAGTCTCCAACGCACAGAACACGCCTCAAATTAAAAATGGAATGACAGCGTCTGTCTGTCTGAAAAGAAGAGAGTAGAGAAAAAAAACAACCCTTTTCCCCCCTCACTCTTACTCACTGAATCTCTCCTTCCTTCTCGCTCTGTCCTGCGTGCTCCCCCCTTTCTCAAAAACATGAAGGAAGAAAGAGAAGAATCCGGCTGGACGAGTGTGGAGAAGGGAAAGTTTGAGGACAGCTTTTAAAAGAAAACGAAAGAGAGAGAGGGAGACACTAATATGCGGATGGAATGAAGATAGGGTGCTTTATAGCCATTCAACGCAATTAAGCGAGACATACGGGCTGTGCACAAGAACGCAGTTACTCGACTTTTCTCAACGTGAGACTTTTAGAATCATTTTAGGATAGATGAATACTCAAACCTCGACTATTAAGACACAAATTATCGTATTTACTAAGTCCTAGAGCAGCTTCATGAGCTGCAAGTCACAGCTCATCCCGGAAAAGGACTTAGCCCCGAGGACCAAGGGGCAGTGACTAGGGCAGGTCGCCGCACCCGGAGTTTAGGCGTTGCCACACGGCGTTGACCCGGAGCCATGGCAGGGGCGAAGCCCGGAGTCCACGCTCTACAGCTCAAACCTGTGTCGGTTCACGACATACTAAAACGGGGCAGCAAGTTTATCAAATGGGACGAGGTTAGTAGTCTACCTACATATCCAAACGTGTGTGTATTCTTCTCGTATTTTCTCCCCCGCCACAAGTGGCATTCAAGCGCCATTCATTTAAAATCTAATAGTAGCATAACTATATGTTAATGTTTTATTGACAAATCTGTACTTTGTGGACATTACTTTGTAGAGCCATGTTGGTTGTGAGAGACAAAGTTGCCTTTTGCCACCACAGTCAGAGCAGCCCAGAGGCTGTACTGTAGTACAGGCTCAACCTGGTCTCAGAGCATTTCGTATGATTCTGTATGTAAATCGCACAGACTCCATTTAGTATATGTTACGTTTTGTTTGGTTACATAAGACCAATGGTTACTTAACTAACCCACACCGTAACACTTTAACTCCTAAGCTTAATCCTAACTTTAAACATAACCCCTAGCCTAGCTAATGTCAGTGAGCTAGCTAACGTTAGCCACCTAGCTAGAATTCATAACATAACATTGCAAAATTCATAACATACACTACATGACCAAAAGTACCTGCTTGTCGAACATCTCATTCCAAAATCATGGGCATTAATATGGAGTTGATCCCCCCTTTGCTGCTATAACAGCCTCCACTCTTCTGGGAAAGCTTTCTACTAGATGTTGGAACATTGCTGCGGGGACTTGCATCCATTAAGCCACAAGAGCATTAGTGAGGTCAGGCACTGATGTTGGGAAATGAGGACTGGCTTGCAGTCGGCGTTCCAATTCATCCCAAAGGTGTTCGATGGGGTTGAGGTCAGGGCTTTGTGCAGGTCAGTGAAGTTAATTCACACCGATCTCAACAAACCATTTCTGTATAGACCTCGCTTTGTGTACGGGGGCATTGTCATGCTGAAACAGGAAGGGGCCTTCCCCAAACTGTTGCCACAAAGTTGGAAACACAGAATCGTCTAGTATATGCTGTAGCATTAAGTTGTTCCTTAACTGGAGCTAAGGGGCTGAGCCCGAACCATGAAAAACCGCCCCAGACCATTATTCCTCATCCACCAAACTTTACAGTTGGCACTATGCATTGGGGCAGGTAGCGTTCTCCTGGCATCTGCCAAACCCGTATTCATCGGTTGCACTGTTAGATGGTGAAGCGTGAGTCATCACTCCAGAGTCCAATGGCGGCGAGCTTTACACCACTCCAGCTGAAGCTTGTCCTTGCGCATGGTGAACTTAGGCTTGTGCTCGGCCATGGAAACCCATTTCATGAAGTTCCTGACGAACAGTTCTTGTGCTGACGTTTTCTTCCAGAGGCAGTTTGGAACTCGGTAGTGAGTGTTGCAACCGAGGACAGACGATTTCCACACGCTACACGCTTAAGCACTCGGTGGTCCCGTTCTGTGAGCTTGTGTGGTCTACCACTTTGCGGCCGAGCCATTGTTCCTCCTAGACATTTCCACTTCACAATAGCAGCGCTTACAGTTGACCGGGGCAGCTCTAGCGGTGCTGAAATTTGACGAACTGACTTGTCGAGAAAGGTGGCATCCTATGACGGTGACACGTTGAAAGTCACTGAGCTCTTCAGTAAAGCTAATGTTTGTCAATGGAGATTGCATGGCTGTGTGCTCGATTTTATACACATGTCAGCAACGGGTGTGGCTGTAATAGACGAATCCACTAATTTGAAGGGGTGTCCACATACTTTTTGCGATGTCGTGTATAATACGAATTGTAATTTGTAACAAGTCATACGAAATGGGTGATGGACATTAATATATACCTTACGAAACATAACAAATCATAAACTACACTGAATCAAAATGTAAACGCAACATGTAACAATTTTATGAGGAAATCAGTTTATTTTATGAATTTCACATGGCTGGGAATATCCATATGCATCTTGTTGGTCACAGATACCTTAGAACAGAAGGGGGAGGAGCTACAGCAATGAGTTGGGGAAACGCTAGGCTAGGCTACATGTCAACATACAGGTCCTGTCCCCAATGTATCCCTATGGGTTCTGTTCAAAAGTAGTGCACTATATAGGAAGTAGGGTGCAATTTGGGACGTAACACCCATGTGCAGGTATAGATAGGCCTAGCTCTGTTCTCTGTTTTGAATTCTTGTCAAGCAAGTTTTTCCTCAGCTCAGGTTTTTTTTTATTTTTATTTTTTTTATAAATTCCACGTTCAAAACAACTGGGAACTCGGGAAATCTCAGACTTCCAACTTCAGTTCAAAACGACCAGGATCTCGAGGGGGGTAAAAAAACGAGCTCCGACTGGGGAATAATCCATTTGAACGGAAATCCAACTCGGGTCACTTCTTAGAGCTCAGACTTCCCTACCTGGAGATCACTGACCTCATTAATCAACCTCAAGTTTTTTCAGACTTCCCAGTTCTTTTGAATGCAGCAAATTATCACTGCTGCTATTGACCAACCCCCGTTTTCATTCCCACTTTTACGTTCTCTGTTGACATGTTGACATGTTGACATGGGAATCTGAAAGACGGAGTATAGGCCTAGAATCAAACGTTGGCATGCATAGCAATAATTCCTTATTAAAATGACCATGGCAGTAGGCAGATTATACATCAGTCGTGTAAACACCTTACTCTGTTTATCTTAATCAGCGTAAATTCAAAATCAAAGTAAGCATACCGCTGATTAAAACACCTGGTTTTCTGAGCCATCTTTCAAATGATTAGGACGTGTAAACACCTTTTTTTCAAGCAGAGTTCCAGCGCGGTGTATTTTATCTGTACACGTGCTAACAGCAGCAGTTCAAGACTCTCTCTCTCTCTCTTTTGTGCAAGTGAAGTGAGTTCGGGAACAACTGAAAGTATCTTAGTTTGAAATAGTTTTCACATACAAACTTTATCTGTCCGAACTCAGGATAAAATGTTCTTCCCCAAAAATAACGTGGTCAAGTGTGGTAGAGCGTTTAGTTTCTGCATTTATCATAATTCCCATCAGGCAGCCTGATTTCAGATGTGTCCATGTAAACAGGATTATTAGAGATATTGTTGTTCTTGCAAAGCATTTAAACATTTTAAACAAATGATTACATTTTTAAAAAATCAGACTATTCACAATAAATCACATTATTATTGTGTGCATTGTAACCGTAAGAGGTGAATCAGAATTTACCCTAGGCTGAAACACCTAAATGTGTGTGGTCATAGCTGTATTTTAAACACCATTGTAGGACTATTTTTGTCCTATTAGTGTACCAGATAAACAAGTATACAATCTGTGTTTTAATAAAGCAAGACAAACAAGTTTTACAGAAAACCTGAGAGCTGCCTCTCTCCCTAATAATTTGTCTTCCGCGTGTTTCACACCACCTCGCCTGGCAACCTGCTCGCATGGTAACCACCTCGCCTGGCAACCTGCTCGCATGGTAACCACCTCACCTGGCAACCGTGGCATGCGTGTGTGTGTGTGTGTGTAGGGGAAATATTTAGTTAAACTGTCAGTATTTTAGTCGTAGGCGCCTGAAGTATTTTACAACTTGTTTTCAATAGAAAAACATTTGCAAACAGACACCAATACATCAGTCTGTACATCTCATGTCAGTATGGTGGTAGAGTTTATTAGTGTCTGTTGGTAGTTCATTATTCACATATAGTTACAGCCAGACTGACCAGTAGAGGGGCCAGTAGGTGTGTTTGGTTGTGAGGGTGTGTGGTTGTGGGTGTGTTTGGTTGTGTGTTTGGGTGTGTTTGGGTGTGTGGGTGTGTTTGGTTGTGTGGATGTGTTTGGATGTGGGTGTGTTTGGTTGTGGGGGTGTGTTTGGTTGTGGGGGTGGGTGTGTGTTTGGTTGTGGGTGTGTTTGGTTGTGGGTGTGTTTGGTTGTGGGGGTGTGTTTGGTTGTGGGGGTGGGGGTGTGTTTGGTTGTGGGTGTGTTTGGTTGTGGGTGTGTGGGTGTGTTTGGTTGTGGGGGTGTGTTTGGTTGTGGGGGTGGGTGTGTGTTTGGTTGTGGGTGTGTGTGTGTGTGTGTTCATAAAGACCATTTATCATAAATCAACTTGTTAGCTGGCGCAATATCCACTGTTGTGTTGACACTACACACACACACACACACACACACACACACACACACACACACACACACACTATAGAAAGTGAATCTTTCCCTACAGTGAATGTGGTTTTATTCTGGGTGTTTTGTGTTTCACTCTGAATGACTTCCTGTCTCAGCTTGTTGTGCTCTCTGGAGCCAAAACGACTTTCCCCTCCCTTCTTTGCTCCCTCTCTCCCTCAACTACATCCGTTCTGCTCCTGAATTAGAGAGAGAGAGAGAGAGCTCACAGTGAAACACACCATGACACTCTAACAGAGGGCTGAGAAACACAGAGAGAGATCAAAGCCCATTGTATTGACGGGGGGGAGGGAAACTCAGTGATTGTCTAAACTAGTCACACTATGTACTGAAACGCATTGTTACAGTAGGGAGGGAGGGAGGGACAGACAGACAGACAGAGGGAAAGAATGAAGGGAAGACGGAAGGAGTGGTAGAGACAGAGGGGACAAGAAAGGTTGTAGGTCAAACACAGCCACATGTGAAGTGAGGGATTCTGGGATTGACATGTGTATTCTCCCCCTCTTCTTCTCTCTCCCTATCCCTCCTGTCCTCTATTCACCCTCCTCCTCTTCTTCTCTCTCCCTATCCCTCCTGTCCTCTATTCTCCCTCCTCCTCTTCTTCTCTCTCCCTATCCCTCCTGTCCTCTATTCTCCCTCCTCCTCTTCTTCTCTCTCCCTATCCCTCCTGTCCTCTATTCTCCCGCCTCCCTATCCCTCCTCATCCTCTTCCTCCTCTCCTTCTCTCTCTCTCCCTCTCCTCTTCCCTCCTGTCCTCTATTCAGGTCTCTCTCCCTATCCCTCCTCCTCCTCTCCTTCTCTCTCTCCATATCCCCCCTTCTCTCTCTCGCTCTCCTCTTTCCTCCTGTCCTCTATTCAGGTCTCTCTCTCCCTCTCCTCTTCCCTCCTGTCCTCTATTCAGGTCTCTCTCCCTCTCCTCCTCCTCTCCTTTTCTCGCTCACTATCCCTCCCCCTCTCCTCCTCTCTCTCCCTATCCCTCCTCCTCTCCTTCTCTCTCTCCCTCTCCTCTTCCCTCCTGTCCCCTATTCAGGTCTCTCTCCCTCCTCTTCCCCCCTGTCCTCTATTCAGATCTCTCTCCCTCTCCTCTTCCCTCCTGTCCTCTCCTTTTCTCTCTCCCTCTCCTCTTCCCTCCTGTCCTCTCCTCTCTCTCTCTCCTCTTCCCTCCTGTCCTCTATTCAGGTCTCTCTTCCTCCCCTCTTCCCTCCTGTCCTCTATTCAGGTCTCTCTCCCGCTCCTCTTCCCTCCTGTCCCCTATTCAGGTCTCTCTCCCTCTCCTCTTCCCTCCTGTCCTCTCCTTCTCTCTCTCTCTCCTCTTCCCTCCTGTCCTCTCCTTCTCTCTCTCTCTCTCTCTCTCTCCTCTTCCCTCCTGTCCTCTCCTTCTCTCTCTCTCTCTCCTCTTCCCTCCTGTCCTCTCCTCTCTCTCCCTCTGCTCTTCCCTCCTGTCCTCTCCTTCTCTCTCTCCCTCTGCTCTTCCCTCCTGTCCTCTCCTTCTCTCTCTCCCTCCTCTTCCCTCCTGTCCTCTATTCAGGTCTCTCTCCCTCTCCTCTTCCCTCCTGTCCTCTATTCAGGTCTCTCTCCCTCTCCTCTTCCCTCCTGTCCTCTATTCAGGTCTCTCTCCCTCTCCTCTTCCCCCCCTGTCCTCTATTCAGGTATCTCTCCCTCTCCTCTTCCCTCCTGTCCTCTATTCAGGTCTCTCTCCCTCTCCTCTTCCCTCCTGTCCTCTATTCAGGTCTCTCTCCCTCTCCTCTTCCCTCCTGTTCTCTATTCAGGTCTCTCTCCCTCTCCTCTTCCCTCCTGTCCTCTATTCAGGTCTCTCTCCCTCTCCTCTTCCCTCCTGTCCTCTATTCAGGTTTCTCTCCCTCTCCTCTTCCCTCCTGTCCTCTATTCAGGTCTCCCTCTCCTCTTCCCACCTGTCCTCTATTCAGGTCTCTCTCCCTCTCTTCTTCCCTCCTGTCCTCTCCTTCTCTCTCCCTCTCCTCTTCCCTCCTGTCCTCTATTCAGGTCTCCCTCTCCTCTTCCCCCCTGTCCTCTATTCAGGTCTCTCTCTCTCTCTCCCTCCCTCTCCTCCTCCTCCTCTCCTTCTCTCTCTCCCTCCCTCTCCTCCTCCTCCTCTCCTTCTCTCTCTCCCTCCCTCTCCTCCTCCTCCTCTCCTTCTCTCTCTCCCTCCCTCTCCTCCTCCTCCTCTCCTTCTCTCTCTCCCTCCCTCTCCTCCTCCTCCTCTCCTTCTCTCTCTCCCTCCCTCTCCTCCTCCTCCTCCTCTCCTTCTCTCTCTCCCTCCCTCTCCTCCTCCTCCTCTCCTTCTCTCTCTCCCTCCCTCTCCTCCTCCTCTCCTTCTCTCTCTCCCTCCCTCTCCTCTTTCCTCCTGTCCTCTATTCAGGTCTCTCTCTCCCTCCCTCTCCTCCTCATCCTCTCCTTCTCTCTCCCTCCCTCTCCTCCTCCTCTCCTCTCTCTCCCTCCCTCTCCTCTTTCCTCCTGTCCTCTATTCAGGTCTCTCTCTCCCTCCCTCTCCTCATCATCCTCTCCTTCTCTCTCCCTCCCTCTCCTCCTCCACTCCTCTCTCTCCCTCCCTCTCCTCCTCCTCATCCTCTCCTTCTCTCTCCCTTCCTCTCCTCCTCCTCTCCTTCTCTCTCCCTCCCTCTCCTCTTTCCTCCTGTCCTCTATTCAGGTCTCTCTCTCCCTCCCTCCCTCTCCTCCTCATCCTCTCCTTCTCTCTCTCCCTCCCTCTCCTCCTCCTCTCCTTCTCTCTCTCCCTCCCTCTCCTCCTCCTCTCCTTCTCTCTCCCTCCCTCTCCTCTTTCCTCCTGTCCTCTATTCAGGTCTCTCTCTCCCTCCCTCTCCTCCTCCTCATCCTCTCCTTCTCTCTCCCTCCCTCTCCTCTTTCCTCCTGTCCTCTATTCAGGTCTCTCCCTCCCTCTCCTCCTCCTCCTCCTCTCCTTCTCTCTCTCCCTCCCTCTCCTCCTCATCCTCTCCTTCTCTCTCCCTCCCTCTCCTCCTCCTCTCCTTCTCTCTCCCTCCCTCTCCTCTTTCCTCCTGTCCTCTATTCAGGTCTCTCCCTCCCTCCCTCTCCTCCTCATCCTCTCCTTCTCTCTCTCCCTCCCTCTCCTCATCCTCTCCTTCTCTCTCCCTCTTTTTCGCTTAATGATTTTCCCGTCGTCCCTTTCCCTTTTACTCTCTTCTCCTCACCAGAGTCCAAAGGTTCTCTGCTGTCATCAACCTTTATGTTGCCAGAGCAGCACACACACACACACACACACACACACACACACACACACACACACTGGTTATCCCTGCATAATAACTGATTTATGAGGTGCTGATATGAAAAAACAGACTTTACCTTTATACTATACATAATGAGAACATTCTCTCTCTCCACCTTATCTCTCTCCCTCCTCCCACCACTTTCTTCCTGTTCCCTCTCTCCTTCCCACCCTCTCTCCGTATCTCTGCGTTATACAGCAGGCTGTATCTGTCAGTGTTCCCAGGCGGCTCATGGTGTGGTTTTTGAACACAGCAGCAGTGACCGCACATGAGAAAAGAGCATAAACCACACAGACACACTCTGAGCTACACTCTGAGCTACACAAGAGAGACAGTTGTTGGCTTCAGGAATGGCTGAGATGTTTGTGGTGTTCTCTAGCTGTGAGGGAGAGGTGAGGGAGAGCAGAACTCATATCCATGTGTGAATAGACTATCGTTAATAAGGCCTGTGCATGGAGAGGTCTGGAGAGCAACAGGTTGTGGGGAGGGGAGGAGAGAGAGAGAGAGAGAGAGAGAGAGAGAGAGAGAGAGAGAGAGAGAGAGAGAGAGAGAGAGAGAGAGAGAGAGAGAGAGAGAGAGAGAGAGAGAGAGAGAGAGAGAGAGAGAGAGAGAGAGAGAGAGAGAGAGAGAGAGAGAGAGAGAGAGAGAGAGAGAGAGAGAGAGAGAGAGAGAGAGAGAGAGAGAGAGAGAGAGACTTAAGTAACTTGTGTGTTAGGTCTGTATTCACAAAGCATCTGAGTAGGAGTGCTGATCTAGGATCAGTTTGCCCTTTTTAAATCATAATGAATTAGATTATATGGACAGGGGGGCACCTGATCCTAGATCAACACTCCTACTCTGAGACGTGAATTTGTGAATACAGAACTAACTCATGCTTCTTTACAGCGTGTCGTGTTTCTGGGTCATATTCATTAGAAACCAAACGAAAGAAAACATAGGGGAGGGACTTCCTTGAACTTGTCCAATAAGAAACATTATTTTTATTTATTTTTTGCTACGGTGTGCACCTTATGAATACGGGCCACAACAACGATCCTATCACAGTGGAGAGAGAACCATAGCAGTTGGCCTTTATGTTTGATGGCTGAGCACATCTAGCAGACTGTAGTTTCAACGTTGATGCTAGCATACCAACCAAGGTGCCTGGTAGTTCTTTCTTTTATTTTTATTTGACATTTATTTAACCAGGCAAGTCAGTTAAGAACAAATTCTTATTTTCAATGACGGCCTAGGAACAGTGGGTTAACTGCCTCGTTCAGGAGCAGAACGACAGATTTTGTACCTAGTCAGCTCGTGGGTTTGAACTTGCAACCTTCCGGTTACTAGTCCAACGCTCTAACCACCAGGCTACCCTGCCGCCCCATTTAACCCTGATGAAGACGGCTTGCTTGTCCAAAACGTTGGACGGAAACATTTTTTTTGCATCTGAGCTCCTAGAGTGTGTGGCTCTCGTTTATTTTTTAAGTCCTCCGCTAGCACCTCGCCTAAATAGGTGTGCACTTCTTTTGCCTCTAGATTACCTGGTATTTCTATGTCACTCTAGGAGGGAAATGTGTGTGTGTGTGTGTGTGTGTGAGAGAGAGAGATATGGTGGAAAGTGAAACCTTCATGTACAGTAAATGGTAGTGAATGACACTGAAACCACTCCTGGCCCCCATAGGGGCCGCCTAACGAGAGATATTGAATGGAGATATGAGACGAGGAGGAGAAAGCACTGGAAAGGAAAGGAGAAATGAGAGAGAGAGAGAGAGAGAGATCCTCCCTAACCGCAGAGAAAAAGCACCACAGCACAGAAAGTGTTTGACTGAAAAGTTCTGTTACCCGAAATCCCTAATTTGTTTAGGAAAAAACATTCCCTTTCCCCTCAACCCTTGCTCTCTTTTACGTGAAACATGTGACCAATAGGACCTGACCCACAGCCTGTCATAATCACATCAGTAAGAGGTGTTATAACATCACAGTAACATGTGACCAATAGGACCTGACCTACAGCCTGTCATAATCACATCAGTAAGGTGTTATAACATCACAGTAACATGTGACCAATAGGACCTGACCCACAGCCTGTCATAATCACATCAGTAAAAGGTGTTATAACTCCCATCACAGTAACATGTGACCAATAGGACCTGACCCACAGCCTGTCATAATCACATCAGTAAAAGGTGTTATAACTCCCATCACAGTAACATGTGACGGCAAAATGGATGCGCGGGGGGATGTGAGAAAGAAACTGGAAGTGAGCGAATGTTGACTGGTTTCTCAGAAGGGGAAGTCAGATGTGTGGAAGAGGTTTGAATTAGTTGTGGAAACTATTGGTTATCAACAAAAAGGTATAGGAGCAAGTATTATATTATGTAGTATATAGTATATACTGAATTTTATATATATACTGCTCAAAAAAATAAAGGGAACACTTAAACAACACAATGTAACTCCAAGTCAATCACACTTCTGTGAAATCAAACTGTCCACTTAGGAAGCAACACTGATTGACAATAAATTTCACATGCTGTTGTGCAAATGGAATAGACAACAGGTGGAAATTATAGGCAATTAGCAAGACACCCCCAATAAAGGAGTGGTTCTGCAGGTGGTGACCACAGACCACTTCTCAGTTCCTTTGCTTCCTGGCTGATGTTTTGGTCACTTTTGAATGCTGCCGGTGCTTTCACTCTAGTGGTAGCATGAGACGGAGTCTACAACCCACACAAGTGGCTCAGGTAGTGCAGCTCATCCAGGATGGCACATCAATGCGAGCTGTGGCAAGAAGGTTTGCTGTGTCTGTCAGCGTAGTGTCCAGAGCATGGAGGCGCTACCAGGAGACAGGCCAGTACATCAGGAGACGTGGAGGAGGCCGTAGGAGGGCAACAACCCAGCAGCAGGACCTCTACCTCCGCCTTTGTGCAAGGAGGAGCAGGAGGAGCACTGCCAGAGCCCTGCAAAATGACCTCCAGCAGGCCACAAATGTGCATGTGTCTGCTCAAACGGTCAGAAACAGACCGCGTTGGCGGATGCTTTAGTCCAGGTCTGGGAGGAGATCCCTCAGGAGACCATCCGCCACCTCATCAGGAGCATGCCCAGGCATTGTAGGGAGGTCATACAGGCACGTGGAGGCCACACACACTACTGAGCCTCATTTTGACTTGTTTTAAGGATATTACATCACAGTTGGATCAGCCTGTAGTGTGGTTTTTCACTTTAATTTTGAGTGTGACTCCAAATCCAGACCTCCATGGGTTAATACATTTGATTTCCATTGATAATTTTTGTGTGATTTTGTTGTCAGCACATTCAGCTATGTAAAGAAAAAAGTATTTAATAAGAATATTTCATTCATTCAGATCTAGGATGTGTTATTTTAGTGTTCCCTTTATTTTTTTGAGCAGTGTATGTGTGTATATATATATACAGTGCCTTGCGAAAGTATTCGGCCCCCTTGAACTTTGCGACCTTTTGCCACATTTCAGGCTTCAAACATAAAGATATAAAACTGTATTTTTTTTGTGAAGAATCAACAACAAGTGGGACACAATCATGAAGTGGAACGACATTTATTGGATATTTCAAACTTTTTTAACAAATCAAAAACTGAAAAATTAGCTCAGCAGGTTAACACAGTCGTATGGCATGCAGGAGACCTGGCTTTCCAACCTCATGCCGGTCACATTTTAGTCATATGTGTACAGTGTGTATATCCCGATGTATTAACGTGTGTGTGTGTGTGTGTGTGTGTAGGAGCCCAACAGCGGTCACCCAACCCTCATCACTCTGAAGGTGGACCCAGATGGATTCTTCCTTTACTGGACTGGTGGGGCCAACATGGTAAGTCTGGTGGGGCCAACGTGGTGAGTCTGGTGGGGCCAACGTGGTGAGTCTGGTGGGGCCAACGTGGTGAGTCTGGTGGGGCCATCGTGGTGAGTCTGGTGGGGCCAACGTGGTGAGTCTGGTGGGGCCAACGTGGTGAGTCTGGTGGGGCCAACGTGGTGAGTCTGGTGGGGCCAACGTGGTGAGTCTGGTGGGGCCAACATGGTGAGTCTGGTGGGGCCAACATGGTGAGTCTGGTGGGGCCAACATGGTGAGTCTGGTGGGGCCAACATGGTGAGTCTGGTGGGGCCAACGTGGTGAGTCTGGTGGGGCCAACATGGTGAGTCTGGTGGGGCCAACATGGTGAGTCTGGTGGGGCCAACATGGTGAGTCTGGTGGGGCCAACATGGTGAGTCTGGTGGGGCCAACATGGTGAGTCTAGTGGGGACAACGTGGTGAGTCTAGTGGGGACAACGTGGTGAGTCTGGTGGGGACAACATATACACACACACAATACCCCATAATGACAAAGTGAAAACAGGTTTTTAGAATTTTTTGCAAATGTATAAAAAAATGAAAGATAGAGAGGAAGAATGATACATTATAAGCTCCGAGACAGGCTCCTGGACTTGAACCTGATCAAACATCTCTGGAGAGACCTGAAAATCGCTGTGCAGTGATGCTCCCTATTCAACCTGACAGAGCTTGAGAGGATCTGCAGAGAAGAATGGGAGAAACTCCCCAAATACAGGTGGGCCGAGCTTGTAGCGTCATACCCAAGAAGACTTGAGGCTGTAATCGCTGCCAAAGGTGCTTCAACAAAGTACTGAATAAAGGGTCTGAATACTTATGTAAATGGGCTATTTCAATTGTATTTTTAACACATTTGCAAAGTTTTCTAAAAACCTGTTTTTACTTTGTCATTATGGGGTATTGTGATGTCATTATGGGATATTGTGATGTCATAATGGGGTTTTGTGTGTAGATTGATGAGGGGAAAAAAAACAATTTAATCAATTTTAGAATAAGGCTGTAACGTAACAACATGTGGAAAAAGTCAAGCGGTCTGAATATTTTCTGAAAGCACTGAAGTGTTGTGTTTACCTCGTCTTTCACTGTATATCAGATTTCCATGTGGAAGTCATTTCTGTTGTTCTTATTGTCTTCATCTCTTCTTAATCCTTTCTTTCTCATCCCACTGTCCTGTCTCCTTCTTTAACTCTCACACACCCTCTTTCTCTCTCTCACACACACCCTCTTTCTCTCTCTCACACACACCCTCTTTCTCTCTCTCACACACCCTCTTTCTCTCTCTCTCACACGCACCCTCTTTCTCTCACACACACCCTCTTTCTCTCTCTCACACACACCCTCTTTCTCTCTCTCACACACACCCTCTTTCTCTCTCTCACACACACCCACTTTCTCTCTCTCACACACACCCTCTTTCTCTCTCTCACACACACCCTCTTTCTCTCTCTCACACACACCCTCTCACTCTTTCTCTCTCACACACACACGCTCTCACTTTCTCTCACACCCTCTCACTCTCTCACACACACACACCCTCTCTCTCTCACACACACCCCCTCACTCTTTCTCTCTCACACACACACACACCCTCTCTCTCACACACACCCTCTCTCACACACACACACCATCTCTCTCACTCACACACTCTCTCTACTTCTCTCTCTCTCTTTCTCACACACGTACACGCACTCTCTCTCTATCCATTCCTGATGTTGTTCTCTCTGTGTCTCATTAGTCCAGACAGTTGTATGTGTTCCAAATGGCTCCCTATGTAGTAAAGTAGTGTGCTGTTTCACCCAGAGCCCTGTAGTAAAGTAGTGTGCTGTGTTTCACCCAGAGCCCTGTAGTAAAGTAGTGTTCTGTGTTTCACCCAGAGCCCTGTAGTAAAGTAGTGTGCTGTGTTTCACCCAGAGCCCTGTAGTAAAGTAGTGTGCTGTTTCACCCAGAGCCCTGTAGTAAAGTAGTGTGCTGTGTTTCACCCAGAGCCCTGCTGTGTTTCACCCAGAGCCCTGCTGTGTTTCACCCAGAGCCCTGCTGTGTTTCACCCAGAGCCCTGCTGTGTTTCACCCAGAGCCCTGCTGTGTTTCACCCAGAGCCCTGTAGTAAAGTAGTGTGCTGTGTTTCACCCAGAGCCCTGTAGTAAAGTAGTGTGCTGTGTTTCACCCATAGCCCTGTAGTAAAGTAGTGTGCTGTGTTTCACCCATAGCCCTGTAGTAAAGTAGTGTGCTGTGTTTCACCCAGAGCCCTGCTGTGTTTTCCCCAGAGCCCTGTAGTAAAGTAGTGTGCTGTGTTTCACCCAGAGCCCTGTAGTAAAGTAGTGTGCTGTGTTTCACCCAGAGCCCTGTAGTAAAGTAGTGTGCTGTGTTTCACCCAGAGCCCTGTAGTAAAGTAGTGTGCTGTGTTTCACCCAGAGCCCTGTAGTAAAGTAGTGTGCTGTGTTTCACCCAGAGCCCTGTAGTAAAGTAGTGTGCTGTGTTTCACCCAGAGCCCTGTAGTAAAGTAGTGTGCTGTGTTTCACCCAGAGCCCTGTAGTAAAGTAGTGTTCTGTGTTTCACCCAGAGCCCTATAGTAAAGTAGTGTTCTGTGTTTCACCCAGAGCCCTGTAGTAGTGTGCTGTGTTTCACCCAGAGCCCTGTAGTAGTGTGCTGTGTTTTCCCCAGAGCCCTGTAGTAAAGTAGTGTGCTGTGTTTCACCCAGAGCCCTGTAGTAAAGTAGTGTTCTGTGTTTCACCCAGAGCCCTGTAGTAAAGTAGTGTTCTGTGTTTCACCCAGAGCCCTGTAGTAAAGTAGTGTTCTGTGTTTCACCCAGAGCCCTGTAGTAAAGTAGTGTTCTGTGTTTCACCCAGAGCCCTGTAGTAGTGTGCTGTGTTTCACCCAGAGCCCTGTAGTAGTGTGCTGTGTTTTCCCCAGAGCCCTGTAGTAAAGTAGTGTGCTGTGTTTCACCCAGAGCCCTGTAGTAAAGTAGTGTTCTGTGTTTCACCCAGAGCCCTGCTGTGTTTCACCCAGAGCCCTGCTGTGTTTCACCCAGAGCCCTGCTGTGTTTTCCCCAGAGCCCTGTAGTAAAGTAGTGTGCTGTGTTTCACCCAGAGCCCTGTAGTAAAGTAGTGTTCTGTGTTTCACCCAGAGCCCTGCTGTGTTTCACCCAGAGCCCTGCTGTGTTTTCCCCAGAGCCCTGTAGTAAAGTAGTGTTCTGTGTTTCACCCAGAGCCCTGCTGTGTTTCACCCAGAGCCCTGCTGTGTTTCCCCCAGAGCCCTGTAGTAGTGTGCTGTGTTTTCCCCAGAGCCCTGTAGTAAAGTAGTGTGCTGTGTTTCCCCCAGAGCCCTGTAGTAAAGTAGTGTGCTGTGTTTCCCCCAGAGCCCTGTAGTAAAGTAGTGTTCTGTGTTTCACCCAGAGCCCTGCTGTGTTTCCCCCAGAGCCCTGTAGTAGTGTGCTGTGTTTTCCCCAGAGCCCTGTAGTAAAGTAGTGTGCTGTGTTTCCCCCAGAGCCCTGTAGTAAAGTAGTGTGCTGTGTTTCCCCCAGAGCCCTGTAGTAAAGTAGTGTGCTGTGTTTCCCCCAGAGCCCTGTAGTAAAGTAGTGTGCTGTGTTTCCCCCAGAGCCCTGTAGTAAAGTAGTGTGCTGTGTTTCACCCAGAGCCCTGTAGTAAAGTAGTGTGCTGTGTTTCCCCCAGAGCCCTGTAGTAAAGTAGTGTGCTGTGTTTCCCCCAGAGCCCTGTAGTAAAGTAGTGTGCTGTGTTTCCCCCAGAGCCCTGTAGTAAAGTAGTGTGCTGTGTTTCCCCCAGAGCCCTGTAGTAAAGTCGTGTGCTGTGTTTCCCCCAGAGCCCTGTAGTAAAGTAGTGTGCTGTGTTTTCCCCAGAGCCCTGTAGTAAAGTCGTGTGCTGTGTTTCCCCCAGAGCCCTGTAGTAAAGTCGTGTGCTGTGTTTCCCCCAGAGCCCTGTAGTAAAGTAGTGTGCTGTGTTTTCCCCAGAGCCCTGTAGTAAAGTAGTGTGCTGTTTCACCCAGAGCCCTGTAGTAAAGTAGTGTTCTGTGTTTCACCCAGAGCCCTGTAGTAAAGTAGTGTTCTGTGTTTCACCCAGAGCCCTGTAGTAAAGTAGTGTTCTGTGTTTCCCCCAGAGCCCTGTAGTAAAGTCGTGTGCTGTGTTTCCCCCAGAGCCCTGTAGTAAAGTAGTGTGCTGTGTTTTCCCCAGAGCCCTGTAGTAAAGTCGTGTGCTGTGTTTCCCCCAGAGCCCTGTAGTAAAGTCGTGTGCTGTGTTTCCCCCAGAGCCCTGTAGTAAAGTAGTGTGCTGTGTTTTCCCCAGAGCCCTGTAGTAAAGTAGTGTTCTGTGTTTCACCCAGAGCCCTGTAGTAAAGTAGTGTTCTGTGTTTCCCCCAGAGCCCTGTAGTAAAGTCGTGTGCTGTGTTTCCCCCAGAGCCCTGTAGTAAAGTAGTGTGCTGTGTTTTCCCCAGAGCCCTGTAGTAAAGTCGTGTGCTGTGTTTCCCCCAGAGCCCTGTAGTAAAGTAGTGTGCTGTGTTTCCCCCAGAGCCCTGTAGTAAAGTAGTGTGCTGTGTTTCCCCCAGAGCCCTGTAGTAAAGTAGTGTGCTGTGTTTCCCCCAGAGCCCTGTAGTAAAGTAGTGTGCTGTGTTTCCCCCAGAGCCCTGTAGTAAAGTAGTGTGCTGTGTTTCACCCAGAGCCCTGTAGTAAAGTAGTGTGCTGTGTTTCACCCAGAGCCCTGTAGTAAAGTAGTGTGCTGTGTTTTCCCCAGAGCCCTGTAGTAAAGTCGTGTGCTGTGTTTCACCCATAGCCCTGTAGTAAAGTAGTGTGCTGTGTTTCACCCAGAGCCCTGTAGTAAAGTCGTGTGCTGTGTTTTCCCCAGAGCCCTGTAGTAAAGTCGTGTGCTGTGTTTCACCCATAGCCCTGTAGTAAAGTAGTGTGCTGTGTTTTCCCCAGAGCCCTGTAGTAGTGTGCTGTGTTTCACCCAGAGCCCTGTAGTAAAGTCGTGTGCTGTGTTTCCCCCAGAGCCCTGTAGTAAAGTAGTGTTCTGTGTTTCACCCAGAGCCCTGTAGTAGTGTGCTGTGTTTCCCCCAGAGCCCTGTAGTAAAGTAGTGTGCTGTGTTTCACCCAGAGCCCTGTAGTAAAGTCGTGTGCTGTGTTTCCCCCAGAGCCCTGTAGTAAAGTAGTGTGCTGTGTTTCACCCAGAGCCCTGTAGTAAAGTCGTGTGCTGTGTTTCCCCCAGAGCCCTGTAGTAGTGTGCTGTGTTTCACCCAGAGCCCTGTAGTAAAGTAGTGTTCTGTGTTTTCCCCAGAGCCCTGTAGTAAAGTAGTGTGCTGTGTTTTCCCCAGAGCCCTGTAGTAAAGTAGTGTGCTGTGTTTCACCCAGAGCCCTGTAGTAAAGTAGTGTGCTGTGTTTCACCCAGAGCCCTGTAGTAGTGTGCTGTGTTTCCCCCAGAGCCCTGTAGTAAAGTAGTGTGCTGTGTTTCACCCAGAGCCCTGTAGTAGTGTGCTGTGTTTCCCCCAGAGCCCTGTAGTAAAGTAGTGTGCTGTGTTTCCCCCAGAGCCCTGTAGTAGTGTGCTGTGTTTCCCCCAGAGCCCTGTAGTAGTGTGCTGTGTTTCCCCCAGAGCCCTGTAGTAGTGTGCTGTGTTTCCCCCAGAGCCCTGTAGTAAAGTAGTGTGCTGTGTTTCCCCCAGAGCCCTGTAGTAGTGTGCTGTGTTTTCCCCAGAGCCCTGTAGTAAAGTCGTGTGCTGTGTTTCCCCCAGAGCCCTGTAGTAGTGTGCTGTGTTTCCCCCAGAGCCCTGTAGTAGTGTGCTGTGTTTCCCCCAGAGCCCTGTAGTAGTGTGCTGTGTTTCCCCCAGAGCCCTGTAGTAAAGTAGTGTGCTGTGTTTCCCCCAGAGCCCTGTAGTAAAGTAGTGTGCTGTGTTTCACCCAGAGCCCTGTAGTAAAGTAGTGTGCTGTGTTTCCCCCAGAGCCCTGTAGTAGTGTGCTGTGTTTCACCCAGAGCCCTGTAGTAAAGTAGTGTGCTGTGTTTCCCCCAGAGCCCTGTAGTAAAGTAGTGTGCTGTGTTTTCCCCAGAGCCCTGTAGTAAAGTAGTGTGCTGTGTTTCACCCAGAGCCCTGTAGTAAAGTAGTGTGCTGTGTTTCACCCAGAGCCCTGTAGTAAAGTAGTGTGCTGTGTTTTCCCCAGAGCCCTGTAGTAAAGTAGTGTGCTGTGTTTCACCCAGAGCCCTGTAGTAAAGTAGTGTGCTGTGTTTCCCCCAGAGCCCTGTAGTAGTGTGCTGTGTTTCACCCAGAGCCCTGTAGTAAAGTAGTGTGCTGTGTTTCCCCCAGAGCCCTGTAGTAAAGTAGTGTGCTGTGTTTCCCCCAGAGCCCTGTAGTAGAGTCGTGTGCTGTGTTTCCCCCAGAGCCCTGTAGTAAAGTAGTGTGCTGTGTTTCCCCCAGAGCCCTGTAGTAAAGTAGTGTGCTGTTTCCCCCAGAGCCCTGTAGTAAAGTAGTGTGCTGTGTTTCACCCAGAGCCCTGTAGTAGAGTCGTGTGCTGTGTTTCCCCCAGAGCCCTGTAGTAGTGTGCTGTGTTTCCCCCAGAGCCCTGTAGTAGTGTGCTGTGTTTCACCCAGAGCCCTGTAGTAAAGTAGTGTGCTGTGTTTCCCCCAGAGCCCTGTAGTAAAGTCGTGTGCTGTGTTTCCCCCAGAGCCCTGTAGTAAAGTAGTGTGCTGTTTCCCCCAGAGCCCTGTAGTAAAGTCGTGTGCTGTGTTTCACCCAGAGCCCTGTAGTAGAGTCGTGTGCTGTGTTTCCCCCAGAGCCCTGTAGTAGTGTGCTGTGTTTCCCCCAGAGCCCTGTAGTAGTGTGCTGTGTTTCACCCAGAGCCCTGTAGTAAAGTAGTGTGCTGTGTTTCCCCCAGAGCCCTGTAGTAAAGTCGTGTGCTGTGTTTCCCCCAGAGCCCTGTAGTAAAGTCGTGTGCTGTGTTTCCCCCAGAGCCCTGTAGTAGTGTGCTGTGTTTCACCCAGAGCCCTGTAGTAAAGTAGTGTTCTGTGTTTCCCCCAGAGCCCTGTAGTAAAGTCGTGTGCTGTGTTTTCCCCAGAGCCCTGTAGTAAAGTAGTGTGCTGTGTTTCCCCCAGAGCCCTGTAGTAAAGTCGTGTGCTGTGTTTCCCCCAGAGCCCTGTAGTAAAGTCGTGTGCTGTGTTTCCCCCAGAGCCCTGTAGTAAAGTCGTGTGCTGTGTTTCCCCCAGAGCCCTGTAGTAAAGTAGTGTGCTGTGTTTCCCCCAGAGCCCTGCTGTGTTTCCCCCAGAGCCCTGTAGTAGTGTGCTGTGTTTCCCCCAGAGCCCTGTAGTAAAGTCGTGTGCTGTGTTTCCCCCAGAGCCCTGCTGTGTTTCCCCCAGAGCCCTGTAGTAAAGTCGTGTGCTGTGTTTCCCCCAGAGCCCTGTAGTAAAGTCGTGTGCTGTGTTTCCCCCAGAGCCCTGCTGTGTTTCCCCCAGAGCCCTGTAGTAAAGTCGTGTGCTGTGTTTCCCCCAGAGCCCTGTAGTAAAGTCGTGTGCTGTGTTTCCCCCAGAGCCCTGTAGTAGTGTGCTGTGTTTCCCCCAGAGCCCTGTAGTAAAGTCGTGTGCTGTGTTTCCCCCAGAGCCCTGCTGTGTTTCCCCCAGAGCCCTGTAGTAAAGTCGTGTGCTGTGTTTCCCCCAGAGCCCTGTAGTAAAGTCGTGTGCTGTGTTTCCCCCAGAGCCCTGCTGTGTTTCCCCCAGAGCCCTGTAGTAAAGTCGTGTGCTGTGTTTCCCCCAGAGCCCTGTAGTAAAGTCGTGTGCTGTGTTTCCCCCAGAGCCCTGTAGTAAAGTCGTGTGCTGTGTTTCCCCCAGAGCCCTGTAGTAGTGTTCTGTGTTTCCCCCAGAGCCCTGTAGTAGTGTTCTGTGTTTCCCCCAGAGCCCTGTAGTAAAGTCGTGTGCTGTGTTTCCCCCAGAGCCCTGTAGTAAAGTCGTGTGCTGTGTTTCCCCCAGAGCCCTGTAGTAAAGTAGTGTGCTGTGTTTCCCCCAGAGCCCTGTAGTAAAGTCGTGTGCTGTGTTTCCCCCAGAGCCCTGTAGTAAAGTAGTGTGCTGTGTTTCCCCCAGAGCCCTGCTGTGTTTCCCCCAGAGCCCTGTAGTAGTGTGCTGTGTTTCCCCCAGAGCCCTGTAGTAAAGTCGTGTGCTGTGTTTCCCCCAGAGCCCTGCTGTGTTTCCCCCAGAGCCCTGTAGTAAAGTCGTGTGCTGTGTTTCCCCCAGAGCCCTGTAGTAAAGTCGTGTGCTGTGTTTCCCCCAGAGCCCTGCTGTGTTTCCCCCAGAGCCCTGTAGTAAAGTCGTGTGCTGTGTTTCCCCCAGAGCCCTGTAGTAAAGTCGTGTGCTGTGTTTCCCCCAGAGCCCTGTAGTAGTGTGCTGTGTTTCCCCCAGAGCCCTGTAGTAAAGTCGTGTGCTGTGTTTCCCCCAGAGCCCTGCTGTGTTTCCCCCAGAGCCCTGTAGTAAAGTCGTGTGCTGTGTTTCCCCCAGAGCCCTGTAGTAAAGTCGTGTGCTGTGTTTCCCCCAGAGCCCTGCTGTGTTTCCCCCAGAGCCCTGTAGTAAAGTCGTGTGCTGTGTTTCCCCCAGAGCCCTGTAGTAAAGTCGTGTGCTGTGTTTCCCCCAGAGCCCTGTAGTAAAGTCGTGTGCTGTGTTTCCCCCAGAGCCCTGTAGTAGTGTTCTGTGTTTCCCCCAGAGCCCTGTAGTAGTGTTCTGTGTTTCCCCCAGAGCCCTGTAGTAAAGTCGTGTGCTGTGTTTCCCCCAGAGCCCTGTAGTAAAGTCGTGTGCTGTGTTTCCCCCAGAGCCCTGTAGTAGTGTTCTGTGTTTCCCCCAGAGCCCTGTAGTAGTGTGCTGTGTTTCCCCCAGAGCCCTGTAGTAGTGTGCTGTGTTTCCCCTAGAGCCCTGTAGTAGTGTTCTGTGTTTCCCCCAGAGCCCTGTAGTAGTGTTCTGTGTTTCCCCCAGAGCCCTGTAGTAGTGTGCTGTGTTTCCCCCAGAGCCCTGTAGTAGTGTGCTGTGTTTCCCCTAGAGCCCTGTAGTAGTGTTCTGTGTTTCCCCCAGAGCCCTGTAGTAATGTTCTGTGTTTCCCCCAGAGCCCTGTAGTAGTGTCGTGTGCTGTGTTTCCCCCAGAGCCCTGTAGTAAAGTCGTGTGCTATAAAGGGAATATTGGTGCTATTCGGCCAGTCGGTCATGTGAAATGTTATGTGACCAATACATAGGCCTCGTGTTGAATCAATTTTCAGGCCCCAAATTAAATCAACTCTTCCCTCTATCAATCTCTCTGTCTCTCTGCCTCTATCAGTCTCTCTCAATTCAATTTAAGGGTTTTATTGGCATGGGAAACATGTGTTTTACATTGCCAAAGCAAGTGAGGTAGATAATATACAAAAGTGAAATAAACAATACAAAATGAACAGTAAACATTACACTTACAAAAGTTCCAAAAGAATAAAGACATTGCAAATGTCATAATATGGCCTACCGAGTGACGCAGCTGTGTAAGGCACTGCATCTCAGTGCTAGAGGCGTCACTACAGACCCTGGTTCGATTCCAGGTTGTGTCACAACCGGCCATGATTGGGAGTCTCATAGGGCGGCGCACAATTGTCTCCGCGTCGTCCGGGTTAGGAGAGGGTTAGGAGAGGGTTAGGAGAGGGTTAGGAGAGGGTTAGGAGAGGGTTAGGAGAGGGTTTGGCTGTGGTAGGCCGTCATTGTTAAATAACAAAATGTTCTTAACTGACTTGTCCAGTTAAATAAAGGTTCAATGAATGTATAAATAATAAATAAATAAACATAAATATGGGTTTTATTTACAATGGTGTTTGTTCTTCACTGGTTGCCCTTTTCTCGTGGCAACAGGTCACACATCTTGCTGCTGTGATGTCACACTGTGGTATTTCACCCAGTAGATATGGGAGTTTATCAACATTTGATTTGTTTTAGAATTCTTTGTGGATCTGTGAAATCTGAGGGAAAATATATGTCTCTAATATGGTCATACATTGGGCAGGAGGTTAGGAAGTGCAGCTCAGTTTCCACCTCATTTTGTGGGCAGTCTGCACATAGCCTAGTCTCTCTTGAGAGCCATGTCTGCCTACGGTGGCCTTTCTCAATAGCAAGGCTATGCTCACTGAGTCTGTACATAGTCAACGCTTTCCTTAATTTTGGGTCAGTCACAGTGGTCAGTTCTCTCTCTTCCTCTACCCCTGTTCTCACTCTCACTTGAATGTCATTAGCTGTATTGGCATGACGTAGCAATGTGTGTGTGTATATATATATATATACACACACACACACATTGCTACATATATATATATATTGCCGTAACTTAGTTTGCGATGTCTATTAACCTAATTAAAATTATTTCAATCAATATTGTCAACGGGGCAACAATAACCAAGGGTCAAAATAACCATACACTGAGCAATAACAATAAGCATAACAGTAGACAACATGTGCAGGTTGATGGGTCTGTCAGACACTGTCCCTCAACTTATGGCAGGCAGCAATGTAGTGCGCTGCCAACCCACAGCTCTCTGCGTCCTCCCCCAACAGGACGGGTAGCCTATTCTCATCAGAGAGGTCTTTGAAACCTTGAAAAAGGTTTTCAAATTTGGGGAAATGACACTCTCTAATTGTTTTATATTTTTGACATTTTGTCAGGAAATGCAGCTCCGTCTCTCAGGTTCTGCTGTTGTGCAGTGGTTGCACAGCCTTTCCTCTACAGGGAGCCAGGTTTTCCTGTGTCTACCCTTCTCAATGCCAAGGCTGTGCTCACTGAGCCTGTACTCCGTCAAGGTTTTTCTAAGGTTTTGATCAGTAACCATGGTCATATAGCTAGCCACAGTGTACTGTCCATTTAGTGTCAGATAGCACTGCATTTTGCTTTGTGCTTCTCAATATGTAATGTGGTTTTGTTTTGACTGTGTTGTAATTCGTTTTGATGTGAGTGATTGAATGTTCTGGTCCTGAGGCTTCGGTGTGTTAGTAGAACACCTTTTCTTATTCCTTAGCAGTGCTTGGTAATGATATGAGAGGGGCTCACTATTTTAGATTTAGTTTCCATAACTCTCTGGCTGTCTGTCTCTGTCGCTGTCTCTCTCTCTCCTGTCTCTCACTCTCTCTGTCGCTCTCTCTCTCTGTCTCTCTCTCCTGTCTCTCACTCTCTCTGTCGCTCTCTCTCTCTCTCTCTGTCTCTCTCTCTCTCTGTGTCTCTCTCTGTCTCTCTCTCTGTCTCTCTCTCTGTCTCTCTCTCTGTCTCTGTCTCTCTCTGTGTCTCTCTCTCTGTCTCTGTCTCTCTCTCTGTCTCTCTCTCACGTATGGTGATGTGACGTATGGTGATGTGATATGACGTATGGTGATGTGACGTATGGTGATGTGACGTATGGTGATGTGACGTATGGTGATGTGACGTATGGTGATGTGATGTGACGTATGGTGATGTGACGTATGGTGATGTGACGTATGGTGATGTGACGTATGGTGATGTGATGTGACGTGACGTATGGTGATGTGACGTGACGTATGGTGATGTGACGTGACGTATGGTGATGTGACGTATGGTGATGTGATGTGACGTATGGTGATGTGACGTATGGTGATGTGATGTGACGTATGGTGATGTGATGTGACGTATGGTGATGTGATGTGATGTATGGTGATGTGATGTGACGTATGGTGATGTGATGTGACGTATGGTGATGTGATGTGACGTATGGTGATGTGATGTGACGTATGGTGATGTGATACTGAAGAGTTAGGGGTGTGTGTGATCTGTACTCTGTAGTAGAAGACGCTACACCATCCTACGGTCTTTGACACTGTTTATAGACGGGCTAGTGTGCCCCAGGGAAGAGGAAATGGAGCTTCGTCCCAAATGACAGCTATTCCCTATGTAGTGAGCTACATTTGACCAGAGCCCATAAGGAAATTAAGACTTTGGGTCCCACATAGTAGCCCGCTATAAGGTCTACCTACACCTGTTGTAATTTGGAGCATGTGACAAATACAATTTGATTTTGATTTCTGTTTTGATTTACATTTGACCTCCCTCCCTGTCTCTCTCTCTCTCTCTCTCTCTCTCTCTCCCACTCCCTCCCTCCCTCTCTCTCTCTCTCTCTCTCTCTCTCTCTCTCTCTCTCTCTCCCACTCCCTCCCTCCCTCCCTCCCTCCCTCCCTCTCTCTCCCTCTCTTAATAGTCCAGTCAGTCACCTTTCCTCTGACCTCCCTCTCCTCTTGTTATTGTAAAACCCGTCTCCACCCTCTATTCTTCTTCTGGCCATCTATCAATCTCATTCCATTCCCTCTTTCTTTATTCAGAGGTAAAGGTTGAGTTGGGTGTTTTCTATAGAAGTGAAAATAGCAGGACTCCATTCTTCTTTAGTTTTATTTTAGTTTCCTCCTCCCTATATTCTCTCCCCATTTTTCATCCCTCTCTTTCTCTTTCCAATCTCTCTCTCCAATCCCTCTCTCTCTCTCTCACTCTCTGACAGTTGGGCGTTATCATGGTTTACACAGGCATTGTGGGTATGACACACAGGCATTGTGGGTATGACACACAGGCATTGTGGGTATGACACACACAGGCTTGGCTGAGAGGAGAGGAAGACACACCCCTTTTCCGTTTTTATTTATTTAACCTTTCTTTAACCTTTTTATTTAACTAGAAAGATCAGTTCAGAATAAATTCTTATTTACAATGACGGGCTACCAAAAGGCAAAAGGCCTCCTGTGGGGACGGGGGCCTGGGATTAAAAAAAAAAAAAAAAAAAAAAATGTAAGAAAAAACACGCATCACGACGAGAGAGACACCACTACATAAAGAGAGACAACACTACATAAAGAGAGACAACACTACATAAAGAGAGACAACACTACATAAAGAGAGACACCACTACATAAAGAGAGACACCACTACATAAAGAGAGACACCACTACATAAAGAGAGACACCACTACATAAAGAGAGACACCACTACATAAAGAGAGACACCACTACATAAAGAGAGACAACACTACATAAAGAGAGACACCACTACATAAAGAGAGACACCACTACATAAAGAGAGACACCACTACATAAAGAGAGACAACACTACATAAAGAGAGACACCACTACATAAAGAGAGACAACACTACATAAAGAGAGACAACACTACATAAAGAGAGACAACACTACATAAAGAGAGACACCACTACATAAAGAGAGACACCACTACATAAAGAGAGACACCACTACATAAAGAGAGACAACACTACATAAAGAGAGACAACACTACATAAAGAGAGACAACACTACATAAAGAGAGACACCACTACAAAAAGAGAGACACCACTACATAAAGAGAGACACCACTACATAAAGAGAGACACCACTACATAAAGAGAGACACCACTACATAAAGAGAGACACCACTACATAAAGAGAGACACCACTACATAAAGAGAGACACCACTACATAAAGAGAGACACCACTACATAAAGAGAGACAACACTACATAAAGAGAGACACCACTACATAAAGAGAGACAACACTACATAAAGAGAGACACCACTACATAAAGAGAGACACCACTACATAAAGAGAGACACCACTACATAAAGAGAGACAACACTACATAAAGAGAGACACCACTACATAAAGAGAGACAACACTACATAAAGAGAGACAACACTACATAAAGAGAGACAACACTACATAAAGAGAGACACCACTACATAAAGAGAGACACCACTACATAAAGAGAGACACCACTACATAAAGAGAGACAACACTACATAAAGAGAGACAACACTACATAAAGAGAGACAACACTACATAAAGAGAGACACCACTACAAAAAGAGAGACACCACTACATAAAGAGAGACAACACTACATAAAGAGAGACACCACTACATAAAGAGAGACAACACTACATAAAGAGAGACAACACTACATAAAGAGAGACAACACTACATAAAGAGAGACACCACTACATAAAGAGAGACACCACTACATAAAGAGAGACAACACTACATAAAGAGAGACAACACTACATAAAGAGAGACAACACTACATAGAGACAACACTACAAAAAGAGAGACAACACTACATAGAGAGAGACAACACTACATAAAGAGAGACAACACTACATAAAGAGAGACACCACTACATAAAGAGAGACAACACTACATAAAGAGAGACACCACTACATAAAGAGAGACAACACTACATAAAGAGAGACACCACTACATAAAGAGAGACACCACTACATAAAGAGAGACACCACTACATAAAGAGAGACAACACTACATAAAGAGAGACACCACTACATAAAGAGAGACAACACTACATAAAGAGAGACACCACTACATAAAGAGAGACAACACTACATAAAGAGAGACAACACTACATAAAGAGAGACAACACTACATAAAGAGAGACACCACTACATAAAGAGAGACACCACTACATAAAGAGAGACAACACTACATAAAGAGAGACAACACTACATAAAGAGAGACAACACTACATAAAGAGAGACACCACTACAAAAAGAGAGACACCACTACATAAAGAGAGACAACACTACATAAAGAGAGACACCACTACATAAAGAGAGACAACACTACATAAAGAGAGACAACACTACATAAAGAGAGACAACACTACATAAAGAGAGACACCACTACATAAAGAGAGACACCACTACATAAAGAGAGACAACACTACATAAAGAGAGACAACACTACATAAAGAGAGACAACACTACATAGAGACAACACTACAAAAAGAGAGACAACACTACATAGAGAGAGACAACACTACATAAAGAGAGACAACACTACATAAAGAGAGACACCACTACATAAAGAGAGACAACACTACATAAAGAGAGACAACACTACATAAAGAGAGACAACACTACATAAAGAGAGACACCACTACATAAAGAGAGACACCACTACATAAAGAGAGACAACACTACATAAAGAGAGACAACACTACATAAAGAGAGACAACACTACATAGAGACAACACTACAAAAAGAGAGACAACACTACATAGAGAGAGACAACACTACATAAAGAGAGACAACACTACATAAAGAGAGACACCACTACATAAAGAGAGACAACACTACATAAAGAGAGACAACACTACATAAAGAGAGACAACACTACATAAAGAGAGACACCACTACATAAAGAGAGACACCACTACATAAAGAGAGACAACACTACATAAAGAGAGACAACACTACATAAAGAGAGACAACACTACATAAAGAGAGACACCACTACATAAAGAGAGACAACACTACATAGAGAGAGACAACACTACATAAAGAGAGACAACACTACATAAAGAGAGACACCACTACATAAAGAGAGACAACACTACATAAAGAGAGACAACACTACATAAAGAGAGACAACACTACATAAAGAGAGACAACACTACATAAAGAGAGACAACACTACATAAAGAGAGACACCACTACATAAAGAGAGACAACACTACATAAAGAGAGACAACACTACATAAAGAGAGACAACACTACATAAAGAGAGACACCACTACATAAAGAGAGACAACACTACATAGAGAGAGACAACACTACATAAAGAGAGACAACACTACATAAAGTGAGACAACACTACATAAAGAGAGACAACACTACATAAAGAGAGACAACACTACATAAAGAGAGACAACACTACATAAAGAGACACCACTACATAAAGAGAGACAACACTACATAAAGAGAGACAACACTACATAAAGAGAGACAACTCTACATAAAGAGAGACAACACTACATAGAGAGAGACAACACTACATAGAGAGAGACAACACTACATAGAGAGAGACAACACTACATAGAGAGAGACAACACTACATAAAGAGAGACAACACTACATAAAGAGAGACAACACTACATAAAGAGAGACAACACTACATAAAGAGAGACAACACTACATAGAGAGAGACAACACTACATAGAGAGAGACAACACTACATAGAGAGACAACACTACATAGAGAGAGACAACACTACATAGAGAGAGACAACACTACATAGAGAGACAACACTACATAAAGAGAGACAACACTACATAGAGAGACAACACTACATAGAGAGAGACAACACTACATAGAGAGACAACACTACATAGAGAGAGACAACACTACATAAAGAGAGACAACACTACATAGAGAGAGACAACACTACATAGAGAGAGACAACACTACATAAAGAGAGACAACACTACATAGAGAGAGACAACACTACAAAAAGAGAGACAACACTACATAAAGAGAGACAACACTACATAGAGAGAGACAACACTACAGAGAGAGACAACACTACATAGAGAGACAACACTACATAGAGAGAGACAACACTACATAGAGAGACAACACTACATAGAGAGAGACAACACTACATAGAGAGAGACAACACTACATAGAGAGAGACAACACTACATAGAGAGAGACAACACTACATAGAGACAACACTACAAAAAGAGAGACAACACTACATAAAGAGAGACAACACTACATAAAGAGAGACAACACTACATAAAGAGAGACAACACTACATAAAGAGAGACAACACTACATAAAGAGAGACAACACTACATAAAGAGAGACAACACTACATAAAGAGAGACACCACTACATAAAGAGAGACAACACTACATAGAGAGAGACAACACTACATAGAGACAACACTACATAGAGAGAGACAACACTACATAGAGAGAGACAACACTACATAAAGAGAGACAACACTACATAGAGAGAGACAACACTACAAAAAGAGAGACAACACTACAAAAAGAGAGACAACACTACAAAAAGAGAGACAACACTACATAAAGAGAGACAACACTACATAAAGAGAGACAACACTACATAAATAGAGACAACACTACATAGAGACAACACTACATAAAGAGAGACACCACTACATAAAGAGAGACAACACTACAAAGAGAGAGACAACACTACATAAAGAGAGACAACACTACATAGAGACAACACTACATAGAGAGAGACAACACTACATAGAGAGAGACAACACTACATAAAGAGAGACAACACTACATAGAGACAACACTACATAAAGAGAGACAACACTACATAGAGACAACACTACATAGAGACAACACTACATAGAGACAACACTACATAGAGAGAGACAACACTACATAAAGAGAGACAACACTACATAAAGAGAGACAACACTACATAGAGAGAGACAACACTACATAGAGAGAGACAACACTACATAGAGAGACAACACTACATAAAGAGAGACAACACTACATAGAGAGAGACAACACTACATAAAGAGAGACAACACTACATAGAGAGAGACAACACTACATAAAGAGAGACAACACTACATAGAGAGAGACAACACTACATAGAGAGAGACAACACTACATAAAGAGAGACAACACTACATAGAGACAACACTACATAAAGAGAGACAACACTACATAAAGAGACAACACTACAAAGAGAGAGACAACACTACATAGAGAGACACAACACTACATAGAGAGAGACAACACTACATAGAGACAACACTACATAAAGAGAGACAACACTACATAGAGAGAGACAACACTACATAGAGAGAGACAACACTACATAGAGTGAGACAACACTACATAGAGACCTAAGAGAACAACATAGCAAGGCAGCAACACATGACACAACATGGGTAGCAACACAACAACATGGGTAGCAACACAACAACATGGGTAGCAACACAACAACATGGGTAGCAACACAACAACATGGGTAGCAACACAACAACATGGGTAGCAACACAACAACATGGTACGAACATTATTGGGCACAGACAACAGCACAAAGGTCAAGAAGGTAGAGACAACAATACATCACACAAAGCAGCCGCAACTGCCAGTACGAGTGTCCATGAGTCTTTGAATGAAGAAAACTGTCCAGTTTGTGTTTGTTGCAGCTCGTTCCAGTTACTAGCTGCAGCGAACTGAAAAGACGATCGACCCAGGGATTTGTGTGCTGGGGACCTTTATCAGAATGTGACTGGCAGAACGGGTGTTGTATGTGGAGGATGAGGGCTGCAGTTGATCTCTCAGATAAGGGGGACTGAGACATAAGAGGGTTTTATAAATTAGCATCAACCAGTGGGTCTTGCGACGGGTATAGAGAGATGACCAGTTTACAGAGGAGTATAGAGTGCAGTTATGTGTCCTATAAGAGAGGAGGAGTATAGAGTGCAGTTGTGTCCTATAAGAGAGGAGGAGTATAGAGTGCAGTTATGTGTCCTATAAGAGAGGAGGAGTATAGAGTGCAGTTATGTGTCCTATAAGAGAGGAGGAGTATAGAGTGCAGTTATGTGTCCTATAAGAGAGGAGGAGTATAGAGTGCAGTTATGTGTCCTATAAGAGAGGAGGAGTATAGAGTGCAGTTATGTGTCCTAGAAAAAGCATTGGTGGCAAATCGCATGTTTTCCAAGTGTAATCCCTCTCTCTTTCCCCCTCTCTCTTTCCCCCTCTCTCTTTCCCCCTCTCTCTTTCCCCCTCTCTCATTCCCCCTCTCTCATTCTCTCCCTTAGGCCATGTTCTCTCTTAATCAATTTCATTCAAACAAGCTTTACTGACTACTATATCAGACTGTCTCTAACTATACTATATCAGACTGTCTCTGACTATACTATATCAGATTGTCTCTGACTATACTATATCAGACTGTCTCTGACTATATCAGACTGTCTCTAACTATACTATATCAGACTGTTTCTAACTATACTATATCAGACTGTCTCTAATTATACTATATCAGACTGTCTCTGACTATACTATATCAGACTGTCTCTGACTATATCAGACTGTCTCTAACTATATCAGACTGTCTCTGACTATACTATATCAGACTGTCTCTGACTATACTATATCAGACTGTCTCTGACTATACTATATCAGACTGTCTCTGACTATATCAGACTGTCTCTAACTATACTATATCAGACTGTTTCTAACTATACTATATCAGACTGTCTCTAACTATATCAGACTGTCTCTGACTATATCAGACTGTCTCTGACTATACTATATCAGACTGTCTCTAACTATATCAGACTCTCTGACTATATCAGACTGTCTCTGACTATGCTATATCAGACTGTCTCTAACTATATCAGACTCTCTGACTATATCAGACTGTCTCTGGCTATATCAGACTGTGTGACTATGCTATATCAGACTGTCTCTGACTATATCAGACTGTCTCTGATTATATCAGACTGTCTCTGATTATATTAGACTGTCTCTGACTATATCAGACTGTCTCTGACTATATCAGACTGTCTCTGACTATATCAGACTGTCTCTGACTATACTATATCAGACTGTCTCTGACTATACTATATCAGACTGTCTCTGGCTATACTATATCAGACTGTCTCTGACTATACTATATCAGACTGTCTCTGACTATACTATATCAGACTGTCTCTGACTATATCAGACTGTCTCTGGCTATATCAGACTGTGTGACTATGCTATATCAGACTGTCTCTGACTATCAGACTGTCTCTGACTATCAGACTGTCTCTGATTTATATCAGACTGTCTCTGATTATATTAGACTGTCTCTGACTATATCAGACTGTCTCTGACTATATCAGACTGTCTCTGACTATATCAGACTGTCTCTGACTATACTATATCAGACTGTCTCTGACTATACTATATCAGACTGTCTCTGACTATACTATATCAGACTGTCTCTGACTATACTATATCAGACTGTCTCTGACTATACTATAGCAGACTGTCTCTGACTATACTATATCAGACTGTCTCTAACTATATCAGACTGTCTCTGACTATACTATATCAGACTGTCTAACTATATCAGACTGTTTCTAACTATACTATATCAGACTGTCTCTGACTATATCAGACTGTCTCTGACTATACTATATCAGACTGTCTCTAACTATATCACACTCTCTGACTATATCAGACTGTCTCTGACTATGCTATATCAGACTGTCTCTGACTATATCAGACTGTCTCTGGCTATATCAGACTGTGTGACTATGCTATATCAGACTGTCTCTGACTATATCAGACTGTCTCTGACTATATCAGACTGTCTCTGACTATTCTATATCAGACTGTCTCTGACTATACTATATCAGACTGTTTCTAAATATATCAGACTGTTTCTAACTATACTATATCAGACTGTTTCTAACTATATCAGACTGTTTCTAACTATACTATATCAGACTGTTTCTAACTATATCAGACTGTCTCTAATTATATCAGACTGTCTCTAACTATATCAGACTGTCTAACTATATCGGACTGTCTCTAACTATATCGGACTGTCTCTAACTATATCAGACTGTTTCTAACTATATCAGACTGTCTCTAACTATACTATATCAGACTGTTTCTAACTATATCAGACTGTCTCTGACTATATCAGACTGTCTCTGACTATATCAGACTGTTTCTAACTATATCAGACTGTCTCTGAATACATCAGACTGTTTCTAACTATACTATATCAGACTGTTTCTAACTATATCAGACTGTCTCTAATTATATCAGACTGTTTCTAACTATACTATATCAGACTGTCTCTAACTATACTATATCAGACTGTTTCTAACTATATCAGACTGTTTCTAACTATATCAGACTGTTTCTAACTATATCAGACTGTTTCTAACTATATCAGACTGTTTCTAACTATATCAGACTGTTTCTAACTATACTATATCAGACTGTTTCTAACTATATCAGACTGTCTCTAATTATATCAGACTGTCTCTGACTATACTATATCAGACTGTTTCTAACTATATCAGACTCTTTGACTATATCAGACTGTCTCTGACTATATCAGACTGTTTCTAACTATACTATATCAGACTGTTTCTAACTATATCAGACTGTCTCTAATTATATCAGACTGTCTCTGACTATACTATATCAGACTGTCTCTAACTATACTATATCAGACTGTCTCTAACTATATCAGACTGTCTCTGACTATACTATATCAGACTGTTTCTAACTATTTCAGACTGTTTCTTACTATTCTATATCAGACTGTCTCTAACTATATCAGACTGTTTCTAACTATATCAGACTGTTTCTAACTATACTATATCAGACTGTCTCTAACTATACTATATCAGACTGTCTCTGACTATACTGTATCAGACTGTCTCTAACTATACTATATCAGACTGTCTCTGACTATATCAGACTGTTTCTAACTATATCAGACTGTTTCTAACTATACTATATCAGACTGTCTCTAACTATACTATATCAGACTGTCTCTGACTATACTATATCAGACTGTCTCTAACTATACTATATCAGACTGTCTCTGACTATATCAGACTGTTTCTAACTATATCAGACTGTCTCTAACTATATCAGACTGTCTCTAACTATATCAGACTGTCTCTGACTATATCAGACTGTCTCTGACTATACTATATCAGACTGTCTCTAACTATATCAGACTCTCTGACTATATCAGACTGTCTCTGACTATGCTATATCAGACTGTCTCTGACTATACTATATCAGACTGTCTCTGACTATATCAGACTGTCTCTGGCTATATCAGACTGTGTGACTGTGCTATATCAGACTGTCTCTGACTATATCAGACTGTCTCTGACTATCTCAGACTGTCTCTGACTATATCAGACTGTCTCTGACTATACTATATCAGACTGTCTCTGACTATCTCAGACTGTCTCTGACTATCTCAGACTGTCTCTGACTATCTCAGACTGTCTCTGACTATATCAGACTGTCTCTAATTATACTATATCAGACTGTCTCTGACTATATCAGACTGTTTCTAACTATATCAGACTGTCTCTGACTATATCAGACTGTCTCTGACTATACTATATCAGACTGTCTCTGACTATATCAGACTGTCTCTAACTATACTATATCAGACTGTGTCTTACTATACTATATCAGACTGTCTAACTATACTATATCAGACTGTTTCTTACTATACTATATCAGACTGTCTCTAACTATATCAGACTGTCTCTAACTATATCAGACTGTCTCTGACTATATCAGACTGTTTCTAACTATACTATATCAGACTGTCTCTAACTATATCAGACTGTTTCTAACTATACTATATCAGACTGTCTCTGACTATATCAGACTGTCTCTAACTATACTATATCAGACTGTTTCTAACTATATCAGACTGTCTCTAACTATATCAGACTGTTTCTAACTATATCAGACTGTCTCTAACTATACTATATCAGACTGTGTCTTACTATACTATATCAGACTGTCTAACTATATCAGACTGTTTCTAACTATATCAGACTGTCTCTAACTATACTATATCAGACTGTCTCTAACTATACTATATCAGACTGTCTCTAACTATACTATATCAGACTGTTTCTAACTATACTATATCAGACTGTCTCTGACTATATCAGACTGTCTCTAACTATACTCTATCAGACTGTCTCTGACTATATCAGACTGTCTCTAACTATATCAGACTGTTTCTAACTATATCAGACTGTGTCTAACTATACTATATCAGACTTTCTCTGACTATATCAGACTGTCTCTGACTATATCAGACTGTCTCTGACTATACTATATCAGACTGTCTCTAACTATACTATATCAGACTGTTTCTAACTATATCAGACTGTCTCTGACTATACTATATCAGACTGTCTCTAACTATATCAGACTGTCTCTGACTATACTATATCAGACTGTCTCTGACTATATCGGACTGTTTCTAACTATACTATATCAGACTGTCTCTGACTATACTATATCAGACTGTCTCTGACTATACTATATCAGACTGTCTCTGACTATACTATATCAGACTGTTTCTAACTATATCAGACTGTCTCTGACTATATCAGACTGTCTCTGACTATACTATATCAGACTGTCTCTAACTATATCAGACTGTCTCTGACTATACTATATCAGACTGTCTCTGGCTATATCAGACTGTGTGACTATGCTATATAAGACTGTCTCTGACTATATCAGACTGTCTCTGATTATATCAGACTGTCTCTGATTATATTAGACTGTCTCTGACTATATCAGACTGTCTCTGACTATATCAGACTGTCTCTGACTATATCAGACTGTCTCTGACTATACTATATCAGACTGTCTCTGACTATACTATATCAGACTGTCTCTGACTATACTATATCAGACTGTCTCTGACTATACTATATCAGACTGTCTCTGACTATACTATATCAGACTGTCTCTGACTATATCAGACTGTCTCTGGCTATATCAGACTGTGTGACTATGCTATATCAGACTGTCTCTGACTATATCAGACTGTCTCTGATTATATCAGACTGTCTCTGATTATATTAGACTGTCTCTGACTATATCAGACTGTCTCTGACTATATCAGACTGTCTCTGACTATATCAGACTGTCTCTGACTATACTATATCAGACTGTTTCTAACTATATCAGACTGTCTCTAATTATATCAGACTGTTTCTAACTATACTATATCAGACTGTTTCTAACTATACTATATCAGACTGTCTCTAACTATACTATATCAGACTGTTTCTAACTATATCAGACTGTTTCTAACTATATCAGACTGTTTCTAACTATATCAGACTGTTTCTAACTATACTATATCAGACTGTTTCTAACTATATCAGACTGTCTCTAATTATATCAGACTGTCTCTGACTATACTATATCAGACTGTTTCTAACTATATCAGACTCTTTGACTATATCAGACTGTCTCTGACTATATCAGACTGTTTCTAACTATACTATATCAGACTGTTTCTAACTATATCAGACTGTCTCTAATTATATCAGACTGTCTCTGACTATACTATATCAGACTGTCTCTAACTATACTATATCAGACTGTCTCTAACTATATCAGACTGTCTCTGACTATACTATATCAGACTGTTTCTAACTATTTCAGACTGTTTCTTACTATTCTATATCAGACTGTCTCTAACTATATCAGACTGTTTCTAACTATATCAGACTGTTTCTAACTATATCAGACTGTTTCTAACTATATCAGACTGTTTCTAACTATACTATATCAGACTGTCTCTAACTATACTATATCAGACTGTCTCTGACTATACTATATCAGACTGTCTCTGACTATACTATATCAGACTGTCTCTGACTATACTATATCAGACTGTCTCTGACTATACTATATCAGACTGTCTCTGACTATATCAGACTGTCTCTGGCTATATCAGACTGTGTGACTATGCTATATCAGACTGTCTCTGACTATATCAGACTGTCTCTGATTATATCAGACTGTCTCTGATTATATTAGACTGTCTCTGACTATATCAGACTGTCTCTGACTATATCAGACTGTCTCTGACTATATCAGACTGTCTCTGACTATACTATATCAGACTGTTTCTAACTATATCAGACTGTCTCTAATTATATCAGACTGTTTCTAACTATACTATATCAGACTGTTTCTAACTATACTATATCAGACTGTCTCTAACTATACTATATCAGACTGTTTCTAACTATATCAGACTGTTTCTAACTATATCAGACTGTTTCTAACTATATCAGACTGTTTCTAACTATACTATATCAGACTGTTTCTAACTATATCAGACTGTCTCTAATTATATCAGACTGTCTCTGACTATACTATATCAGACTGTTTCTAACTATATCAGACTCTTTGACTATATCAGACTGTCTCTGACTATATCAGACTGTTTCTAACTATACTATATCAGACTGTTTCTAACTATATCAGACTGTCTCTAATTATATCAGACTGTCTCTGACTATACTATATCAGACTGTCTCTAACTATACTATATCAGACTGTCTCTAACTATATCAGACTGTCTCTGACTATACTATATCAGACTGTTTCTAACTATTTCAGACTGTTTCTTACTATTCTATATCAGACTGTCTCTAACTATATCAGACTGTTTCTAACTATATCAGACTGTTTCTAACTATATCAGACTGTTTCTAACTATATCAGACTGTTTCTAACTATACTATATCAGACTGTCTCTAACTATACTATATCAGACTGTCTCTGACTATACTATATCAGACTGTCTCTGACTATACTATATCAGACTGTCTCTGACTATACTATATCAGACTGTCTCTGACTATACTATATCAGACTGTCTCTGACTATATCAGACTGTCTCTGGCTATATCAGACTGTGTGACTATGCTATATCAGACTGTCTCTGACTATATCAGACTGTCTCTGATTATATCAGACTGTCTCTGATTATATTAGACTGTCTCTGACTATATCAGACTGTCTCTGACTATATCAGACTGTCTCTGACTATATCAGACTGTCTCTGACTATACTATATCAGACTGTTTCTAACTATATCAGACTGTCTCTAATTATATCAGACTGTTTCTAACTATACTATATCAGACTGTTTCTAACTATACTATATCAGACTGTCTCTAACTATACTATATCAGACTGTTTCTAACTATATCAGACTGTTTCTAACTATATCAGACTGTTTCTAACTATATCAGACTGTTTCTAACTATATCAGACTGTTTCTAACTATACTATATCAGACTGTTTCTAACTATATCAGACTGTCTCTAATTATATCAGACTGTCTCTGACTATACTATATCAGACTGTTTCTAACTATATCAGACTCTTTGACTATATCAGACTGTCTCTGACTATATCAGACTGTTTCTAACTATACTATATCAGACTGTTTCTAACTATATCAGACTGTCTCTAATTATATCAGACTGTCTCTGACTATACTATATCAGACTGTCTCTAACTATACTATATCAGACTGTCTCTAACTATATCAGACTGTCTCTGACTATACTATATCAGACTGTTTCTAACTATTTCAGACTGTTTCTTACTATTCTATATCAGACTGTCTCTAACTATATCAGACTGTTTCTAACTATATCAGACTGTTTCTAACTATACTATATCAGACTGTCTCTAACTATACTATATCAGACTGTCTCTGACTATACTGTATCAGACTGTCTCTAACTATACTATATCAGACTGTCTCTGACTATATCAGACTGTTTCTAACTATATCAGACTGTTTCTAACTATACTATATCAGACTGTCTCTAACTATACTATATCAGACTGTCTCTGACTATACTATATCAGACTGTCTCTAACTATACTATATCAGACTGTCTCTGACTATATCAGACTGTTTCTAACTATATCAGACTGTCTCTAACTATATCAGACTGTCTCTAACTATATCAGACTGTCTCTGACTATATCAGACTGTCTCTGACTATACTATATCAGACTGTCTCTAACTATATCAGACTCTCTGACTATATCAGACTGTCTCTGACTATGCTATATCAGACTGTCTCTGACTATACTATATCAGACTGTCTCTGACTATATCAGACTGTCTCTGGCTATATCAGACTGTGTGACTGTGCTATATCAGACTGTCTCTGACTATATCAGACTGTCTCTGACTGTCTCTGACTATATCAGACTGTCTCTGACTATACTATATCAGACTGTCTCTGACTATCTCAGACTGTCTCTGACTATCTCAGACTGTCTCTGACTATATCAGACTGTCTCTAATTATACTATATCAGACTGTCTCTGACTATATCAGACTGTTTCTAACTATATCAGACTGTCTCTGACTATATCAGACTGTCTCTGACTATACTATATCAGACTGTCTCTGACTATATCAGACTGTCTCTAACTATACTATATCAGACTGTGTCTTACTATACTATATCAGACTGTCTAACTATACTATATCAGACTGTTTCTTACTATACTATATCAGACTGTCTCTAACTATATCAGACTGTCTCTAACTATATCAGACTGTCTCTGACTATATCAGACTGTTTCTAACTATACTATATCAGACTGTCTCTAACTATATCAGACTGTTTCTAACTATACTATATCAGACTGTCTCTGACTATATCAGACTGTCTCTAACTATACTATATCAGACTGTTTCTAACTATATCAGACTGTCTCTAACTATATCAGACTGTTTCTAACTATATCAGACTGTCTCTAACTATACTATATCAGACTGTGTCTTACTATACTATATCAGACTGTCTAACTATATCAGACTGTTTCTAACTATATCAGACTGTCTCTAACTATACTATATCAGACTGTCTCTAACTATACTATATCAGACTGTCTCTAACTATACTATATCAGACTGTTTCTAACTATACTATATCAGACTGTCTCTGACTATATCAGACTGTCTCTAACTATACTCTATCAGACTGTCTCTGACTATATCAGACTGTCTCTAACTATATCAGACTGTTTCTAACTATATCAGACTGTGTCTAACTATACTATATCAGACTTTCTCTGACTATATCAGACTGTCTCTGACTATATCAGACTGTCTCTGACTATACTATATCAGACTGTCTCTAACTATACTATATCAGACTGTCTCTAACTATATCAGACTCTCTGACTATATCAGACTGTCTCTGACTATGCTATATCAGACTGTCTCTGACTATACTATATCAGACTGTCTCTGACTATATCAGACTGTCTCTGGCTATATCAGACTGTGTGACTGTGCTATATCAGACTGTCTCTGACTATATCAGACTGTCTCTGACTATCTCAGACTGTCTCTGACTATATCAGACTGTCTCTGACTATACTATATCAGACTGTCTCTGACTATCTCAGACTGTCTCTGACTATATCAGACTGTCTCTAATTATACTATATCAGACTGTCTCTGACTATATCAGACTGTTTCTAACTATATCAGACTGTCTCTGACTATATCAGACTGTCTCTGACTATACTATATCAGACTGTCTCTGACTATATCAGACTGTCTCTAACTATACTATATCAGACTGTGTCTTACTATACTATATCAGACTGTCTAACTATACTATATCAGACTGTTTCTTACTATACTATATCAGACTGTCTCTAACTATATCAGACTGTCTCTAACTATATCAGACTGTCTCTGACTATATCAGACTGTTTCTAACTATACTATATCAGACTGTCTCTAACTATATCAGACTGTTTCTAACTATACTATATCAGACTGTCTCTGACTATATCAGACTGTCTCTAACTATACTATATCAGACTGTTTCTAACTATATCAGACTGTCTCTAACTATATCAGACTGTTTCTAACTATATCAGACTGTCTCTAACTATACTATATCAGACTGTGTCTTACTATACTATATCAGACTGTCTAACTATATCAGACTGTTTCTAACTATATCAGACTGTCTCTAACTATACTATATCAGACTGTCTCTAACTATACTATATCAGACTGTCTCTAACTATACTATATCAGACTGTTTCTAACTATACTATATCAGACTGTCTCTGACTATATCAGACTGTCTCTAACTATATCAGACTGTTTCTAACTATATCAGACTGTGTCTAACTATACTATATCAGACTTTCTCTGACTATATCAGACTGTCTCTGACTATATCAGACTGTCTCTGACTATACTATATCAGACTGTCTCTAACTATACTATATCAGACTGTTTCTAACTATATCAGACTGTCTCTGACTATATCAGACTGTCTCTGACTATACTATATCAGACTGTCTCCAACTATATCAGACTGTCTCTGACTATACTATATCAGACTGTCTCTGACTATATCAGACTGTTTCTAACTATACTATATCAGACTGTCTCTGACTATACTATATCAGACTGTCTCTGACTATACTATATCAGACTGTCTCTGACTATACTATATCAGACTGTTTCTAACTATATCAGACTGTCTCTGACTATATCAGACTGTCTCTGACTATATCAGACTGTCTCTGACTATACTATATCAGACTGTCTCTGGCTATATCAGACTGTGTGACTATGCTATATCAGACTGTCTCTGACTATATCAGACTGTCTCTGATTATATCAGACTGTCTCTGATTATATTAGACTGTCTCTGACTATATCAGACTGTCTCTGACTATATCAGACTGTCTCTGACTATATCAGACTGTCTCTGACTATATCAGACTGTCTCTGACTATACTATATCAGACTGTCTCTGACTATACTATATCAGACTGTCTCTGACTATACTATGTCAGACTGTCTCTGACTATACTATATCAGACTGTCTCTGACTATATCAGACTGTCTCTGGCTATATCAGACTGTGTGACTATGCTATATCAGACTGTCTCTGACTATATCAGACTGTCTCTGATCATATCAGACTGTCTCTGATTATATTAGACTGTCTCTGACTATATCAGACTGTCTCTGACTATATCAGACTGTCTCTGACTATATCAGACTGTCTCTGACTATACTATATCAGACTGTTTCTAACTATATCAGACTGTCTCTAATTATATCAGACTGTTTCTAACTATACTATATCAGACTGTTTCTAACTATACTATATCAGAATGTCTCTAACTATACTATATCAGACTGTTTCTAACTATATCAGACTGTTTCTAACTATATCAGACTGTTTCTAACTATATCAGACTGTTTCTAACTATACTATATCAGACTGTTTCTAACTATATCAGACTGTCTCTAATTATATCAGACTGTCTCTGACTATACTATATCAGACTGTTTCTAACTATATCAGACTCTTTGACTATATCAGACTGTCTCTGACTATATCAGACTGTTTCTAACTATACTATATCAGACTGTTTCTAACTATATCAGACTGTCTCTAATTATATCAGACTGTCTCTGACTATACTATATCAGACTGTCTCTAACTATACTATATCAGACTGTCTCTAACTATATCAGACTGTCTCTGACTATACTATATCAGACTGTTTCTAACTATTTCAGACTGTTTCTTACTATTCTATATCAGACTGTCTCTAACTATATCAGACTGTTTCTAACTATATCAGACTGTTTCTAACTATACTATATCAGACTGTCTCTAACTATACTATATCAGACTGTCTCTGACTATACTGTATCAGACTGTCTCTAACTATACTATATCAGACTGTCTCTGACTATATCAGACTGTTTCTAACTATATCAGACTGTTTCTAACTATACTATATCAGACTGTCTCTAACTATACTATATCAGACTGTCTCTGACTATACTATATCAGACTGTCTCTAACTATACTATATCAGACTGTCTCTGACTATATCAGACTGTTTCTAACTATATCAGACTGTCTCTAACTATATCAGACTGTCTCTAACTATATCAGACTGTCTCTGACTATATCAGACTGTCTCTGACTATACTATATCAGACTGTCTCTAACTATATCAGACTCTCTGACTATATCAGACTGTCTCTGACTATGCTATATCAGACTGTCTCTGACTATACTATATCAGACTGTCTCTGACTATATCAGACTGTCTCTGGCTATATCAGACTGTGTTACTGTGCTATATCAGACTGTCTCTGACTATCTCAGACTGTCTCTGACTATCTCAGACTGTCTCTGACTATATCAGACTGTCTCTGACTATACTATATCAGACTGTCTCTGACTATCTCAGACTGTCTCTGACTATCTCAGACTGTCTCTGACTATCTCAGACTGTCTCTGACTATATCAGACTGTCTCTAATTATACTATATCAGACTGTCTCTGACTATATCAGACTGTTTCTAACTATATCAGACTGTCTCTGACTATATCAGACTCTCTGACTATATCAGACTGTCTCTGACTATATCAGACTGTTTCTAACTATATCAGACTGTCTCTAACTATATCAGACTCTCTGACTATATCAGACTGTCTCTGACTATATCAGACTGTTTCTAACTATATCAGACTGTCTCTGACTATATCAGACTGTCTCTGACTATACTATATCAGACTGTCTCTGACTATATCAGACTGTCTCTAACTATACTATATCAGACTGTGTCTTACTATACTATATCAGACTGTCTAACTATACTATATCAGACTGTCTCTGACTATATCAGACTGTTTCTAACTATATCAGACTGTCTCTGACTATATCAGACTGTTTCTAACTATATCAGACTGTCTCTGACTATATCAGACTGTTTCTAACTATACTATATCAGACTGTCTCCAACTATATCAGACTGTTTCTAACTATACTTCATCAGACTGTCAAATTCAATTCAATTCAAGGGGCTTTATTGGCATGGGAAACATGTGTTAACATTGCCAAACCAAGTGAGGTAGATAATATACAAAAGTGAAATAAACAATTTAAATTAACAGTAAACATTACACATACAGAAGTTTCAAAACAATAAATACATTACAAATGTCATATTACGTATATATAGTGTTGCAACGATGTACAAATGTTTAAAGGAGACAAGGAAAAATAAATAAGCATAAATATGGGTTGTGTTTACAATGGTGTTTGTTCTTCACTGGTTGCCCTTTTCTCGTGGCAACAGGTCACAAATCTTGCTGCTGTGATGTCACACTGTGGTATTTCACCCAGTAGATATGGGAGTTTATCAAAATTGGATTTCTTTTCAAATTCTTTGTGGATCTGTGTAATCTGAGGGAAATATGTCTCTCTAATATGGTCATACATTGGGCAGGAGGTTAGGAAGTGCAGCTCAGTTTCCACCTCATCTTGTGGGCAGTGAACACATAGCCTGTCTTTTCTTGAGAGCCAGGTCTGCCTACGGCGGCCTTTCTCAATGGCAAGGCTATGCTCACTGAGTCTGTACATAGTCAAAGTTTTCCTTAATTTTGGGTCAGTCACAGTGGTCAGGTATTCTGCCACTGTGTACTCTCTGTTTAGGGCCAAATAACATTCTAGTTTGCTCTGTTTTTTTTGTTAATTCTTTCCAATGTGTCAAGTAATTCTCTTTTTGTTTTCTCATGATTTGATTGGGTCTAATTGTGCTGCTGTCCTGGTGTGTTTGTGTTTGTGAACAGAGCCCCAGGACCAGCTTGCTTAGGGGACTCTTCTCCAGGTTCATCTCTCTGTAGGTGATGGCTTTGTTATGGAAGGTTTGGGAATCGCTTCCTTTAGGGTGGTTGTAGAATTTAACGGCTCTTTTCTGGATTTTGAAAATTAGTGGGTATCGGCCTAATTCTGCTCTGCATGCATTATTTGGTGTTCTACGTTGTACACGGAGGATATTTTTGCAGAATTCTGCTGTTTGGTGTTTGTCCCATTTTGTGAAGTCTTGGTTGGTGAGCGGACCCCAGACCTCACAACCATAAAGGGCAATGGGCTCTATGACTGATTCAAGTATTTTTAGCCAGATCCTAATTGGTATGTTGAATTTTATTTTCCTTTTGATGGCATAGAAGGCCCTTCTTGCCTTGTCTCTCAGATCGTTCACAGCTTTGTGGAAGTTACCTGTGGCGCTGATGTTTAGGCCAAGGTATGTATAGTTTTTTGTGTGCTCTAGGGCAACAGTGTCTAGATGGAATTTGTATTTGTGGTCTTGGCTACTGGACCTTTTTTGGAACACCATTATTTTTGTCTTACTGAGATTTACTGTCAGGGCCCAGGTCTGACAGTATCTGTGCAGAAGATCTAGGTGCTGCTGTAGGCCCTCCTTGGTTGGGGACAGAAGCACCAGATCATCAGCAAACAGCAGACATTTGACTTCGGATTCTAGCAGGGGGAGGCCGGGTGCTGCAGACTGTTCTAGTGCCCTCACCAATTCGTTGATATATATGTTGAAGCGGGTGGGGCTTAAGCTGCATCCCTGTCTCACTCCACGGCCCTGTGGGAAGACACCACTTTACATCAAATTGTATAGCAGACCCTCATGCCAAATTGAGTCAAAAGCTTTTTTGATATCAACAAAGTCTGTCGTACGGTAATTTGTTGAAAAGCCAATTTGACATTTGCTCAGTACATTGTTTTCGCTGAGGAAGTGTACAAATCTGCTGTTAATGATAATGCAGAGGATTTTCCCAAGGTTGCTGTTGAAGCATATCCCACGGTAGCTATTGGGGTCAAATTTGTCTCCACTTTTGTTGGATTGGGGAGATCAGTCCTTGTTTCCAAATATTTGGTAAGATGCCAGAGTTGAGGAATGTTAAAGAGTTTAAGTATATCCAATTGTAATTTGTGGAATGTATATTTTATAATTTCATTTAGGATACCATAAACCCAAAAAGTCCTGTCGTGTTGGAAGGATTGTATTTTGTCCTGTAGTTCATTGAATGAAGTTGTAGAATCCAGTGGGTTCTGGTAGTCTTTAATAGTTGATTCTAAGACTTGTATTTGATCATGTATATGTTTTTTCTGTTTGTTATTTGATATAGGCTAAACATATTGGAGAAGTGATTTATCCATACATCTCTGTTTTGGATAGATAACTATTTGTGTTGTTTTAGTTTCTCCCCCAAAAGTGGTTAGAGTCTATGGATTCTTCAATTACATTGAGCTGATTTCTGACAT
>NC_048573.1:6762149-6779649 GCF_013265735.2 Oncorhynchus mykiss | reverse complement strand
GTGGGACTCTTCTGTTAGAGAATCACGTTGGTGGGGTAGGACTCGTCTGTTAGAGAGAATCACGTTGGTGGGGTGGGACTCGTCTGTTAGAGAGAATCACGTTGGTGGGGTAGGTAGGACTCGTCTGTTAGAGAGAATCACGTTGGTGGGGTAGGACTCGTCTGTTAGAGAGAATCACGTTGGTGGGGTGGGACTCTTCTGTTAGAGAGAATCACATTGGTGGGGTGGGACTCTTCTGTTAGAGAGAATCACGTTGGTGGGGTAGGTAGGACTCGTCTGTTAGAGAGAATCACGTTGGTGGGGTGGGACTCTTCTGTTAGAGAATCACGTTGGTGGGGTAGGACTCGTCTGTTAGAGAGAATCACGTTGGTGGGGTGGGACTCGTCTGTTAGAGAGAATCACGTTGGTGGGGTAGGTAGGACTCGTCTGTTAGAGAGAATCACGTTGGTGGGGTAGGACTCGTCTGTTAGAGAGAATCACGTTGGTGGGGTGGGACTCTTCTGTTAGAGAGAATCACATTGGTGGGGTGGGACTCTTCTGTTAGAGAGAATCACGTTGGTGGGGTAGGTAGGACTCGTCTGTTAGAGAGAATCACGTTGGTGGGGTGGGACTCTTCTGTTAGAGAATCACGTTGGTGGGGTAGGACTCGTCTGTTAGAGAGAATCACGTTGGTGGGGTGGGACTTGTCTGTTAGAGAGAATCACGTTGGTGGGGTAGGTAGGACTCGTCTGTTAGAGAGAATCACGTTGGTGGGGTAGGACTCGTCTGTTAGAGAGAATCACGTTGGTGGGGTGGGACTCTTCTGTTAGAGAGAATCACGTTGGTGGGGTAGGACTCTTCTGTTAGAGAGAATCACGTTGGTAGGGTAGGTAGGACTCTTCTGTTAGAGAGAATCACGTTGGTGGGGTAGGTAGGACTCTTCTGTTAGAGAATCACGTTGGTGGGGTAGGTAGGACTCTTCTGTTAGAGAATCACGTTGGTGGGGTGGGACTCGTCTGTTAGAGAGAATCACGTTGGTGGGGTAGGTAGGACTCTTCTGTTAGAGAGAATCACGTTGGTGGGGTAGGACTCTTCTGTTAGAGAATCACGTTGGTGGGGTGGGACTCTTCTGTTAGAGAGAATCACGTTGGTGGGGTAGGACTCGTCTGTTAGAGAGAATCACGTTGGTGGGGTAGGTAGGACTTGTCTGTTAGAGAGAATCACGTTGGTGGGGTGGGACTCTTCTGTTAGAGAGAATCACGTTGGTTGGGTAGGTAGGACTTGTCTGTTCGAGAGAATCACGTTGGTGGGGTAGGTAGGACTCTTCTGTTAGAGAATCACGTTGGTGGGGTAGGACTCGTCTGTTAGAGAGAATCACGTTGGTGGGGTAGGACTCGTCTGTTAGAGAGAATCACGTTGGTGGGGTAGGTAGGACTCGTCTGTTAGAGAGAATCACGTTGGTGGGGTAGGTAGGACTCTTCTGTTAGAGAGAATCACGTTGGTGGGGTGGGACTCTTCTGTTAGAGAATCACGTTGGTGGGGTAGGACTCTTCTGTTAGAGAGAATCACGTTGGTGGGGTAGGTAGGACTCGTCTGTTAGAGCGAATCACGTTGGTGGGGTGGGACTCTTCTGTTAGAGAATCACGTTGGTGGGGTAGGTAGGACTCTTCTGTTAGAGAGAATCACGTTGGTGGGGTAGGACTCTTCTGTTAGAGAGAATCACGTTGGTGGGGTAGGTAGGACTCTTCTGTTAGAGAATCACGTTGGTGGGGTGGGACTCTTCTGTTAGAGAGAATCACGTTGGTGGGGTGGGACTCTTCTGTTAGAGAGAATCACGTTGGTGGGGTGGGACTCTTCTGTTAGAGAGAATCACGTTGGTGGGGTAGGTAGGACTCGTCTGTTAGAGAGAATCACGTTGGTGGGGTGGGACTCTTCTGTTAGAGAATCACGTTGGTGGGGTAGGACTCGTCTGTTAGAGAGAATCACGTTGGTGGGGTGGGACTCGTCTGTTAGAGAGAATCACGTTGGTGGGGTAGGTAGGACTCGTCTGTTAGAGAGAATCACGTTGGTGGGGTAGGACTCGTCTGTTAGAGAGAATCACGTTGGTGGGGTGGGACTCTTCTGTTAGAGAGAATCACGTTGGTGGGGTAGGACTCTTCTGTTAGAGAGAATCACGTTGGTAGGGTAGGTAGGACTCTTCTGTTAGAGAGAATCACGTTGGTGGGGTAGGTAGGACTCTTCTGTTAGAGAATCACGTTGGTGGGGTAGGTAGGACTCTTCTGTTAGAGAATCACGTTGGTGGGGTGGGACTCGTCTGTTAGAGAGAATCACGTTGGTGGGGTAGGTAGGACTCTTCTGTTAGAGAGAATCACGTTGGTGGGGTAGGACTCTTCTGTTAGAGAATCACGTTGGTGGGGTGGGACTCTTCTGTTAGAGAGAATCACGTTGGTGGGGTAGGACTCGTCTGTTAGAGAGAATCACGTTGGTGGGGTAGGTAGGACTTGTCTGTTAGAGAGAATCACGTTGGTGGGGTGGGACTCTTCTGTTAGGGAGAATCACGTTGGTTGGGTAGGTAGGACTTGTCTGTTAGAGAGAATCACGTTGGTGGGGTAGGTAGGACTCTTCTGTTAGAGAATCACGTTGGTGGGGTAGGACTCGTCTGTTAGAGAGAATCACGTTGGTGGGGTAGGACTCGTCTGTTAGAGAGAATCACGTTGGTGGGGTAGGTAGGACTCGTCTGTTAGAGAGAATCACGTTGGTGGGGTAGGTAGGACTCTTCTGTTAGAGAGAATCACGTTGGTGGGGTAGGACTCGTCTGTTAGAGAGAATCACGTTGGTGGGGTGGGACTCTTCTGTTAGAGAATCACGTTGGTGGGGTAGGACTCGTCTGTTAGAGAGAATCACGTTGGTGGGGTGGGACTCTTCTGTTAGAGAGAATCACGTTGGTGGGGTAGGTAGGACTCTTCTGTTAGAGAGAATCACGTTGGTGGGGTAGGACTCGTCTGTTAGAGAGAATCACGTTGGTGGGGTAGGTAGGACTCGTCTGTTAGAGAGAATCACGTTGGTGGGGTGGGACTCTTCTGTTAGAGAATCACGTTGGTGGGGTAGGACTCGTCTGTTAGAGAGAATCACGTTGGTGGGGTGGGACTCGTCTGTTAGAGAGAATCACGTTGGTGGGGTAGGTAGGACTCGTCTGTTAGAGAGAATCACGTTGGTGGGGTAGGACTCGTCTGTTAGAGAGAATCACGTTGGTGGGGTGGGACTCTTCTGTTAGAGAGAATCACGTTGGTGGGGTAGGACTCTTCTGTTAGAGAGAATCACGTTGGTGGTGTGGGACTCTTCTGTTAGAGAGAATCACGTTGGTGGGGTAGGTAGGACTCGTCTGTTAGAGAGAATCACGTTGGTTGGGTAGGTAGGACTCTTCTGTTAGAGAATCACGTTGGTGGGGTAGGACTCTTCTGATAGAGAGAATCACGTTGGTGGGGTGGGACTCTTCTGTTAGAGAGAATCACGTTGGTGGGGTAGGTAGGACTCTTCTGTTAGAGAGAATCACGTTGGTGGGGTGGGACTCTTCTGTTAGAGAGAATCACGTTGGTGGGGTAGGTAGGACTCTTCTGTTAGAGAGAATCACGTTGGTGGGGTAGGTAGGACTCTTCTGTTAGAGAGAATCACGTTGGTGGGGTAGGTAGGACTTGTCTGTTAGAGAGAATCACGTTGGTGGGGTAGGACTCTTCTGTTAGAGAGAATCACGTTGGTGGGGTAGGTAGGACTTGTCTGTTAGAGAGAATCACGTTGGTGGGGTAGGACTCGTCTGTTAGAGAGAATCACGTTGGTGGGGTGGGACTCTTCTGTTAGAGAATCACGTTGGTGGGGTAGGACTCGTCTGTTAGAGAGAATCACGTTGGTGGGGTGGGACTCTTCTGTTAGAGAGAATCACGTTGGTGGGGTGGGACTCTTCTGTTAGAGAGAATCACGTTGGTGGGGTAGGTAGGACTCGTCTGTTAGAGAGAATCACGTTGGTGAGGTAGGTAGGACTCGTCTGTTAGAGAGAATCACGTTGGTTGGGTAAGACACTAGTCTTGTTGACACCAGCCTCTCTACATCCTTGACTTGAGATTCTGAAATGTCTTCTTTGATGTGTCGGCATGAGGCGACCATAAGGAAGGGGCCCATAGACTTCAAGGCAACACCCTACTTCGGTTGAATATCCATGGTTCAAATTTAACGAATCATGATATATTGTTTTGCATAGAACTGTCCCTGCCCTTCCGGTTCCAGACAGACTTTCAGGGATACTCAAGCACACACAGTAGCTAGCCTGCGAGCTAGCACAAACCTTTGGAGTTCGCACATCGTTTGCCACTAACGTCACGAATAGGGCGCATAAATCATCACACACACACTTTGAAAATGTTATAACAACCCATCTACACTAAAAGAAGTGACATTAGACAAACTGTTAAACGTCACAATCTTGTGACTTGCAAGTAGCAACTAATGTTAGCTTGCTAGCATAGCTAACGATGGGCTAGCATTGTTTAGCTCATAGAAAGCCAGCCAGCTAATAACTCGAGCTTGCTTGTTATAAACTTGAAGTTGGCTAGCTAATCAAATGCATGTTTTAGTTAAATATTTCCTTACCCCACTGAAGTTATTCATTTGCCTTCTTGCATGTCCTCTGTTTACATATTAGGGCAATGATGTGAATCACCTATGCATTCTAGCTAGCCAGCTTCTACTGTACTATCCATGCATTCTAGCCAGCTTCTACTGTACTATCCATGCATTCTAGCCAGCTTCTACTGTACTATCCATGCATTGTAGCCAGCTTCTACTGTACTATCCATGCATTCTAGCTAGCCAGCTTCTACTGTACTATCCATGCATTCTAGCCAGCTTCTATTGTACTACCCATGCATTCTAGCTAGCTTCTATTGTACTACCCATGCATTGTAGCCAGCTTCTACTGTACTATCCATGCATTCTAGCCAGCTTCTACTGTACTATCCATGCATTGTAGCCAGCTTCTACTGTACTATCCATGCATTCTAGCTAGCCAGCTTCTACTGTACTATCCATGCATTGTAGCCAGCTTCTATTGTACTACCCATGCATTCTAGCCAGCTTCTATTGTACTACCCATGCATTCTAGCCAGCTTCTATTGTACAACCCATGCATTCTAGCCAGCTTATACTGTACTACCCATGCATTCTAGCCAGCTTCTACTGCACTAACCATGCATTCTAGCTAGCCAGCTTCTACTGTACTACCCATGCATTCTAGCTAGCCAGCTTCTACTGTACTACCCATGCATTCTAGATAACCAGCTTCTACTGTACTACCCATGCATTCTAGATAGCCAGCTTCTACTGTACTGCCCATGCATGCTAGCTAACCAGCTTCTACTGTACTACCCATGCATTCTAGCTAGCCAGCTTCTACTGTACTACCCATGCATTCTAGCTAGCCAGCTTCTACTGTACTACCCATGCATTCTAGCTAGCCAGCTTCTACTGTACTACCCATGCATTCTAGCCAGCTTCTACTGTACTACCCATGCATTCTAGCCAGCTTCTACTGTACTACCCATGCATTCTAGCCAGCTTCTACTGTACTACCCATGCATTCTAACCAGCTTCTACTGTACTACCCATGCATTCTAACCAGCTTCTACTGTACTACCCATGCATTCTAGCCAGCTTCTACTGTACTACCCATGCATTCTAGCCAGCTTCTACTGTACTACCCATGCATTCTAACCAGCTTCTACTGTACTACCCATGCATTCTAACCAGCTTCTACTGTACTACCCATGCATTCTAGCCAGCTTCTACTGTACTACCCATGCATTCTAACCAGCTTCTACTGTACTACCCATGCATTCTAACCAGCTTCTACTGTACTACCCATGCATTCTAACCAGCTTCTACTGTACTACCCATGCATTCTAGCCAGCTTCTACTGTACTACCCATGCATTCTAACCAGCTTCTACTGTACTACCCATGCATTCTAACCAGCTTCTACTGTACTACCCATGCATTCTAGCCAGCTTCTACTGTACTACCCATGCATTCTAGCCAGCTTCTACTGTACTACCCATGCATTCTAACCAGCTTCTACTGTACTACCCATGCATTCTAGCCAGCTTCTACTGTACTACCCATGCATTCTAGCTAGCCAGCTTCTACTGCACTACCCTTGTTCACTTTTGGCAAGTTTTTCTCCCTGCCCCCTACCTTTGGCAATACATGAAGTACCCTAAACATACACAGCGTACCCTAAACATACACAGCGTACCCTAAACATACACAGCGTACCCTAAACATATACAGCGTACCCTAAACATACACAGCGTACCCTAAACATACACAACGTACCCTAAACATACACAAAGTACCCTAAACGTACACAAAGTACCCTAAACATTAACAGATCTTAGCCCAAAGAGATCAGACTACAGCAAGTATGACCAACCAAACCAAGTCAACGTGTCTGTCTAATGTATTATTGTGATTCTGGATACGTGTCTGTCTAATGCAACATTTTAAATCTACAGATTTAAAACACACAGAGCCGTGTGCAACCTCAACTTTATTTGACAGGATGAAATAATACACGAGGCAAACATGGAAAGACTGAAGAGTGAAGGTGTAGACTCTGAAGGTGTAGACTCTGAAGGTGTAGACTCTGAAGGTGTAGACTCTGTGAAGGTGTAGACTCTGTGAAGGTGTAGACTCTGTGAAGGTGTAGACTCTGTGAAGGTGTAGACTCTGAAGGTGTAGACTCTGAAGGTGTAGACTCTGTGAAGGTGTCGACTCTGTGAAGGTGTCGACTCTGTGAAGGTGTCGACTCTGTGAAGGTGTCGACTCTGTGAAGGTGTCGACTCTGTGAAGGTGTCGACTCTGTGAAGGTGTCGACTCTGTGAAGGCGTAGACTCTGTGAAGGTGTCGTGTGAAGGTGTAGACTCAGTGAAGGTGTCGTGTGAAGGTTCGTAAGACTCTGTGAAGGCGTCGACTCTGTGAAGGCGTCTTTCATCCCCTCTCTGTTGTTCAGCCTCAGAAATATATTACTGTGATTCTGGATAGCTGAGCACCTGTAAGTAGTGAAGGACATGTAGATGTCTATGGGACAGTTTTCCAACCATAACATTGTAAAACACTCACAGTGGGCTGAGTTTTTCCAACCTGAGACCCTGGGGAGGATGAATGACCTATCGAACTACAGCAACCTTGTACGTGTTCATACATATTTGTATTACTTAAAAAAATTAAAAAAAATGTAAACTTTATTTAACTAGACAAGTCTTGTTCATGTGAATTTAAGACTGAAATGGAAGGGCCTGGTTCTCTGAGCTTTTCCGTTGTCAACCACAACACCCTCTCGCAGGTACTGAATTCTTCATCGTCTCTCCGTCTTAAAGCAAGGGAAGTGGAGAGAAAAAAGAGAGAGAGGGGGGGGGGGGGGGTGTTAAAATGTACAGGCCGCGCTGGGGGTCATCGCCTCGGACACCTACTTGGGCTTCTGATGCTAGTTAGAGTCCACTGGATCATTTTCCCGAAATCTGGACAGTTGTTGCTCAGTATGCGATATTTGACTAGAATGGCGTTGTAAACAACAGCCAACTTTCTGGGACATCGACATGTCTTATATGGTCAGAAAGCTTAGATTAAGAATCATTTAACTGCAGTGTCTGATTGACAGTAGCTACTACAGCGGGACAAAATACCATGCTATTGTTTGGGGATAGCGCACAACAACAAAACACTTATCAATCAAGGCAATTTGGTTTAATACATTCACCTCCAAGCTCAGTGTTTCTACATCTGTATTGCTGTTTCTACATCTGTATTGCTGTTTCTACGTCTGTATTGCTGTTTCTACATCTGTATTGCTGTTTCTACATCTGTATTGCTGTTTCTACATCTGTATGGCTGTTTCTACATCTGTATGGCTGTTTCTACATCTGTATGGCTGTTTCTACATCTGTATTGCTGTTTCTACATCTGTATTGCTTGCTGTTTCTACATCTGTATTGCTTGCTGTTTCTACATCTGTATTGCTTGCTGTTTCTACATCTGTATTGCTGTTTCTACATCTGTATTGCTTGCTGTTTCTACGTCTGCATTGCTTGCTGTTTCTACATCTGTATTGCTGTTTCTACATCTGTATTGCTGTTTCTACATCTGTATTGCTTGCTGTTTCTACATCTGTATTGCTTGCTGTTTCTACATCTGTATTGCTGTTTCTACATCTGTATTGCTGTTTCTACATCTGTATTGCTGTTTCTACGTCTGTATTGCTTGCTGTTTCTACATCTGTATTGCTGTTTCTACATCTGTATTGCTGTTTCTACATCTGTATTGCTGTTTCTACATCTGTATTGCTGTTTCTACGTCTGTATTGCTTGCTGTTTCTACGTCTGCATTGCTTGCTGTTTCTACATCTGTATTGCTTGCTGTTTCTACATCTGTATTGCTTGCTGTTTCTACGTCTGCATTGCTTGCTGTTTCTACATCTGTATTGCTGTTTCTACATCTGTATTGCTGTTTCTACATCTGTATTGCTGTTTCTACATCTGTATTGCTGTTTCTACGTCTGTATTGCTTGCTGTTTCTACGTCTGCATTGCTTGCTGTTTCTACATCTGTATTGCTTGCTGTTTCTACATCTGTATTGCTGTTTCTACATCTGTATTGCTGTTTCTACATCTGTATTGCTTGCTGTTTCTACATCTGTATTGCTTGCTGTTTCTACATCTGTATTGCTGTTTCTACATCTGTATTGCTTGCTGTTTCTACATCTGTATTGCTTGCTGTTTCTACATCTGTATTGCTTGCTGTTTCTACATCTGTATTGCTGTTTCTACATCTGTATTGCTTGCTGTTTCTACATCTGTATTGCTTGCTGTTTCTACATCTGTATTGCTTGCTGTTTCTACATCTGTATTGCTTGCTGTTTCTACATCTGTATTGCTTGCTGTTTCTACATCTGTATTGCTTGCTGTTTCTACATCTGTATTGCTTGCTGTTTCTACATCTGTATTGCTGTTTCTACATCTGTATTGCTGTTTCTACATCTGTATTGCTGTTTCTACATCTGTATTGCTGTTTCTACATCTGTATTGCTTGCTGTTTCTACGTCTGCATTGCTTGCTGTTTCTACATCTGTATTGCTGTTTCTACATCTGTATTGCTTGCTGTTTCTACATCTGTATTGCTTGCTGTTTCTACGTCTGCATTGCTTGCTGTTTCTACATCTGTATTGCTGTTTCTACATCTGTATTGCTGTTTCTACGTCTGTATTGCTGTTTCTACATCTGTATTGCTTGCTGTTTCTACATCTGTATTGCTTGCTGTTTCTACATCTGTATTGCTGTTTCTACATCTGTATTGCTTGCTGTTTTGGGGTCTGTATTGCTTGCTGTTTTGGGGTCTGTATTGCTGTTTCTACATCTGTATTGCTTGCTGTTTCTACATCTGTATTGCTTGCTGTTTTGGGGTCTGTATTGCTTGCTGTTTTGGGTTTCTGTACAAGCACTTTGTGACATCCGCTGATTGTAAACGGGGCGTTTTTATAAATACATTTGATTGATTTGCTGAAACTCTTATTTTCAACCTACAGAAAGATGCTGCTGTTAATAATGATCACTGTGATTTATAAAGTAGGCTATAGATTCTTAATCCCCACCCCATAATCCCCATTCACAATATTACTAACAATATAAAGATATTGAAGCACAATTTTAGTTTTTACTATATACTAGTGATTCTCGCATCAGAAAATGTCCTGTGTGGGTTGCCGTAGTTGAAGTGCTTCCTGTAAGCGCCTCGTTCAGCCCTGCCGCTCACCCAGTCATTTCTGATGCGGTTCTACCATTTTATCTAGGATGCTCAATGTCTTATCGGTCTATCATGCAAACAAACACTTCTTACTGATTTACGTTTGTACAAATACAAATCTATTCAATCATTCACTGGTTTAGTTACAAGGGAGGCGCCAACCAGGCTAGTAGGACTCTTCTATTGAAGAGAATGAGAATGTTTCAGCCAAAGGACCATAACCCTAATTCCACAGGAACTTCAGAAGTCGATCTCTCTCTCTCTTGGATCGCTCTCTCTCTTGGATCGCTCTCTCTCTCTCGGTGTGCTCTCTCTCTCTCTCGGTGTGCTCTCTCTCTCTCTCGGTGTGTGCTCTCTCTCTCTCTCGGTGTGTGCTCTCTCTCTCGGTGTGCTCTCTCTCTCTCTCGGTGTGTGCTCTTTCACTCTCTCGGTTTATGCTCTCTCTCTCTCGGGGTGTGCTCTCTCTCTCTCTGTGTGCTCTCTCGCTCTCTCTCTCTCTCTCTCGGTGTGCTCTCAATTCAATTCAATTCAATTCAAGGGCTTTATTGGCATGGGAAACATGTGTTAACATTGCCAAAGCATGTGAGGTAGATAATATATAAAGTGAATATATAAAGTGAAAAACAACAAAAATTAACAGTAAACATTACACATACAGAGGTTTCAAAACAATAAATATTATATATATACAGTGTTTTAACAATGTACAAATGGTTAAAGGACACAAGATAAAATAAATAAGCATAAATATGGGTTGTATTTACAATGGTGTGTGTTCTTCACTGGTTGCCCTTTTCTCGTGGCAACAGGTCACACATCTTGCTGCTGTGATGGCACACTGTGGAATTTCACCCAGTAGATATGGGAGTTTATCAAAATTGGATTTGTTTTCGATTTTCTTTGTGGATCTGTGTAATCTGAGGGAAATATGTCTCTCTAATATGGTCATACATTGAGCAGGAGGTTAGGAAGTGCAGCTCAGTTTCCACCTCATTTTGTGGGCAGTGAGCACATAGGCCGCCGTAGGCAGACATGGCTCTCAAGAGAAGACAGGCTTTCTCAATGGCAAGGCTATGCTCACTGAGTCTGTACATAGTCAAAGCTTTCCTTAATTATGGGTCAGTCACAGTGGTCAGGTATTCTGCCGCTGTGTACTCTCTGTTTAGGGCCAAATAGCATTCTAGTTTGCTCTGTTTTTTTGTTAATTCTTTCCAATGTGACAAGTAATTATCTTTTTGTTTTCTCATGATTTGGTTGGGTCTAATTGTGCTGTTGTCCTGGGGCTCTGTAGGGTGTGTTTGTGTTTGTGAACAGAGCCCCAGGACCAGCTTGCTTAGGGGACTCTTCTCCAGGTTCATCTCTCTGTAGGTGATGGCTTTGTTATGGAAGGTTTGGGAATCGCTTCCTTTTAGGTGGTTGTAGAATTTAACGTCTCTTTTCTGGATTTTGATAATTAGTGGATATCGGCCTAATTCTGCTCTGCATGCATTATTTGGTGTTCTACGTTGTACACGGAGGATATTTTTGCAGAATTCTGCATGCAGAGTCTCAATTTGGTGTTTGTCCCATTTTGTGAAGTCTTGGTTGGTGAGCGGACCCCAGACCTCACAACCATAAAGGGCAATGGGCTCTATGACTGATTCAAGTATTTTTAGCCAAATCCTAATTGGTATGTTGACATTTATGTTCCTTTTGATGGCATAGAATGCCCTTCTTGCCTTGTCTCTCAGATCGTTCACAGCTTTGTGGAAGTTACCTGTGGCGCTGATGTTTAGGCCAAGGTATGTATAGTTTTTTGTGTGCTCTAGGGCAACAGTGTCTAGATGGAATTTGTATTTGTGGTCCTGGTGACTGGACCTTTTTTGGAACACCATTATTTTTGTCTTGCTGAGATTTACTGTCAGGGCCCAGGTCTGTCAGGGCCCAGGTCTGTCAGGGCCCAGGTCTGTCAGAATCTGTGCAGAAGATCTAGGTGCTGCTGTAGGCCCTCCTTGGTTGGTGACAGAAGCACCAGATCATCAGCAAACAGCAGACATTTGACTTCGGATTCTAGCAGGGGGAGGCCGGGTGCTGCAGACTTTTCTAGTGCCCGCGCCAATTCGTTGATATATATGTTGAAGCGGGTGGGGCTTAAGCTGCATCCCTGTCTAACCCCACGACCCTGTGTGAAGAAATGTGTGTTTTTTGCCAATTTTAACCGCACACTTGTTGTTTGTGTACATGGATTTTATAATGTCGTATGTTTTACCCCCAACACCACTTTCCATCAGTTTGTATAGCAGACCCTCATGCCAAATTGAGTCGAAGGCTTTTTTGAAATCAACAAAGCATGAGAAGACTTTGCCTTTGTTTTGGTTTGTTTGGTTGTCAATTAGGGTGTGCAGGGTGAATACATGGTCTGCTGTACAGTAATTTGGTAAAAAGCCAATTTGACATTTGCTCAGTACATTGTTTTCATTGAGGAAATGTACGAGTCTGCTGTTAATGATAATGCAGAGGATTTTCCCAAGGTTACTGTTGACACATATTCCACGGTAGTTATTGGGGTCAAATTTGTCTCCACTTTTGTGGATTGGGGTGATTAGTCCTTGGTTCCAAATATTGGGGAAGATGCCAGAGCTAAGTATGATGTTAAAGAGTTTTAGTATAGCCAATTGGAATTTGTTGTCTGTATATTTGATCATTTCATTGAGGATACCATCAACACCACAGGCCTTTTTGGGTTGGAGGGTTTTTATTTTGTCCTGTAACTCATTCAATGTAATTGGAGAATGCAGTGGGTTCTGGTAGTCTTTAATTGTTGATTCTAAGATCTGTATTTGATCATGTATATGTTTTTGCTCTTTATTCTTTGTTATAGAGCCAAAAAGATTAGAGAAGTGGTTTACCCATACATCTCCATTTTGAATAGATAATTCTTCGTGTTGTTTGTTTAGTGTTTTCCAATTTTCCCAGAAGTGGTTAGAGTCTGTGGATTCTTCAATTCTTCAATCATTGAGCTGATTTCTGACATGCTGTTCCTTCTTTTTCCGTAGTGTATTTCTGTATTGTTTTAGTGATTCACCATAGCGAAGGCGTAGACTCAGGTTTTCTGGGTCTCTATGTCTTGGTTGGATAGGTTTCTCAATTTCTTTCTTAGGTTTTTGCATTCTTCATCAAACCATTTGTCATTATTGTTAATTTTCTTCGGTTTTCTATTTGAGATTTTTAGATTTGATAGGGAAGCTGAGAGGTCAAATATACTGTTAAGATTTTCTACTGCCAAGTTTACACCTTCACTATTACAGTGGAATGTTTTACCCAGGAAATTGTCTAAAAGGGATTGAATTTGTTGTTGCCTAATTGTTTGTTGGTAGGTTTCCAAACTGCATTCCTTCCATCTATAGCATTTCTTAATGTTACTCAGTTCCTTTGGCTTTGATGCCTCATGATTGAGTATTGCTCTGTTTAAGTAGACTGTAATTTTGCTGTGGTCTGATAGGGGTGTCAGTGGGCTGACTGTGAACGCTCTGAGAGACTCTGGGTTGAGGTCAGTGATAAAGTAGTCTACAGTACTACTGCCAAGAGATGAGCTATAGGTGTACCTACCATAGGAGTCCCCTCGAAGCCTACCGTTGACTATGTACATACCCAGCGTGCGACAGAGCTGCAGGAGTTGTGACCCGTTTTTGTTGGTTATGTTGTCATAGTTGTGCCTAGGGGGGCATATATGGGAGGGAATGCTGTCACCTCCAGCCAGGTGTTTGTCCCCCTGTGTGCTGAGGGTGTCAGGTCTCTGTCTGTCTCTCTCTCGGCTCTCTCTCTCTCTCTCGGCTCTCTCTCTCTCTCGGCTCTCTCTCTCGGCTCTCTCTCTCTCGGCTATCTCTCTCTCGGCGCTCTCTCTCTCGGCTTTATCTCTCTCTCGGCTCGCTCTCTCTCTCGGCTCGCTCTCTCTCTCTCTCGGCTTTCTCGGCTCTCTCGCTCTCTCGGCTCTCTCTCTCTCTCGGCTCTCTCGGCTCTCTCTCTCGGCTCTCTCTCTCTCTCGGCGCTCTCTCTCTCGGCTCTCTCTCTCTCTCTCTCTCTGCTCTCTTGGCTCTCTCTCTCGGCTCTATCTCTCGGCTCTCTCTGGCTCTATCTCTCTCTCGGCTCTCTCTCTCTCTCTCTCTCTCTCTCTCTCTCTCTCTCTCTCGGCTCTCTCTCTCTCTCTGGCTCTCTCGGTCTCTGTCTCTCTCTCTCTCTGCCTGTCTTTACGCCTCCTTACTGTAAGCTCTAGTAGCTGTAAAGACAGAAAAGGCTTACTATTAGACAGTGACACACACACACACACACACACACACACACACACACACACACACACACACACACACACACACACACACACACCCTCCGTTACTCAGCTGGAGGATGTTTCACAAGTCCGGACATGTGGAGGATGTGTCAGCTCCACTGTGTTTGTGTTGATACGAGGGCCTTGGTCTTCACCTGGCCGGTTAGAGCTGTGATTAGTTGTCTTTCTAATACACTACACTACTACACTACACTACACAGACACTACACTACACTACACAGACACTACAACACTACACTACACTACTACACAGACACTACTACACTACACTACACTACTACACTACACTAATACACTACACTAATTCACTACACTACACTACACAGACACTACACTACTACACAGACACTACACTACACTACAACACAGACACTACAACACAGACACTGCACTACACTACACTACAACACAGACACTACACTACACTACACTACACTACAACACAGACACTACACTACAGACACTACTACACTACACTACTACACAGACACTAAACTACTACACCACACTACACTACTGCACTACACTACAACACAGGCACTACACTACACTACAACACAGACACTACACTACTACACTACACTACTACACAGACACTACACTACTACACTACACTACTACACAGACACTACACTACACTACTACACAGACACTACACTACACTACACCACACTACACTACAACACAGACACTACACTACTACACTACACTACTACACAGACACTACACTACTACACAGACACTACACTACACTACACTACACTACTACACTACACTACACTACACTACTACACTACACTACACTACTACACTACACTACACTACTACACAGACACTACAACACAGACACTACACTACTACACTACACTACACTACACTACACTACTACACCACACTACACTACAACACAGACACTACACTACTACACTACACTACTACACAGACACTACACTACACTACTACACAGACACTACACTACACTACTACACTACACTACACTACACTACACTACTACACTACACTACACTACTACACAGACACTACACTACTACACTACACTACAACACAGACACTACACTACTACACTACACTACACTACTACACTACACTACTACACTACACTACTACACAGACACTACAACACAGACACTACACTACACTACTACACTACACTACTACACTACACCACAGAAACTACACTACACTACACTACACTACATCACAGACACTACACTACTACAGACACTACACTACACTACTACACTACACTACACTACATCACAGACACTACACTACAACACACACTACACTACTACACAGACACTACACTACTACACTACACTACACTACATCAGACACTACACTACTACACTACACTACTACACAGACACTACACTACACTACACTACTACACTACAATACCACACAGACACTCTACAATACAACAGACACACACAGTACACTACACTACAACAGACACACACACTGCACTACAATACAGACACTACTACACTACAACACAGACACACACACTACACTACAACACAGACAAACACACTACACTACAACACAGCCACAGGCACACTACACTACAGACACACTATACTACAGACACACTACACTACAGACACACTACACTACAGACACATACACACTACACTACAGACACACTACACTACAGACACTACACTACAGACACACTACACTACAGACACACTACACTACAGACACATACATACTACACTACAGACACACTACACATGTGAGACAGACTCTTGGTGATTGGTTAGCTAGCGAGCCTGATTGCTGTGGTCTAGAGGGAGTCGTCATGGCGATGTTGTAATGAAACCAAGGCCTCTGGGAGAGTATATCAACGACCCAAAAGCATTCCCTCCAGGAAGTAACATTCCCCACGGGCCAATCAGGGACGAGCGCCTAGACCATTGATCTGCTAGTCTTGACCTATAACCTTTAATGACGGAGAAGAGAGGAGGGAATGGGAGAGTGGAGGGAGGGAGGGAGAGAGTGAGACGAGGAAGGAAGGAAGGAGAGAGAGGAGGAAGGAGAGATATCTGGAGGTAGGGAGAGAATGTTGAGGGATGTGATTTGACAAACTTTTTAATAACCCTTAAGATGACAGAGGGGGAAATGGAGAGAAATGGTGGGGATTGTCAGATCAAAAGACAATGACTAAAAGGAGAGGGAGAGATCCTGTCCTTCAGCTTAACAGCGCAAATATTTACAGTGTGGCCTCGCTCTGTTTATGGTCCCCTGTACAAGCACATTGCCCTCCATTCCTCTGTTGCTCCCTCCCTCTCTCCTTCCTTCTCTCCCTCCATTCCTCTCTCGCTCCCTCCCTCTCTCCTTCCTTCTCTCCCTCCATTCCTCTCTCTCTCCCTCCCTCTCTCCTTCCTCCTCTCCCTCTTTCCTTCTCTCCCTCCGTCTCATCCTTCTCTCCCTCCGTCTCATCCTTCTCTCCCTCCGTCTCTTCTGAGAGAGAGGGATCAGAAAAATGAAAGAAAGCTTTTAAGCTCTGGAGTAAAAAGCAATAAAAGCTTCTGCTCTGTTTTCACTTTTCTTGTTCTGTCACTTTTTTTCCCTCTGTCCTGTTTGGTTCCACTCTCTGTCTGTCTGTCTGTCTCTGTCTGTCTCTGTCTGTCTAGTATCCCTTCCTTTTGTATTGAAATCCATTAACACCTGTTTCCATTTCAAAGATTAACAGAACATGAAGTATGTGAAACAACTATCTACGTCTCTCACTCCATGTCTCTCTCTCCCTCTCTCTCACTCCATGTCTCTCTCTCCTTCTCTCTCACTCCATGTCTCTCTCTCCCCTCTCTACGTCTCTCTCACTCCATGTCTCTCTCTCCCCTCTCTCCCTCTCTCTCACTCCATGTCTCTCTCTCCCTCCATGTCTCTCTCCCCTCTCTACGTCTCTCTCCCTCTCTCTCACTCCATGTCTCTCTCTCCCCTCTCTACGTCTCTCTCACTCCATGTCTCTCTCTCACTCCATGTCTCTCTCTCACTCCATGTCTCTCTCTCCCCTCTCTACGTCTCTCTCCCTCCATGTCTCTCTCTCCCCTCTCTACGTCTCTCTCCCTCTCTCTCACTCCACATCTCTCTCTTTCAGGAGGTGGAGATTCTGGATATCAGCCAGATCAGAGACACCAGAACTGGGAAGTTTGCCAAACTACCAAAGGTGGGTAATGTGTGTGTATTTCTGTTTATTCATGTGTATTTTTGCTACAGTGTAACACTTTATGAATGATGGCCTCAACGACAGTCCAATCACAGCGGAGAGAGAGTCATGGGAAGCATTCAATCCATTGTTTCTGTTTTGGTTGGTGGCCCAA
>NC_048573.1:6732149-6757149 GCF_013265735.2 Oncorhynchus mykiss | reverse complement strand
ACAATGTAAGGAATAGGGTGCCAGTCCTGGTCTAAAGTAGTGCACTATGTAGGGAATAAGGTTACATTTGGAACACTACCTTTTTTGTTATGATGATGTTGTGTGTGTGTGTGTGTGTGTGTGTGTGTGTGTGTGCGCGTGCGGCGGTAATGATGGTAATAGCTGATCGTGTGTGTATCGCTGTTTTTATGAATCATTGTTAACTGTGTGTGTGTGTGTTCAGGTGTGGACAGAGGAGCTCTTTAAACTAGCCACAAACATTCTGTCCCAGAATGCATCTCGCAACACCTTCCTCCTCAAAGCGTAAGTTGTGTGTATGTACCGATTGTCATGAAAACTTCACTGTGGAAATATATAGTGCATGTTCTCCCACTTAAAAAGATGAGAGAGGCCTGTAATTTTCATCACTTCAACTATGACAGACAAAAATGAGAAAAGAAAATGCAGAAAATCACATTGTAGGATTTTTAATGAATTTATTTGCAAATTATGGTGGAAAATAAGTATTTGGTCAAAAACACAAGTTTATCTCAATACTTTGTTATATACCCTTTGTTGGCAATGACAGAGGTCAAACGTTTTCTGTAAGTCTTCACAAGGTTTTCACACACTGTTGCTGGTATTTTGGCCCATTCCTCCATGCAGATCTCCTCTAGAACAGTGATGTTTTGGGGCTGTTGCTGGGCAACACGGACTTTCAACTCCCTCCAAAGATTTTCTATGGGGTTGAGATCTGGAGATCTGGCCTAGGTGTAACGGTTTTCTTCCGTTGAAGACGACACAAAAGACAGAAGACAATCACCCAGAAAATAATACAACATGCACCAGATAGGAACTGTTTCTGTTTTTTTTTCACATTTGTTGTTTTGTTGTTTTGTGTTTTGTTCTCGGTTATCGTCTATATTAAACATGTTGAACACTAACCACGCTGCATTTTGGTCCTCCTCTCCTTCAACGGAAGAAAACCGTTACACTAGGCCCCTCCAGGACCTTGAAATGCTTCTTACGAAGCCACTCCTTCGTTGCCCGGGCGGTGTGTTTGGGATCATTGTCATGCTGAAAGACCCAGCCACGTTTCATCTTCAATGCCCTTGCTGATGGAAGGAGGTTTTCACTCAAAATCTCACGATACATGGCCCCATTCATTCTTTCCTTTACACGGATCAGTCGTCCTGGTCCCTTTGCAGAAAAACAGCCCCAAAGCATGATGTTTCCACCCCCATGCTTCACAGTAGGTATGACATTCTCCCAATCTTCTTCTGGATCATCCAAATGCTCTCTAGCAACCTCCGACGGGCTTGAACATGTACTGGCTTAAGCAGGGGGACACGTCTGGCACTGCAGGATTTGAGTCCCTGGCGGCATAGTGTGTTACTGATGGTAGGCTTTGTTACTTTGGTCCCAGCTCTCTGCAGGTCATTCACTAGGTCCCCCCGTGTGGTTCTGGGATTTTTGCTCACCGTTCTTGTGATCATTTTGACCCCACGGGGTGAGATCTTGCGTGGAGCCCCAGATCGAGGGAGATTATCAGTGGTCTTGTATGTCTTCCATTTCCTAATAATTGCTCCCACAGTTGATTTCTTCAAATCAAGCTGCTTACTTATTGCAGATTCAGTCTTCCCAGCCTGGTGCAGGTCTCCTTTGGTGTCCTTTGACAGCTCTTTGGTCTTGGCCATAGTGGAGTTTGGAGTGTGACTGTTTGAGGTTGTGGACAGGTGTCTTTTATACTGATAACAAGGTCAAACAGGTGCCATTAATACAGGTAACAAGTGGAGGACAGAGGAGCCTCTTAAAGAAGTAGTTACAGGTCTGTGAGAGCCATAAATCTTGCTTGTTTGTAGGTGACCAAATACTTATTTTCCACCATAATTTGCAAATAAATTCATTAAAAATCCTACAATGTGATTTTCTGGATTTTTTTTCTCATTTTGTCTGTCATAGTTGAAGTGTACCTATGATGAAAATTACAGGCCTCTCTCATCTTTTTAAGTGGGAGAACTTGCACAATTGGTGGCTGACTAAATACTTTTTTGCCCCACTGTATCTCATTCATGCAGTGTTATACCCACAGTGCAAGTTATTTGATAATTTCTCCCTTTCTCTCTCCCCCCTCTTTCTTTCTCTCTGTCTCTCCTCTCTCTCTGTCTCTCCTGTCTCTCCTCTCTCTCTGTCTCTCCTCTCTCTCTCCTCTCACTCTGTCTCTCCTCTCACTCTGTCTCTCCTCTCTTTCTGTCTCTCTCTCTCTCTCTCTCTCTCTCTCTGTCTCTCTCTCTGTCTCTCTCTCTGTCTCTCTCTCTCTCTCTCTCTCTCTCTCTCTCTCTCTCTCTCTCTCTCTCTCTCTCTCTCTCTGTCTCTCTCTCTGTCTCTCTGTCTGTCTCTCTCGCTCTCTGTCTCCCTCTCTCTCTCACACAGATACACCAAGTTAAAGTTGCAGGTGAATCAAGATGGAAAGATTCCAGTGAAGAAGTGAGACAGTTCCTGACGGAACTCTACTTTCTTTCCCAGTTTCACTTCCTCCCTCTGTTGCTCTCTCACTCTCCTTGCGGCTCTCTCCCACTCTCCCTGCGGCTCTCTTTCCCACTCTCCCTGCGTCTCTCTCTCTCTCTCTCTCTCTCTCTCTCTCTCTGCGTCTCTCTCTCTCTCCCTGCGTCTCTCTCTCTCTCCCTGCGTCTCCTCTCTCTCCCTGCGTCTCTCTCTCTCTCCCTGTGTCTCTCTCTCTCTCCCTGCGTCTCTCTCTCTCTCCCTGCGTCTCTCTCTCTCTCCCTGCGTCTCTCTCTCTCCCTGCATCTCTCTCTCTCTCTCTCTCTCCCTGCGTCTCTCTCTCACTCTCTCCCTGCGTCTCTCTCTCACTCTCTCCCTGCGTCTCTCTCTGTCTCTCCCTGCGTCTCTCTCTGTCTCTCCCTGCGTCTCTCTCTGTCTCTCCCTGCGTCTCTCTGTCTCTCCCTGCGTCTCTCCCTGCGTCTCTCCCTGCATCTCTCTCTGTCTCTCCCTGCGTCTCTCTGTCTCTCCCTGCGTCTCTCTCTCCCTGCGTCTCTCTCTCCCTGCGTCTCTATCTCCCTGCGTCTCTATCTCCCTGCGTCTCTATCTCCCTGCGTCTCTATCTCCCTGCGTCTCTCTCTCTCTATCTCCCTGCGTCTCTCTTTCTCCCTGCGTCTGTCTCTCTCTCTCTCTCCCTGCGTCTGTCTCTCTCTCTCTCCCTGCGTCTGTCTCTCTCTCTCTCTCTCCCTGCGTCTCTCTCTCCCTGCGTCTGTCTCTCTCTCTCTCTCCCTGCGTCTCTCTATCTCCCTGCGTCTCTATCTCCCTGCGTCTCTATCTCCCTGCGTCTCTATCTCCCTGCGTCTCTCTCTCCCTGCATCTCTCTGTCTCTCTCTGCGTCTCTCTCTCTCTGCGTCTCTCTCTCTCTGCGTCTCTCTCTCTCTGCGTCTCTCTCTCTCTCCCTGCGTCTGTCTCTCTCTCTCCCTGCGTCTGTCTCTCTCTCTCCCTGCATCTGTTTCTCTCCCTCTCTCTCTCTCTCTCTCTCCCTGCGTCTCTCTCTCTCTCCCTGCGTGTCTCTCTCTCTCCCTGCGTGTCTCTCTCTCTCCCTGCGTGTCTCTCTCTCTCTCCCTGCGTCTCTCTCTCTCTCCCTGCGTCTCTCTCTCTCTCCCTGCGTCTCTCTCTCTCTCCCTGCGTCTCTCTCTCTCTATCTCTCCCTGCGTCTCTCTCTCTCTCTCCCTGCGTCTCTCTCTCTCTCTCCCTGCGTCTCTCTCTCTCTCTCCCTGCGTCTCTCTCTCTCTCCCTGCGTCTCTCTCTCTCGTGTCTCTCTCTTGCTCTCCCTGCGTCTCTCTCTCTCTCTTCATCTCTCTCTCTCTCCCCCTCAATTCATTTTAAATGCACAATGTTTGAACAATCCTGTCTCCATCTCTCTGTCTCCGTCTGTCTCTCAGCATTCTGAAGATGTTCTCTGACAAGAAGAGAGTGGAGACCGCACTGGAACAGTGCGGTCTGGTCACCAACAAGGTAATCAACCAATCACAGATATCCATTACTTCATAACAGATCCATAATGCTTCATTTATCCAGAGTCATCAATACCGTCATCTTTATTGATAAAACAATACATGCATGTATAGTGCTCTAGGATCAGGTCCACCCCCCCCCCCCCCCCCCCACACACACACCCTTGTAATGTAATTTATTATAATTTAAAAGGTCAAACTGCTCCTAGATCAGATTATCTGATGTTGGTTTTCAGGGCAGCAGCATGTGAACTGCTGAGAGCTATGCACAGTCAGGTTCAAAGGTCAACTTCTGTTTCCTCCGTAACCAGGTGTGGTCCCCTTGTCGTTGACCTCTGTCCATTTCTCCCTACACACACACACACACACACACACACACACACACACACACACACACACGCGCACACACACACACGCACACCCACCCACCAGTGCCTTGGCAACATAGTGTGTTGCCATGGTAACTGCTAACCAGTCTTAGCAGGCCTGTGTGTTAGTGTGTGTGTTATTGTCCTATGCTGCCCCCTGCTGGTAGAACTGGTTTACTGACTGGTAAAGAGCTACTGCCTCTAAATATCAACTTCTCATTTAGAAAACAGCCCATATCTGGCATCAATATGAGTCGGAAAGGTTTATTCTAGTGTCAAAATTGACTACAAAGTGTAAATAGGATCATTTTGGTCATAAAGTCAGTCACGGCCAAAACTGAGTTTTGTGAGATTTGTGGTCATGACTGCATTACAAAGCAAGTTAATGTTGGGTTCACTTTAATGCTGCCCACATGCCCACAGCTGGGAGCACAGAGGTCATCATCAATTTGGAGTGTAGCTGAAATTTGGGTTGACTTTGGATATCTCTATGGGACTAGTTAGGGACCATCGGTAAATTGCACAAAGTACATGAGACATGTTAAAATTCCGCTAGTCTAAAAACAGTAGAAATGTATATATAAATATTGAAAGCATTTAATGAGAACTAGAAGGTGTGCAACATGAAAATATTGTCTCATTGACATTGTGTAATTTATTAACTATCCCCGGAGATAAGCTGTCCAAAGTTTAAGCCACATTAGTGCACGGTGACACTAATTTGCCAAAATAATTGGTCTAACTCTTCCCACCTGCGAACACACTTAAACCACACCCCCGGAACCACACCCCCGGAACCACACCCCCTAAACCACACCCCCGGAACCACACCCCCGGAACCACACCCCCGGAACCACACCCCCGGAACCACACCCCCTAAACCACACCCCCTAAACCACACCCCCGGAACCACACCCCCTAAACCACACCCCCTAAACCAACTACTACTATTCAGGACCACTATCATTTCTTAATAAACCAAATGTAAAATGAGATCGAATCAGGAAGTGAAGTCAACCTTTAAGGATTCTTCTACACATTTATCTAACTACAGCTGTGCATTAGGAACTGACTCCAGATCAGCCTTTACACTAACCCTGTTAATGTATTGTATTATGTGTTCTCTGTCAGCTGACTCCAGATCAGTCACCCATAGTTCTGGACTACCCAACCTTTCGACTGACACTCTTCTCTTCTCTTCCCCCTCATCTCCCCCTCTCCACCTCTCATCCCTCTCTCCACCTCCATCCCTCTCTCATCCCCTCTCCACCTCCATCCCTCTCTCATCCCCTCTCCACCTCCATCCCTCTCTCCACCTCTATCCCTCTCCACCTCCATCCCTCTCTCCACCTCCATCCCTCTCTCATCCCCTCTCCACCTCCATCCCTCTCTCATCCCCTCTCCACCTCCATCCCTCTCTCCACCTCCATCCCTCTCTCCACCTCCATCCCTCTCCACCTCCATCCCTCTCCACCTCCATCCCTCTCCACCTCCATCCCTCTCTCCACCTCCATCCCTCTCTCATCCCCTCTCCACCTCCATCCCTCTCCACCTCCATCCCTCTCTCCACCTCCATCCCTCTCTTATCCCCTCTCCACCTCCATCCCTCTCCACCTCCATCCCTCTCTCCACCTCCATCCCTCTCTCATCCCCTCTCCACCTCCATCCCTCTCTCCACCTCCATCCCTCTCTCATCCCTTCTCCACCTCCATCCCTCTCTCCACCTCTCTCCCTCTCTCCACCTCTCTCCCTCTCTCCACCTCCATCCCTCTCTCCACCACCCTCCCTCTCTCCACCACCCTCCCTCTCTCCACCACCCTCCCTCTCTCCACCACCCTCCCTCTCTCCACCTCCCTCCCTCTCTCCACCACCCTCCCTCTCTCATCCCTCTCTCCACCACCCTCCCTCTCATCCCTCTCTCCACCACCCTCCCTCTCTCCACCTCCCTCACTCTCTCCACCTCCCTCCACCTCCCTCCCTCTCCACCTCCCTCCCTCTCTCATCCCTCTCTCATCCTCTCTCCACCACCCTCCCTCTCTCCACCTCCATCCCTCTCTCCACCACCCTCCCTCTCTCCACCTCCATCCCTCTCTCCACCTCCATCCCTCTCTCATCCCTCTCTCATCCCTCTCTCATCCTCTCTCCACCACCCTCCCTCTCTCCACCTCCATCCCTCTCTCATCCCTCTCTCATCCCTCTCTCCACCTCCATCCCTCTCTCCACCTCCCTCCCTCTCTCCACCTCTCTCATCCCTCTCTCCACCTCCATCCCTCTCTCATCCCCTCTCCACCTCCATCCCTCTCTCCACCTCCATCCCTCTCTCCACCTCCATCCCTCTCTCCACCTCCATCCCTCTCTCCACCTCATCCCTCTCTCCACCTCATCCCTCTCTCCACCTCCATCCCTCTCTCCACCTCCATCCCTCTCTCCACCTCCATCCCTCTCTCATCCTCTCTCCACCTCCATCCCTCTCTCATCCTCTCTCCACCTCATCCCTCTCTCATCCTCTCTCCACCTCACCCCTCTCTCCATCTCCATCCCTCTCTCATCCTCTCTCCACCTCCATCCCTCTCTCCATCTCATCCCTCTCTCATCCTCTCTCCACCTCATCCCTCTCTCCATCTCCATCCCTCTCTCATCCTCTCTCCACCTCATCCCTCTCTCCATCTCCATCCCTCTCTCATCCTCTCTCCACCTCCATCCCTCTCTCATCCTCTCTCCACCTCCATCCCTCTCTCCACCTCCATCCCTCTCTCATCCCCTCTCCACCTCCATCCCTCTCTCATCCTCTCTCCACCTCCATCCCCCTCTCCAACTCCATCCCTCTCTCATCCTCTCTCCACCTCCACCCTCTCTCCACCCTCTCTCCACCCTCTCTCCACCCTCTCTCCACCCTCTCTCCACCCTCTCTCCATCCTCTCTCCACCCTCTCTCCATCCTCTCTCCACCCTCTCTCCATCCCTCACTCCACCCCTCTCTCCACCCTCTCTCCATCCTCCACCCTCTCTCCACCCTCTCTCCACCCTCTCTCCATCCTCTCTCCACCCTCTCTCCATCCATCTCTCCATCCTCTCTCCACCCTCTCTCCATCCTCTCTCCACCCTCTCTCCATCCATCTCTCCATCCTCTCTCCACCCTCTCTCCACCCTCTCTCCACCCTCTCTCCACCCTCTCTCCACCCTCTCTCCACCCTCTCTCCATCCTCTCTCCACCCTCTCTCCATCCATCTCTCCATCCTCTCTCCACCCTCTCTCCATCCTCTCTCCATCCTCTCTCCACCCTCTCTCCATCCTCTCTACACCTTCTCTCCACCCTCTCTCCACCCTCTCTCCATCCTCCACCCTCTCTCCACCCTCTCTCCATCCTCTCTCCACCCTCTCTCCATCCATCTCTCCATCCTCTCTCCACCCTCTCTCCATCATCTCTCCACCCTCCATCCATCTCTCCATCCTCTCTCCACCCTCTCTCCACCCTCTCTCCATCCTCTCTCCACCCTCTCTCCACCCTCTCTCCATCCATCTCTCCATCCTCTCTCCACCCTCTCTCCATCCTCTCTCCACCCTCTCTCCATCCATCTCTCCATCCTCTCTCCACCCTCTCTCCATCCTCTCTCCATCCTCTCTCCACCCTCTCTCCATCCTCTCTCCACCCTCTCTCCACCTTCTCTCCATCCCTCGCTCCACCCTCTCTCCACCCTCTCTCCACCCTCTCTCCACCCTCTCTCCACCCTCTCTCCACCCTCTCTCCATCCATCTCTCCAGGCAGAGGGCATTAAGCCAGACGACTTTACTTGTGATATGTTCCAGAGCTTTCTCCACAGTCTCTGTCTCCGACCTGAGATAGAACGCATCTTCGTAGAGCTGTGAGTCTCACACACACACACACACACACGCACGGATGCACACACAAACATACTCACAACAAACACTCGAATACACACACACACACACAGTTCCTCGCTGTATACATCCTTTCTCATACAGCGTTAGACACATTATTACATCACACAACGCAACAAACCATAACAACCTAATCTCTCTCTAACCAACTCTATGCCTGCTCTACCAACCTAATCTCTCTCTCTCTAACCAACTCTATGCCTGCTCTACCAACCTAATCTCTCTCTAACCAACTCTATGCCTGCTCTACCAACCTAATCTCTCTCTCTCTAACCAACTCTATGCCTGCTCTACCAACCTAATCTCTCTCTAACCAACTCTATGCCTGCTCTACCAACCTAATCTCTCTCTCTAACCAACTCTATGCCTGCTCTACCAACCTAATCTCTCTCTAACCAACTCTATGCCTGCTCTACCAACCTAATCTCTCTCTAACCAACTCTATGCCTGCTCTACCAACCTAATCTCTCTCTAACCAACTCTATGCCTGCTCTACCAACCTAATCTCTCTCTAACCAACTCTATGCCTGCTCTACCAACCTAATATCTCTCTCTCTAACCAACTCTATGCCTGCTCTACCAACCTAATCTCTCTCTAACCAATTCTATGCCTGCTCTACCAACCTAATATCTCTCTAACCAACTCTATGCCTGCTCTACCAACCTAATTTATCTCTCTCTAACCAACTCTATGCCTGCTCTACCAACCTAATTTCTCTCTCTCTAACCAACTCTATGCCTGCTCTACCAACTTAATCTCTCTCTCTAACCAACTCTATGCCTGCTCTACCAACTTAATCTCTCTCTCTCTAACCAACTCTATGCCTGCTCTACCAACCTAATCTCTCTCTCTCTAACCAACTCTATGCCTGCTCTACCAACCTAATCTCTCTCTAACCAACTCTATGCCTGCTCTACCAACCTAATCTCTCTAACCAATTCTATGCCTGCTCTACCAACCTAATCTCTCTCTAACCAACTCTATGCCTGCTCTACCAACCTAATCTCTCTCTCTAACCAATTCTATGCCTGCGCTACCAACCTAATCTCTCTCTAACCAACTCTATGCCTGCTCTACCAACCTAATCTCTCTCTAACCAACTCTATGCCTGATCTACCAACCTAATCTCTCTCTCTAACCAACTCTATGCCTGCTCTATCTCTCCCTATCCCCCCTCCCTCCCAGTGGTTCTAAGGGGAAGCCCTTCCTCTCCCTGGATCAGTTGACAGACTTTATAAACCGTCGTCAGAGAGACTCTCGTCTCAACGAGGTGCTGTATCCTCCGCTGAAGAGAGAGCAGATCAGACAACTGATGGAGAAATACCAGAGCAATGCCAGCCAGCTGGAGAGAGGTGAGGGGGGAGAAATGCAAGCCAGCTGGGGAGTAATGCAAGCCAGCTGGAGAGAAAGGTGAAGGGGGAGTAATGCAAGCCAGCTGGGGAGTAATGCCAGCCAGCTGGAGAGAGGTGAGGGGGGAGTAATGCAAGCCAGCTGGAGAGAGGTGAGAGGGGAGTAATGCCAGCCAGCTGGAGAGAGGTGTGAGGGGGGGAATAATGCCAGCCAGCTGGAGAGAGGTGAGGGGGGAGTAATGCCAGCCAGCTGGAGAGAGAGGTGAGGGGGGAGTAATGCCATCCAGCTGGAGAGAGAGGTGAGGGGGGAGTAATGCCAGCCAGCTGGAGAGGGAGGGGGGGAGTAATGCCAGCCAGCTGGAGATGGAAGGGGGGGGGGGGGGAGTAATGCCAGCCAGCTGGAGAGAGAGGTGAGGGGGGAGTAATGCCAGCCAGCTGGAGAGAGGTGAGGGGGGAGTAATGCCAGCCAGCTGGAGAGAGGTGAGGGGGGAGTAATGCCAGCCAGCTGGAGAGGGAGGGGGGGAGTAATGCCAGCCAGCTGGAGATAGAGGGGGGGGGGGAGTAATGCCAGCCAGCTGGAGAGAGGTGAGGGGGGGAGTAATGCCAGCCAGCTGAAGAGAGGTGAGGGGGGAGTAATGCCAGCCAGCTGGAGAGAGGTGAGGGGGGAGTAATGCCAGCCAGCTGGAGAGAGAGGTGAGGGGGGAGTAATGCCAGCCAGCTGGAGAGAGAGGTGAGGGGGGAGTAATGCCAGCCAGCTGGAGAGAGGTGAGGGGGGAGTAATGCCAGCCAGCTGGAGAGAGGTGAGGGGGGAGTAATGCCAGCCAGCTGGAAAGGGGGGGGGAGTAATGCCAGCCAGCTGGAGAGGAAGGGGGAGGGTCAATGCCAGAATGCCAGCCAGCTGGAGAGGGAGGGGGGGACAGTGCCAGCCAGCTGGAGAGGGGGGGGGTATTGCCAGCCAGCTGGAGAGAGAGGGGGGGAGGGGTAATGCCTGCCAGCTGGGGAGGGAGGGGGTAGCAATGCCAGCCAGCTAGAGAGAGAGGTGAGGGGGGAGCAATGCCAGCCAGCTGGAGAGGGGGGGAGTAATGCCAGACAGCTGGAAAAGGGGGGGGGGGAGTAATGCCAGCCAGCTGGAGAGGAAGGGGGAGGGGCAATGCCAGCCAGCTGGAGAGGGAGGGGGGGACAGTGCCAGCCAGCTGGAGAGGGGGGGGGTATTGCCAGCCAGCTGGAGAGAGAGGGGGGGAGGGGTAATGCCTGCCAGCTGGGGAGGGAGGGGGTAGCAATGCCAGCCAGCTAGAGAGAGAGGTGAGGGGGGAGCAATGCCAGCCAGCTGGAGAGGGGGGGAGTAATGCCAGACAGCTGGAAAAGGGGGGGGGGGAGTAATGCCAGCCAGCTGGAGAGGAAGGGGGAGGGGCAATGCCAGCCAGCTGGAGAGGGAGGGGGGGACAGTGCCAGCCAGCTGGAGAGGGGGGGGGGGGGGTAATGCCAGCCAGCTGGAGAGAGAGGGGGGGGGGGGGGGGGGGGTAACGCCAGCCAGCTGGAGAGAGAGGGGGGGATAATGCCAGCCAGCTGGAGAGAGAGGGGGGGAGGGGTAATGCCTGCCAGCTGGGGAGGGAGGGGGTAGCAATGCCAGCCAGCTAGAGAGAGAGGTGAGGGGGGAGCAATGCCAGCCAGCTGGAGAGGGGGGGAGTAATGCCAGACAGCTGGAAAAGGGGGGGGGGGAGTAATGCCAGCCAGCTGGAGAGGAAGGGGGAGGGGCAATGCCAGCCAGCTGGAGAGGGAGGGGGGGACAGTGCCAGCCAGCTGGAGAGGGGGGGGGGGGGGGGGAGTATTGCCAGCCAGCTGGAGAGGGAGGGGGGGGGGGGTAATGCCAGCCAGCTGGAGAGAGAGGGGGGGGCAATGCCAGCCAGCTGGAGAGGAAGGGGGGGGGGATAATGCCTGCCAGCTGGAGAGGGTGGAACAGTGCCAGCCAGCTGGAGAGGGGGGGGGGGGGGGGGGGGGGGGGGAATATTGCCAGCCAGCTGGAGAGAGGTGAGGGGGGAGTAATGCCAGCCAGCTGGAGAGAGGTGAGGGGGGAGTAATGCCAGCCAGCTGGTCAGAGAGAGAGAGGGGGGGTAATGCCAGCCAGCTGGAGAGAGAGAGAGGGGGGGAGGTAATGCCAGCCAGCTGGAGAGAGGGGGGTAATGCCAGCCAGCTGGAGAGAGGGGGGTAATGCCAGCCAGCTGGAGAGAGAGAGGGGGGAGGTATTTTCAGCCAGCTGGAGAGAGAGAGGGGGGGTAATGCCAGCCAGCTGGAGAGGGGGGGGGGGGGGGTTAATGCCAGCCAGCTGGAGAGAGGGGGGTGTAATGCCAGCCAGCTGGAGAGAGGGGGGGTAATGCTAGCCAGCTGGAGAGAGGGGGGTATAATGCCTGCCAGCTGGAGAGAGGGGGGTATAATGCCAGCCAGCTTGAGAGAGGGGGGTATAATGCCAGCCAGCTGGAGAGAGGGGGGAAATAGGGAGGGTTCATGATGATATACAATGGGGAGAACAAGTATTTGATACACTGCCGATTTTGCAGGTTTTCCTACTTACAAAGCATGTAGAGGTCTGTAATTTGTATCATAGGTACACTTCAACTGTGAGAGACGGAATCTAAAACAAACATCCAGAAAATCACATTGTATGATTTTTAAGTAATTAATTAGCATTTTATTGCATGACATAAGTATTTGATCACCTACCAACCAGTAAGATTTCCGGCTCTCACAGACCTGTTAGTTTTTCTTTAAGAAGCCCTCCTGTTCTCCACTCATTACCTGTATTAACTGCACCTGTTTGAACTCGTTGCCTGTATAAAAGACACACACTGTCCACACACTCAATCAAACAGACTCCAACCTCTCCACAATGGCCAAGACCAGAGAGCTGTGTAAGGACATGAGGGATAAAATTGTAGACCTGCACAAGGCTGGGATGGGCTACAGGACAATAGGCAAGCAGCTTGGTGAGAAGGCAACAACTGTTGGCGCAATTATTAGAAAATGGAAGAAGTTCAAGATGACGGTCAATCACCCTCGGTCTGGGGCTCCATGCAAGATCTCACCTCGTGGGGCATCAATGATCATGAGGAAGATGAGGGATCAGCCCAGAACTACACGGCAGGACCTGGTCAATGACCTGAAGAGAGCTGGGACCACAGTCTCAAAGAAAACCATTAGTAACACACTACGCCATCATGGATTAAAATCCTACAGCTCACGCAAGGTCTCCCTGCTCAAGTCAGCTCATGTCCAGGCCCGTCTGAAATTTGCCAATGACCATCTGGATGATCCAGAGGAGGAATGGGAGAAGGTCATGTGGTCTGATGAGACAAAAATAGAGCTTTTGGTCTAAACTCCATTCGATGTGTTTGGAGGAAGAAGAAGGATGAGTACAACCCCAAGAACACCATCCCAACCGTGAAGCATGGAGGTGGAAACCTCATTCTTTGGGGATGCTTTTCTGCAAAGGGGACAGGATGACTGCACCGTATTGAGGGGAGGATGGATGGGGCCATGTATCGCGAGATCTTGGCCAACAACCTCCTTCCCTCAGTAAGTGCATTGAAAATGGGTCGTGGCTGGGTCTTCCAGCATGACAACGACCCGAAACACACAGCCAGGGCAACTAAGGAGTGGCTCCCCCGTAAGAAGCATCTCAAGGTCCTGGAGTGGCCTAACCAGTCCTCCAGACCTGAACCCAATAGAAAATATTTGGAGGGAGCTGAAAATCCGTATTGCCCAGCGACAGCCCCGAAACCTGAAGGGATCTGGAGGTCTGTATGGAGGAGTGGGCCAAAATCCCTGCTGCAGTGTGTACAAACCTGGTCAAGAACTACAGGAAACGTATGATCTCTGTAATTGCAAACAAAGGTTTCTGTACCAAATATTAAGTTCTGCTTTTCTGATGTATCAAATACTTATGTCATGCAATAAAAATGCAAATGAATTACTTAAAAATCATACAATGTGATTTTCCTGTATTTTTGTTTTAAATTCCGTCTCTCACAGTTGAAGTGTACCTATGATAAAAAATTACAGACCTCTACATGCTTTGTAAGTAGGAAAACCTGCAAAATCAGCAGTGTATCAAATACTTGTTCTCCCCACTGTACATGACTTGATTATCTTGTTGGTGAGGTGTTGATTCTCTGGTTTGATGTCTGTTTGAGCCAAACACACATTTCCACTTTACATGACAACGTTATTAGTTTCTAGTTGTCTGATCTTCTCTCTATCTCACTATCCTTTTATTTTTCTCTCTCTCTCCATCTCTCTCCCTATCTCTCTCCCTCTCTCTCCATCTCTTTCTCCCTCTCTCTCCATCTCTTTCTCCCTCTCTCTCCCTCTCTCCCCCTCCCTCTCTCCATCTCTCTCTCTCTCTCTCTCTCTCTCTCTCTCTCTCTCTCTCTCTCTCCATCTCTCTCCCTCTCTCTCTCTCTCCCTCTCCATCTCTCTTTTTCCTCTCCCTCTCTCCATCTCTCTCCCTCCATCTCTCTCCCTCTTTCTCTCTCTCTCTCTCTCTCCCCATCTCTATCTCTCTCTCCATCTCTCTCCCTCCATCTCCATCTCTCTCTCTCGCTCTCCCTCCATCTCTCTCTCCCTCCCTCTCCCTCCATCTCCATCTCTCACTCTCCCTCCATCTCTCTCTCCCTCCCTCCTCTCTCCAGATCAGATCAGTCTGATGGGGTTCAGCAGGTATCTAGGAGGAGAGGAGAATTCCATGGTCCCTCCAGAGAGACTGGACATCATAGATGATATGAACCAGCCCCTGTCCCACTACTTTATCAACTCTTCCCACAACACCTACCTCACAGGTACACACACTGTTAGACACACAACACACTGTTAGACACACAACACACTGTTAGACACACAACACACCTGTTAGACACACAACACACTGTTAGACACACAACACACTGTTAGACACACAACACACAACACACTGTTAGACACACAACACCTACCTCACAGGTTAATACTCACACATACACACATACTGTACACACAGACAATCTGATTGGTGTAAAGGTGTCCCCTCCTCCTCTCCCAGTTGGTCAGCTGACAGGTCTGTCGTCGGTGGAGATGTATCGCCAGGTGTTACTGATTGGCTGTACACATACACACATACTGTACACACAGACAATCTGATTGGTTAAAGGTGTCCCCTCCTCCTCCTCTCCCAGTTGGTCAGCTGACAGGTCTGTCGTCGGTGGAGATGTATCGCCAGGTGTTACTGATTGGCTGTACACATATACACATACTGTACACACAGACAATCTGATTGGTGTAAAAGTGTCCCCTCCTCCTCCTCTCCCAGTTGGTCAGCTGACAGGTCTGTCTTCGGTGGAGATGTATCGCCAGGTGTTACTGACCGGTTGTCGCTGTATAGAGCTGGACTGTTGGAAGGGACGGCCGCAGGACGAGGAACCTTACATCACACACGGCTTCACCATGACCACAGAGATACCCTTCAAGGTGTGTGTGTGTGTGTGCGTGTGTGTGTGTGTGTGTGTGTGTGTGTGTGTGTACTTCATCACACACAGCTTCACCATGACCACTGACACAACCTTGAAGGTTTACCATAAGTCTGAAATGATTTCTATATAGTGCTGGTCCTCACATCAGTGTACTACATTGTATATGATGATCACCTGCCTAATATATTCTCTCTCTCTCTACCTCTCTCTCTCTCTCTCTCTCTCTCTCTCTCTCTCTCTCTCTCTCTCCTCTCTCTCTGTCTCTCTCTCTCTCCCTCTCTCTGTCTCTCTGTCTCTCTCTCTCTCTCTCTCTCTGTCTCTCTCTCTCTCTCTGTCTCTCTCTCTCTCTCTCGCTCTGTCTCTCTCTCTGTCTCTCTCTGTCTCTCCATCTCTCTCTGTCTCTCTCTCTCTGTCTCTCTCTCTCTGTCTCTCTCTCTCTGTCTCTCTCTGTCTCTCTCTCTCTGTCTCTCTCTGTCTCTCTCTGTCTCTCTCTCTCTCTCTCTCTCTGTGAAGGAGGTGATTGAAGCGATAGCAGAAAGTGCGTTCAAGGCCTCTCCCTATCCCCTCATCCTCTCCTTCGAAAACCATGTTGACTCGTGAGTGAAGCATTCTGGGTAGTGAGAAGGGAAATCCTGAGAACCTTCAATTCAATGGGCTTTATCTGAAACATATATGTTGCCAAAGTAAATGAAATAGACAAAATTAAAAATAAACAAGGGAAACATTAGTAAACACCTACAAAGGTTTTCAAATGTTAAATTATGTTCTGTCTCTCGCAGGGCGAAGCAGCAGGCCAAGATGGCGGAGTATTGTCAAAGTATCTTTGGAGACGCCCTTCTCATCGACCCTCTGGAGAAATACCCGGTGAGTCTGGGATCAGGGGTGAGAGGTCAGGAAGGTCACGGATTAGTTAGGAACTCCCCTCAGCAGGCCAGCTATTATTTGGACATTCAATTGAAAAGAAACAACCAATTTAGCAGAGAGAAACACGGCCCTGGCTTAGCGGGAGGTAAACCGTGGGTTGGGGCTACTTTAGGACAGTGGAGGCTGTTGAGGGGAGGACGACACATTAATAATGTCTGGAACAGAGGGAATGAAACACCTGGAAACTGAACGTTTGATGTATTTGACACCATTCCATGTATTCCGCTCCAGCCATTACCACGAGCCCGTCCTCCCCCAATTAAGAGGCCACCAACCTCCTGTGAATTAGGAACACTACTGATCCCAGCTCAGCCCTTACACTAGCCCTGTTAATGTATTGTATTATGTGTTCTCTAACAGCTGATCCCAGCTCAGCCCTTACCGTCGCCCCAGGAGCTGCTGGGAAAGATCTTGATCAAAAACAAGAAGAAGCACCACCACAGAGCGTCCACCAGGGGCAGTCTGAGGAGGAGGACCGGAGAGACGGACAGTCCTGGGACAGGCTTCACCTCTTAACGGTATTCACTGTCTTCACACACACACACACACACACACACACACACACACACACACACACACACGTAAAGTAAGTATGGACACACACATACACAGACATTTTGAGTATAGTACACACAAACCTACACACACTTCCAAATGTAGTATTATGTTGTGCTGTGTGACTTTTCCTGTAGTGGTATACAGTACATTATTGACAAGAGTATGTATTTCCTGTAGTGGTATACAGTACATTATTGACAAGAGTATGTATTTCCTGTAGTGGTATACAGTACATGTATTTCCTGTAGTGGTATTATACAGTACATGTATTTCCTGTAGTGGTATTATACAGTACATGTATTTCCTGTAGTGGTATTATACAGTAAATGTATTTCCTGTAGTGGTATACAGTACATGTATTTCCTGTAGTGGTATTATACAGTACATGTATTTCCTGTAGTGGTATTATACAGTACATGTATTTCCTGTAGTGGTATACAGTACATGTATTTCCTGTAGTGGTATTATACAGTAAATGTATTTCCTGTAGTGGTATACAGTACATGTATTTCCTGTAGTGGTATTATACAGTACATGTATTTCCTGTAGTGGTATTATACAGTACATGTATTTCCTGTAGTGGTATTATACAGTAAATGTATTTCCTGTAGTGGTATTATACAGTACATGTATTTCCTGTAGTGGTATTATACAGTACATGTATTTCCTGTAGTGGTATTATACAGTACATGTATTTCCTGTAGTGGTATACAGTAAATGTATTTCCTGTAGTGGTATACAGTTCATGTATTTCCTGTAGTGGTATTATACAGTACATGTATTTCCTGTAGTGATTTTCAGTATATTGACAAGTATTTATTTATTTTTGTTTGTTTGTTTAGACTGCCGTTTCAGTGACAGTGATGGAGGCCAGCTGCTATCCAATGGGGAAGAGAGGCTGGCAGACAGGCTGGTTAAAGACGGAGATCCTCGCAAATCTATTGGTCAGTTCACTTCCTGAATGATCAAACATGCTGGGGGTGGGAGAGAGAGGGATGGATGGACATACATAGGTAACATGTTGACACGTGTTCTGGTAGGAGGGGAGGGAGAAAGTGATGATGAGGAGGAGGAAGAGGAACCAGTGGCTGAACTGAAGAAACCAAACTCTGATGAGGTGAGTCCTCTACTAATTGATTGATTGTCACTTATTGTTCCCTGAAGTGGGTTCTATTTACTTGGGTCGTCCCAGTGAGCAAGTGAACACGCAATGGTTCTATGTATCTTTTTTTATTGACCTCTCTCTCGGTCTCTCTCGGTCTCTCTCGGTCTCTCTCGGTCTCTCTCGGTCTCTCTGTCTCTCGGTCTCTCTGTCTCTCTGTCTCTCTGTCTCTCTGTCTCGGTCTCTCTGTCTCTCTGTCTCGGTCTCTCTGTCTCTCTGTCTGTCTCTCTGTCTCTCTGTCTCGGTCTCTCTGTCTTCTCTCTCTGTCTCGGTCTCTCTGTCTCTCTCTGTCTCGGTCTCTCTGTCTCTCTGTCTCGGTCTCTCTGTCTCTCTGTCTCGGTCTCTCTGTCTCGGCCTCTCTGTCTCGGTCCTCTCTGTCTCTCTGTCTCGGTCTCTCTGTCTCTCTGTCTTGGTCTCTCTGTCTCGGCCTCTCTGTCTCGGTCTCTCTGTCTCTCTGTCTCGGTCTCTCTGTCTCCTCTGTCTCGGTCTCTCTGTCTCTCTGTCTCGGTCTCTCTGTCTCTCTGTCGGTCTCTCTCTCTCTGTCGGTCTCCTCTGTCTCTGTCTCTGTCGGTCTCTCTGTCTCTGTCTCTGTCGGTCTCTCTGTCTCTGTCTCTCTGTCTCGGTCTCTCGGTCTCTCGGTCTCTCGGTCTCTCTGTCTCTCTGTCCTCTTGGTCTCTCGGTCTCTGTCTCTCGGTCTCGGTTTCTCTGTCTCACTCTCTCTGTCTCACTCTCTCTGTCTCTCTTTTTGTCTCTCTCTTTGTTTCTATAACATAACACACAGAAATACGAGCCTTTGGTCATTAATATGGTCGAATCCGGAAACTATCATTTCGAAAATAAAACATTTATTTCAGTGAAATACGGAACGGTTCCGTATTTTATCTAAGGGGTGGCATCCCTAAGTCTAAATATTGCTTGTTACATTGCACAACCTTCAATGTATGTCATAATTACGTAAATTCTGGCAAATTAGTTCGCAACGAGCCAGGCTGCCCAAACGGTTGCAATACCCTGACTCTGCGTGCAATGAACACAAGAGAAATGACACAATTTCACCTGGTTAACATTGCCTGCTAAACTGGATTAGTAGTTATAATTGTTTTTTTATAAGATAAGTTTAAAGCTAGCTAGCAATTTACCTTGGCTTCTACTGCATTCGCGGAACAGGCAGGCTACTCGTGGAGTGCAATGGTTAGAGCGTTGGACTAGTTAACTGTAAGGTTGCAAGATTGGATCCCCTGAGCTGACAAGGTGAAAATCTGTCGTTCTGCCCCTGAACGAGGCAGTTAACCCACTGTTCCTAGGCTGTCATTGAAAATAAGAATGTGTTCTTAACTGACCTTCCTGGTTAAATAAAGGTAAAATAATAAAAAAATATATAAATAAATAACAATAATCGGAAATCGGCGCCCCAAAAATACCAAGTTCCGATTGTTATGAAAACTTGAAATCCGCCCTAATTAATCGGCCCTAATTAATCCGCCCTAATTAATCGGCCCTAATTAATCGGCCATTCCGATTAATCGGTCGACCTCTAGTTACAAAGGCTGAGTGACCTGAGACTGCTGGGAGAGGAGGGGTGGAAAACAGCAGGTTTACTAAGGTTGGGTGACCTGAGACTGCTGGGAGAGGAGGGGTGGAAAACAGCAGGTTTACTAAGGCTGGGTGACCTGAGACTGCTGGGAGAGGAGGGGTGGAAAACAGCAGGTTTACTAAGGTTGGGTGACCTGAGACTGCTGGGAGAGGAGGGGTGGAAAACTGCAGGTTTACTAAGGCTGGGTGACCTGAGACTGCTGGGAGAGGAGGGGTGGAAAACAGCAGGTTTACTAAGGCTGGGTGACCTGAGACTGCTGGGAGAGGAGGGGTGGAAAACCCTGGAAGTCTTGGCACAACAAACAGGACTAACGTCTCTTAGGCTGCTGGAGAGATTCCTGGAGGAGGTCCAGGAGGGCCCTGTCTGAGCCAGTAAGGGGGGGTGTTTGAGCGGCCAAAGGGAGAGGGGCCACCAATGTTTCCGCCACTGCAGGTGACGGCAGAGACTGGAGACTGGGGGTCTGGAGGATTTAGATTTTAACACTCTGAGCCTGGGGGAGTTTGAGGGGGTGGGAGGTAAAGCCCTCTACAAACTCTGCGTTAAGGTTAGGAACATTAGGAGCCTAACAGGAGTGAAGGCACATCAGTGGCAGGGGGTATGTGGGGCAGAGAGTATGGTGGTTTTAGATGGAGGGGGCTCTACAAACCCCCAGTTCCAAAGAGGTCAGGAGACCTCCAGTGGAGGGTTCTACATGGAGCCTTGGCCACTAACAGCTGGTTGGTACGGGTTGAACCGGGAGTCGGACAGGGTGTCCTTTCTGTGTCATGAGTGAAACTGTGCATCGTGTGTTTTCTGTGTGTGCCAGGTTAATGCCGTTAATGTCTCTGTTGGAATGTCTGTGTGAGAGGTCGGGGGTGGTTTTTACTGTTGGGATGGTTATAATGGGATACAGGTATTCAAATAAGGAGAAGGCCAAATGTGTGTTGTTGAATTTTCTGTTTGCTCAGGCAAAGTTGTCTATTTGGCTGACCAGGAGGAGCAGGGTTAAAGGTGGGGGGGTAACAGACCCTTTACTGTTGTTTATTGGGATGGTCTCTGCGCGCCTTAGGGTGGAATTTGAGTTCTATAAAATGATAAAACGTGTGGAGATGTTTCAGGAGATATGGTGTGTTGGGGGGGGGGGGGTCTGTATAGCTGGGGAAGATGTTTCAGGAGATATGGTGTGATGGGGGGGGGAGGCTGTCTGTATAGCTGGGGAAGATGTTTTTCAGGAGATATGGGTGTGTTGGGGGGGGGGGGGGGGGCCGTCTGTATAGCTGGGGATGATGTTTCAGGAGATATGGTGTGTTGGGGGGGGGGGGGGGGGCTGTCTGTATAGCTGGGGAAGATGTTTCAGGAGATATGGTGTGTTGGGGGGGGGGGCTGTCTGTATAGCTGGGGAAGATGTTTCAGGTGATATGGTGTGTTGGGGGGCTGTCTGTATAGCTGGGGAAGATGTTTCAGGAGATATGGTGTGTTGGGGGGGGGGGGCTGTCTGTATAGCTGGGGAAGATGTTTCAGGAGATATGGTGTGTTGGGGGGCTGTCTGTATAGCTGGGGAAGATGTTTCAGGAGATATGGTGTGTTGGGGGGCTGTCTCTATAGCTGGGGAGGATGTTTCAGGATATATGGTGTGTTGGGGGGGGGGCTGTCTGTATAGCTGGGGAAGATGTTTCAGGAGATATGGTGTGTTGGGGGGCTGTCTGTATAGCTGGGGAAGATGTTTCAGGAGATATGGTGTGTTGGGGGGGGGGGGCTGTCTGTATAGCTGGGGAAGATGTTTCAGGAGATATGGTGTGTTGGGGGGCTGTCTGTATAGCTGGGGGAGATGTTTCAGGAGATATGGTGTGTTGGGAGGCTGTCTGTATAGCTGGGGAAGATGTTTCAGGAGATATGGTGTGTTGGGGGGCTGTCTGTATAGCTGGGGAAGATGTTTCAGGAGATATGGTGTGTTGGGAGGCTGTCTGTATAGCTGGGGAAGATGTTTCAGGAGATATGGTGTGTTGGGGGGGGGGGCTGTCTGTATAGCTGGGGAAGATGTTTCAGGAGATATGGTGTGTTGGGGGGGGGGGGGGCTGTCTGTATAGCTGGGGAAGATGTTTCAGGAGATATGGTGTGTTGGGGGGGGGGGCTGTCTGTATAGCTGGGGAAGATGTTTCAGGTGATATGGTGTGTTGGGGGGCTGTCTGTATAGCTGGGGAAGATGTTTCAGGAGATATGGTGTGTTGGGGGGGGGGGGGGGGCTGTCTGTATAGCTGGGGAAGATGTTTCAGGAGATATGGTGTGTTGGGGGGCTGTCTGTATAGCTGGGGAAGATGTTTCAGGAGATATGGTGTGTTGGGGGGCTGTCTCTATAGCTGGGGAGGATGTTTCAGGATATATGGTGTGTTGGGGGGGGGGGGCTGTCTGTATAGCTGGGGAAGATGTTTCAGGAGATATGGTGTGTTGGGGGGCTGTCTGTATAGCTGGGGAAGATGTTTCAGGAGATATGGTGTGTTGGGGGGGGGGGGCTGTCTGTATAGCTGGGGAAGATGTTTCAGGAGATATGGTGTGTTGGGGGGCTGTCTGTATAGCTGGGGGAGATGTTTCAGGAGATATGGTGTGTTGGGAGGCTGTCTGTATAGCTGGGGAAGATGTTTCAGGAGATATGGTGTGTTGGGGGGCTGTCTGTATAGCTGGGGAAGATGTTTCAGGAGATATGGTGTGTTGGGAGGCTGTCTGTATAGCTGGGGAAGATGTTTCAGGAGATATGGTGTGTTGGGGGGGGGGGCTGTTTGTATAGCTGGGGAAGATGTTTCAGGAGATATGGTGTGTTGGGGGGGGGGGGGCTGTCTGTATAGCTGGGGAAGATGTTTCAGGAGATATGGTGTGTTGGGGGGCTGTCTGTATAGCTGGGGAAGATGTTTCAGGAGATATGGTGTGTTGGGGGGGGGGCTGTCTGTATAGCTGGGGAAGATGTTTCAGGAGATATGGTGTGTTGGGGGGGGCTGTCTGTATAGCTGGGGAAGATGTTTCAGGAGATATGGTGTGTTGGGGGACTGTCTGTATAGCTGGGGATGATGTTTCAGGAGATATGGTGTGTTGGGGGGGGGGGGGTGTCTGTATAGCTGGGGAAGATGTTTCAGGAGATATGGTGTGTTGGGGGGCTGTCTGTATAGCTGGGGAAGATGTTTCAGGAGATATGGTGTGTTGGGAGGCTGTCTGTATAGCTGGGGAAGATGTTTCAGGAGATATGGTGTGTTGGGAGGCTGTCTGTATAGCTAGGGAGGATGTTTCAGGAGATATGGTGTGTTGGGGGGCCGTCTGTATAGCTAGGGAGGATGTTTCAGGAGATATGGTGTGTTGGGGGGCCGTCTGTATAGCTAGGGAGGATGTTTCAGGAGATATGGTGTGTTGGGGGGCCGTCTGTATAGCTAGGGAGGATGTTTCAGGAGATATGGTGTGTTGGGGGGCCGTCTGTATAGCTAGGGAGGATGTTTCAGGAGATATGGTGTGTTGGGGGGCCGTCTGCATAGCTGGGGAAGAAGGGTTGGATATACGGTTATAGAGGTGAGGTTTTGGTTATTGTGATTTGGGGAGTTGTATCGTGGGGTAGAGGTGAGGTTTTGGTTATTGTGATTTGGGGCGTTGTATCGTGGGGTAGAGGTGAGGTTGGGGCGTTGTATCGTGGGGTAGAGGTGAGGTTGGGGCGTTGTATCGTGGGGTAGAGGTGAGGTTTTGGTTATTGTGATTTGGGGCGTTGTATCGTGGGGTAGAGGTGAGGTTTTGGTTATTGTGATTTGGGGAGTTGTATCGTGGGGTAGAGGTGAGGTTGGGGCGTTGTATCGTGGGGTAGAGGTGAGGTTGGGGCGTTGTATCGTGGGGTAGAGGTGAGGTTTTGGTTATTGTGATTTGGGGCGTTGTATCGTGGGGTAGAGGTGAGGTTGGGCCGTTGTATCGTGGGGTAGAGGTGATTTGGGGCGTTGTATCGTGGGGTAGAGGTGAGGTTTTGGTTATTGTGATTTGGGGCGTTGTATCGTGGGGTAGAGGTGAGGTTGGGCCGTTGTATCGTGGGGTAGAGGTGAGGTTGGGGCGTTGTATCGTGGGGTAGAGGTGAGGTTGGGGCGTTGTATCGTGGGGTAGAGGTGAGGTTGGGGCGTTGTATCGTGGGGTAGAGGTGAGGTTGGGGCGTTGTATCGTGGGGTAGAGGGTGAGGTTGGGGCGTTGTAACGTGGGGTAGAGGTGAGGTTGGGGCGTTGTATCGTGGGGTAGAGGGTGAGGTTGGGGCGTTGTATCGTGGGGTAGAGGTGAGGTTGGGGCGTTGTATCGTGGGGTAGAGGTGAGGTTGGGGCGTTGTATCGTGGGGTAGAGGTGAGGTTGGGGCGTTGTATCGTGGGGTAGAGGGTGAGGTTGGGGCGTTGTATCGTGGGGTAGAGGGTGAGGTTGGGGCGTTGTATCGTGGGGTAGAGGTGAGGTTGGGGCGTTGTATCGTGGGGTAGAGGTGAGGTTGGGGCGTTGTATCGTGGGGTAGAGGGTGAGGTTGGGGCGTTGTATCGTGGGGTAGAGGGTGAGGTTGGGGTGTTGTATCGTGGGGTAGAGGTGAGGTTGGGGCGTTGTATCGTGGGGTAGAGGTGAGGTTGGGGCGTTGTATCGTGGGGTAGAGGTGAGGTTGGGGCGTTGTATCGTGGGGTAGAGGTGAGGTTGGGGCGTTGTATCGTGGGGTAGAGGGTGAGGTTGGGGCGTTGTATCGTGGGGTAGAGGGTGAGGTTGGGGTGTTGTATCGTGGGGTAGAGGTGAGGTTGGGGCGTTGTATCGTGGGGTAGAGGTGAGGTTGGGGCGTTGTATCGTGGGGTAGAGGTGAGGTTGGGGCGTTGTATCGTGGGGTAGAGGTGAGGTTGGGGCGTTGTATCGTGGGGTAGAGGTGAGGTTGGGGCGTTGTATCGTGGGGTAGAGGTGAGGTTGGGGCGTTGTATCGTGGGGTAGAGGGTGAGGTTGGGGCGTTGTATCGTGGGGTAGAGGGTGAGGTTGGGGTGTTGTATCGTGGGGTAGAGGTGAGGTTGGGGCGTTGTATCGTGGGGTAGAGATGAGGTTGGGGCGTTGTATCGTGGGGTAGAGGTGAGGTTTTGGTTATTGTGATTTGGGGCGTTGTATCGTGGGGTAGAGGTGAGGTTGGGGCGTTGTATCGTGGGGTAGAGGTGAGGTTGGGGCGTTGTATCGTGGGGTAGAGGTGAGGTTGGGGCGTTGTATCGTGGGGTAGAGGTGAGGTTGGGGCGTTGTATCGTGGGGTAGAGGTGAGGTTGGGGCGTTGTATCGTGGGGTAGAGGTGAGGTTGGGGCGTTGTATCGTGGGGTAGAGGTGAGGTTGGGGCGTTGTATCGTGGGGTAGAGGTGAGGTTGGGGCGTTGTATCGTGGGGTAGAGGTGAGGTTGGGGCGTTGTATCGTGGGGTAGAGGGTGAGGTTGGGGCGTTGTATCGTGGGGTAGAGGTGAGGTTGGGGCGTTGTATCGTGGGGTAGAGGTGAGGTTGGGGCGTTGTATCGTGGGGTAGAGGGTGAGGTTGGGGCGTTGTATCGTGGGGTAGAGGTGAGGTTGGGGCGTTGTATCGTGGGGTAGAGGTGAGGTTGGGGCGTTGTATCGTGGGGTAGAGGTGAGGTTGGGGCGTTGTATCGTGGGGTAGAGGTGAGGTTGGGGCGTTG
>NC_048573.1:6689649-6727149 GCF_013265735.2 Oncorhynchus mykiss | reverse complement strand
AGGTGTAGTAGACCTTACAGTGAAATGCTTACTCACAAGCCCTTAACCAACAATGCAGTTTTGAGAAAATGCCTTAAAAAAGTAATTGCTAAGAATAACAAATGATTAAAGAGCAGCAGGAAATAACAATAGTGAGACTATATACAAGGTATTACGGTACAGAGTCAATGTGGAGGCTATATACAGGGTATTACGGTACAGAGTCAATGTGGAGGCTATATACAGGGTATTACGGTACAGAGTCAATGTGGAGACTATATACAGGGTATTACGGTACAGAGTCAATGTGGAGGCTATATACAGGGTATTACGGTACAGAGTCAATGTGGAGGCTATATACAGGGTATTACGGTACAGAGTCAATGTGGAGGCTATATACAGGGGGTACTGGTACAGAGTCAATGTGGAGGCTATAGACAGGGTATTACGATACAGAGTCAATGTGGAGGCTATATACAGGGTATTACGGTACAGAGTCAATGTGGAGACTATATACAGGGTATTACGGTACAGAGTCAATGTGGAGACTATATACAGGGTATTACGGTACAGAGTCAATGTGGAGACTATATACAGGGTATTACGGTACAGAGTCAATGTGGAGACTATATACAGGGTATTACGGTACAGAGTCAATGTGGAGGCTATATACAGGGTATTACGGTACAGAGTCAATGTGGAGGCTATATACAGGGTATTACGGTACAGAGTCAATGTGGAGGCTATATACAGGGTATTACGGTACAGAGTCAATGTGGAGGCTATATACAGGGTATTACGGTACAGAGTCCATGTGGAGGCTATATACAGGGTGTTACGGTACAGAGTCAATGTGGAGACTATATACAAGGTATTACGGTACAGAGTCAATGTGGAGACTATATACAGGGTATTACGGTACAGAGTCAATGTGGAGACTATATACAGGGTATTACGGTACAGAGTCAATGTGGAGACTATATACAGGGTATTACGGTACAGAGTCAATGTGGAGACTATATACAGGGTATTACGGTACAGAGTCAATGTGGAGGCTATATACAGGGTATTACGGTACAGAGTCAATGTGGAGGCTATATACAGGGTATTACGGTACAGAGTCCATGTGGAGGCTATATACAGGGTATTACGGTACAGAGTCAATGTGGAGGCTATATACAGGGTATTACGGTACAGAGTCCATGTGGAGGCTATATACAGGGTATTACGATACAGAGTCAATGTGGAGGCTATATACAGGGTATTACGGTACAGAGTCAATGTGGAGGCTATATACAGGGTATTACGGTACAGAGTCAATGTGGAGGCTATATACAGGGTATTACGATACAGAGTCAATGTGGAGGCTATATACAGGGTGTTACGGTACAGAGTCAATGTGGAGGCTATATACAGGGTATTACGGTACAGAGTCAATGTGGAGGCTATATACAGGGTATTACGGTACAGAGTCAATGTGGAGGCTATATACAGGGTATTACGGTACAGAGTCAATGTGGAGGCTATATACAGGGTGTTACGGTACAGAGTCAATGTGGAGGCTATATACAGGGTATTACGGTACAGAGTCAATGTGGAGGCTATATACAGGGTATTACGGTACAGAGTCAATGTGGAGACTATATACAGGGTATTACGGTACAGAGTCAATGTGGAGACTATATACAGGGTATTACGGTACAGAGTCCATGTGGAGGCTATATACAGGGTATTACGGTACAGAGTCAATGTGGAGGCTATATACAGGGTATTACGGTACAGAGTCAATGTGGAGGCTATATACAGGGTATTACGGTACAGAGTCAATGTGGAGGCTATATACAGGGTATTACGGTACAGAGTCAATGTGGAGACTATATACAGGGTATTACGGTACAGAGTCAATGTGGAGGCTATATACAGGGTATTACGGTACAGAGTCAATGTGGAGGCTATATACAGGGTATTACGGTACAGAGTCAATGTGGAGGCTATATACAGGGTATTACGGTACAGAGTCAATGTGGAGGCTATATACAGGGTATTACGGTACAGAGTCCATGTGGAGACTATATACAGGGTATTACGGTACAGAGTCAATGTGGAGGCTATATACAGGGTATTACGGTACAGAGTCAATGTGGAGGCTATATACAGGGTATTACGGTACAGAGTCAATGTGGAGGCTATATACAGGGTATTACGGTACAGAGTCAATGTGGAGGCCATATACAGGGTATTACGGTACAGAGTCAATGTGGAGGCTATATACAGGGGATTACGGTACAGAGTCAATGTGGAGGCTATATACAGGGTATTACGGTACAGAGTCCATGTGGAGACTATATACAGGGTATTACGGTACAGAGTCCATGTGGAGGCTATATACAGGGTATTACGGTACAATGTGGAGGCTATATACAGGGTATTACGGTACAGAGTCAATGTGGAGGCTATATACAGGGTATTACGGTACAGAGTCCATGTGGAGGCTATATACAGGGTATTACGGTACAGAGTCAATGTGGAGGCTATATACAGGGTATTACGGTACAGAGTCAATGTGGAGGCTATATACAGGGTATTACGGTACAGAGTCAATGTGGAGGCTATATACAGGGTATTACGGTACAGAGTCAATGTGGAGACTATATACAGGGTATTACGGTACAGAGTCAATGTGGAGACTATATACAGGGTATTACGGTACAGAGTCAATGTGGAGGCCATATACAGGGTATTACGGTACAGAGTCAATGTGGAGGCTATATACAAGGTATTACGGTACAGAGTCAATGTGGAGACTATGTACAGGGGGTACCAGTTCAGAGTCCATGTGGAGACTATATACAGGGGGTACCAGTACAGAGTCCATGTGGAGACTATATACAGGGGGTACCAGTTCAGAGTCAATGTGGAGGCTATATACAGGGGGGTACCGGTACAGAGTCAATGTGGAGGCTATATACAGGGGGTACCAGTTCAGAGTCCATGTGGAGGCTATATACAGGGGGTACCAGTTCAGAGTCCATGTGGAGGCTATATACAGGGGGTACCAGTTCAGAGTCCATGTGGAGGCTATATACAGGGGGTACCAGTTCAGAGTCCATGTGGAGGCTATATACAGGGGGTACCAGTTCAGAGTCCATGTGGAGGCTATATACAGGGGGTACCAGTTCAGAGTCCATGTGGAGGCTATGTACAGGGGGTACCAGTTCAGAGTCCATGTGGAGGCTATATACAGGGGGTACCAGTTCAGAGTCCATGTGGAGACTATATACAGGGTATTACGGTAAAGAGTCAATGTGGGGGCTATAGACAGGGTATTACGGTAAAGAGTCAATGTGGAGGCTATATACAGGGGGTTACGGTACAGAGTCAATGTGGAGGCTATATACAGGGTGTTACGGTAAAGAGTCAATGTGGAGACTATATACAGGGGGTACCAGTTCAGAGTCCATGTGGAGGCTATATACAGGGGGTACCAGTTCAGAGTCAATGTGGAGACTATATACAGGGGGAACCGGTACAGAGTCAATGTGGAGGCTATATACAGGGTGTTACGGTAAAGAGTCAATGTGGAGACTATATACAGGGGTACCGGTACAGAGTCAATGCGGAGGCTATATACAGGGGGTACCAGTTCAGAGTCCATGTGGAGGCTATATACAGGGGGTACCAGTTCAGAGTCAATGTGGAGACTATATACAGGGGGAACCGGTACAGAGTCAATGTGGAGGCTATATACAGGGTGTTACGGTAAAGAGTCAATGTGGAGACTATATACAGGGGGTACCGGTACAGAGTCAATGCGGAGGCTATAGACAGGGGGTACCTGTGCAGAGTCAATGTGGAGACTATATACAGGGGGTACCGGTACAGAGTCAATGTGGAGACTATATACAGGGGGAACCAGTACAGAGTCAATGTGGAGGCTATATACTGGGGGTACCAGTTCAGAGTCAATGTGGAGACTATATACAGGGGGAACCGGTACAGAGTCAATGTGGAGGCTATATACAGGGTATTACGGTACAGAGTCAATGTGGAGGCTATATACAGGGTATTACGGTACAGAGTCCATGTGGAGGCTATATACAGGGTATTACGGTACAGAGTCAATGTGGAGGCTATATACAGGGTATTACGGTACAGAGTCAATGTGGAGGCTATATACAGGGTATTACGGTACAGAGTCAATGTGGAGGCTATATACAGGGTATTACGGTACAGAGTCAATGTGGAGACTATATACAGGGTATTACGGTACAGAGTCAATGTGGAGACTATATACAGGGTATTACGGTACAGAGTCAATGTGGAGGCCATATACAGGGTATTACGGTACAGAGTCAATGTGGAGGCTATATACAAGGTATTACGGTACAGAGTCAATGTGGAGACTATGTACAGGGGGTACCAGTTCAGAGTCCATGTGGAGACTATATACAGGGGGTACCAGTACAGAGTCCATGTGGAGACTATATACAGGGGGTACCAGTTCAGAGTCAATGTGGAGGCTATATACAGGGGGGTACCGGTACAGAGTCAATGTGGAGGCTATATACAGGGGGTACCAGTTCAGAGTCCATGTGGAGGCTATATACAGGGGGTACCAGTTCAGAGTCCATGTGGAGGCTATATACAGGGGGTACCAGTTCAGAGTCCATGTGGAGGCTATATACAGGGGGTACCAGTTCAGAGTCCATGTGGAGGCTATATACAGGGGGTACCAGTTCAGAGTCCATGTGGAGGCTATGTACAGGGGGTACCAGTTCAGAGTCCATGTGGAGGCTATATACAGGGGGTACCAGTTCAGAGTCAATGTGGAGACTATATACAGGGTATTACGGTAAAGAGTCAATGTGGGGGCTATAGACAGGGTATTACGGTAAAGAGTCAATGTGGAGGCTATATACAGGGGGTTACGGTACAGAGTCAATGTGGAGGCTATATACAGGGTGTTACGGTAAAGAGTCAATGTGGAGACTATATACAGGGGTACCGGTACAGAGTCAATGCGGAGGCTATATACAGGGGGTACCAGTTCAGAGTCCATGTGGAGGCTATATACAGGGGGTACCAGTTCAGAGTCAATGTGGAGACTATATACAGGGGGAACCGGTACAGAGTCAATGTGGAGGCTATATACAGGGTGTTACGGTAAAGAGTCAATGTGGAGACTATATACAGGGGGTACCGGTACAGAGTCAATGCGGAGGCTATAGACAGGGGGTACCTGTGCAGAGTCAATGTGGAGACTATATACAGGGGGTACCGGTACAGAGTCAATGTGGAGACTATATACAGGGGGAACCAGTACAGAGTCAATGTGGAGGCTATATACAGGGGGTACCAGTTCAGAGTCAATGTGGAGACTATATACAGGGGGAACCGGTACAGAGTCAATGTGGAGGCTATATACAGGGTATTACGGTACAGAGTCAATGTGGAGGCTATATACAGGGTATTACGGTACAGAGTCCATGTGGAGGCTATATACAGGGTATTACGGTACAGAGTCAATGTGGAGGCTATATACAGGGTATTACGGTACAGAGTCAATGTGGAGGCTATATACAGGGTATTACGGTACAGAGTCAATGTGGAGGCTATATACAGGGTATTACGGTACAGAGTCAATGTGGAGACTATATACAGGGTATTACGGTACAGAGTCAATGTGGAGACTATATACAGGGTATTACGGTACAGAGTCAATGTGGAGGCCATATACAGGGTATTACGGTACAGAGTCAATGTGGAGGCTATATACAAGGTATTACGGTACAGAGTCAATGTGGAGACTATGTACAGGGGGTACCAGTTCAGAGTCCATGTGGAGACTATATACAGGGGGTACCAGTACAGAGTCCATGTGGAGACTATATACAGGGGGTACCAGTTCAGAGTCAATGTGGAGGCTAAATACAGGGGGGTACCGGTACAGAGTCAATGTGGAGGCTATATACAGGGGGTACCAGTTCAGAGTCCATGTGGAGGCTATATACAGGGGGTACCAGTTCAGAGTCCATGTGGAGGCTATATACAGGGGGTACCAGTTCAGAGTCCATGTGGAGGCTATATACAGGGGGTACCAGTTCAGAGTCCATGTGGAGGCTATATACAGGGGGTACCAGTTCAGAGTCCATGTGGAGGCTATGTACAGGGGGTACCAGTTCAGAGTCCATGTGGAGGCTATATACAGGGGGTACCAGTTCAGAGTCCATGTGGAGACTATATACAGGGTATTACGGTAAAGAGTCAATGTGGGGGCTATAGACAGGGTATTACGGTAAAGAGTCAATGTGGAGGCTATATACAGGGGGTTACGGTACAGAGTCAATGTGAAGGCTATATACAGGGTGTTACGGTAAAGAGTCAATGTGGAGACTATATACAGGGGGTACCAGTTCAGAGTCCATGTGGAGGCTATATACAGGGGGTACCAGTTCAGAGTCAATGTGGAGACTATATACAGGGGGAACCGGTACAGAGTCAATGTGGAGGCTATATACAGGGTGTTACGGTAAAGAGTCAATGTGGAGACTATATACAGGGGTACCGGTACAGAGTCAATGCGGAGGCTATATACAGGGGGTACCAGTTCAGAGTCCATGTGGAGGCTATATACAGGGGGTACCAGTTCAGAGTCAATGTGGAGACTATATACAGGGGGAACCGGTACAGAGTCAATGTGGAGGCTATATACAGGGTGTTACGGTAAAGAGTCAATGTGGAGACTATATACAGGGGGTACCGGTACAGAGTCAATGCGGAGGCTATAGACAGGGGGTACCTGTGCAGAGTCAATGTGGAGACTATATACAGGGGGTACCGGTACAGAGTCAATGCGGAGGCTATAGACAGGGGGTACCTGTGCAGAGTCAATGTGGAGACTATATACAGGGGGTACCGGTACAGAGTCAATGTGGAGACTATATACAGGGGGAACCAGTACAGAGTCAATGTGGAGGCTATATACAGGGGGTACCAGTTCAGAGTCAATGTGGAGACTATATACAGGGGGAACCGGTACAGAGTCAATGTGGAGGCTATATACAGGGTGTTACGGTAAAGAGTCAATGTGGAGACTATATACAGGGGGTACCGGTACAGAGTCAATGCGGAGGCTATAGACAGGGGGTACCTGTGCAGAGTCAATGTGGAGACTATATACTTGGGGTACCAGTTCAGAGTCCATGTGGAGGCTATATACAGGGGGTACCAGTTCAGAGTCAATGTGGAGACTATATACAGGGGGAACCGGTACAGAGTCAATGTGGAGGCTATATACAGGGTGTTACGGTAAAGAGTCAATGTGGAGACTATATACAGGGGTACCGGTACAGAGTCAATGCGGAGGCTATATACAGGGGGTACCAGTTCAGAGTCCATGTGGAGGCTATATACAGGGGGTACCAGTTCAGAGTCAATGTGGAGACTATATACAGGGGGAACCGGTACAGAGTCAATGTGGAGGCTATATACAGGGTGTTACGGTAAAGAGTCAATGTGGAGACTATATACAGGGGGTACCGGTACAGAGTCAATGCGGAGGCTATAGACAGGGGGTACCTGTGCAGAGTCAATGTGGAGACTATATACAGGGGGTACCGGTACAGAGTCAATGTGGAGACTATATACAGGGGGAACCAGTACAGAGTCAATGTGGAGGCTATATACAGGGGGTACCAGTTCAGAGTCAATGTGGAGACTATATACAGGGGGAACCGGTACAGAGTCAATGTGGAGGCTATATACAGGGTGTTACGGTAAAGAGTCAATGTGGAGACTATATACAGGGGGTACCGGTACAGAGTCAATGCGGAGGCTATAGACAGGGGGTACCTGTGCAGAGTCAATGTGGAGACTATATACAGGGGGTACCGGTACAGAGTCAATGTGGAGGCTATATACAGGGGGTACCGGTACAGAGTCAATGTGGAGACTATATACAGGGGGTACCGGTACAGAGTCAATGTGGAGGCTATAGACAGGGGGTACCGGTACAGAGTCCATGTGGAGGCTATAGACAGGGTATTACGGTAAAGAGTCAATGTGGGGGATATAGACAGGGTTTTACGGTACAGAGTCAATGTGGAGGCTATATACAGGGTGTTACGGTAAAGAGTCAATGTGGAGACTATATACAGGGGGTACCGGTACAGAGTCAATGTGGAGACTATATACAGGGTATTATGGTACAGAGGCAATGTGGAGGCTATAGACAGAGGGTACCTGTGCAGAGTCAATGTGCGGGGGCACCGGTGTCGAGGTCATTATGTACATGTAGGTAGAGTTATTAAAGTGGCTATGCATAGATGATAACAGAGAGTAGCAGTGGTGTAAAAGAGGGGGGGCAATGCAAATAGTCTGGGTAGCCATTTGATTGGATGTTCAGGAGTCTTGTGGCATGGGGATAGAAGCTGTTGAGAAGCCTCTTGGACCTAGACTTGGCGCTAAGGTACCGCTTGCCGCGCGGAAGCAGAGAGAACAGTCCATGACTATGGTGGCTGGAGTCCTTGCCATTTTTAGGGCCTTCCTCTGACACCGCCTGGTATAGAGGTCCTGAATGGCAGGAAGCTTGGCCCCGGTGATGTACTGGGCCGTACGCACTACCCTCTGTAGTGCCTTGCCATCGGAGGCCGAGCTGTTGCCATACCAGGCAGTGATGCAACCCGTCAGGAGGCTCTCGATGGTGCAGCTGTAAAACTTTTTGAGGATCTGAGGATCTTTTCAGTCCCCTGAGGGGGAATAGGTTTTGTCGTGCCCTCTTCACAACTGTCTTGGTGTGTTTGGGACCATGTTAGTTTGTTGGCGATGTGGACGCCGAGGAACTTGCAGCTCAACCTGCTCCACTACAGCCCCGTTGATGAGAAAGCGGGCGTGCTCGGTCCTCCTCAATCTATTATCATAATGGTGAATCACCTATACTATTAGATCTGTTGTTTTCTTGGGATCTTTGAACGTGTGTGTTTTTTTAAATTGTGTGTGTGTGTGTGTGTGTGTGTGTAGGTTACCACTACATCAGCCTGAAGAACGAGATGAATCAACCTCTGATGCTGCCCTCCCTCCTGGTCTACACCGAGGCTCAAGACTACGTTCCTAATGAACACCAGGGTAAGAAAATACACCACCCATAACCCTTTAGGACTAACCTAACCATAACCCTCTAGGACTAAACTACCCATAACCCTCTAGGACTAAACTACCCATAACCCTCTAGGACTAAACTACCCATAACCCTCTAGGACTAAACTACCCATAACCCTCTAGGACTAAACTACCCATAACCCTCTAGGACTAAACTACCCATAACCCTCTAGGACTAAACGACCCATAACCCTCTAGGACTAAACGACCCATAACCCTCTAGGACTAAACTACCCATAACCCTCTAGGACTAAACTACCCATAACCCCCTAGGACTAAACTACCCATAACCCCCTAGGACTAAACTACCCATAACCCTCTAGGATGAAACTACCCATAACCCTCTAGGACTAAACTACCCATAACCCTTTAGGACTAAACTACCCATAACCCTTTAGGACTACATTCTTAAAGGACACCAGGGTGAAACTACACTATCCATAACCTCCTGAGACCGCACTATCCATAACCTCCTGAGACCGCACTATCCATAACCTCCTGAGACCGCACTATCCATAACCTCCTGAGACCGCACTATCCATAACCTCCTGAGACCGCACTATCCATAACCTCCTGAGACCGCACTATCCATAACCTCCTGAGACCGCACTATCCATAACCTCCTGAGACCGCACTATCCATAACCTCCTGAGACCGCACTACCCATAACCTCCTGAGACCGCACTATCCATAACCTCCTGAGACCGCACTATCCATAACCTCCTGAGACCGCACTATCCATAACCTCCTGAGACCGCACTATCCATAACCTCCTGAGACCGCACTATCCATAACCTCCTGAGACCGCACTATCCATAACCTCCTGAGACCGCACTATCCATAACCTCCTGAGACCCCACTATCCATAACCTCCTGGGACCCCACTACCCATAACCTCCTGAGACCGCACTATCCATAACCTCCTGAGACCGCACTATCCATAACCTCCTGAGACCGCACTATCCATAACCTCCTGAGACCGCACTATCCATAACCTCCTGGGACCCCACTATCCATAACCTCCTGGGACCCCACTACCCATAACCTCCTGAGACCGCACTATCCATAACCTCCTGAGACCGCACTATCCATAACCTCCTGGGACCCCACTATCCATAACCTCCTGAGACCCCACTACCCATAACCTCCTGAGACCGCACTATCCATAACCTCCTGAGACCGCACTACCCATAACCTCCCGAGACCGCACTATCCATAACCTCCCGAGACCGCACTATCCATAACCTCCCGAGACCGCACTATCCATAACCTCCTGAGACCGCACTATCCATAACCTCCTGAGACCGCACTATCCATAACCTCCTGAGACCGCACTATCCATAACCTCCTGAGACCGCACTATCCATAACCTCCTGAGACCGCACTATCCATAACCTCCTGAGACCGCACTATCCATAACCTCCTGAGACCGCACTATCCATAACCTCCTGGGACCCCACTATCCATAACCTCCTGGGACCCCACTATCCATAACCTCCTGAGACCGCACTATCCATAACCTCCTGAGACCGCACTATCCATAACCTCCTGGGACCCCACTATCCATAACCTCCTGAGACCGCACTATCCATAACCTCCTGAGGCCCCACTATCCATAACCTCCTGGGACCCCACTATCCATAACCTCCTGAGACCGCACTATCCATAACCTCCTGAGACCGCACTATCCATAACCTCCTGGGACCCCACTATCCATAACCTCCTGGGACCCCACTATCCATAACCTCCTGGGACCCCACTACCCATAACCTCCTGAGACCCCACTATCCATAACCTCCTGAGACCGCACTATCCATAACCTCCTGAGACCGCACTATCCATAACCTCCTGAGACCGCACTACCCATAACCTCCTGAGACCGCACTACCCATAACCTCCCGAGACCGCACTATCCATAACCTCCTGAGACCGCACTATCCATAACCTCCTGAGACCGCACTATCCATAACCTCCTGAGACCGCACTATCCATAACCTCCTGAGACCGCACTATCCATAACCTCCTGAGACCCCACTACCCATAACCTCCTGAGACCGCACTATCCATAACCTCCTGAGACCGCACTATCCATAACCTCCTGAGACCGCACTATCCATAACCTCCTGGGACCCCACTACCCATAACCTCCTGAGACCGCACTATCCATAACCTCCTGAGACCGCACTATCCATAACCTCCTGGGACCCCACTATCCATAACCTCCTGAGACCGCACTATCCATAACCTCCTGAGACCGCACTATCCATAACCTCCTGAGACCGCACTATCCATAACCTCCTGAGACCGCACTACCCATAACCTCCCGAGACCGCACTATCCATAACCTCCCGAGACCGCACTATCCATAACCTCCCGAGACCGCACTATCCATAACCTCCTGAGACCGCACTACCCATAACCTCCCGAGACCGCACTATCCATAACCTCCCGAGACCGCACTATCCATAACCTCCCGAGACCGCACTATCCATAACCTCCCGAGACCGCACTATCCATAACCTCCTGAGACCGCACTATCCATAACCTCCTGAGACCGCACTATCCATAACCTCCTGAGACCGCACTATCCATAACCTCCTGAGACCGCACTATCCATAACCTCCTGAGACCGCACTATCCATAACCTCCTGAGACCGCACTATCCATAACCTCCTGGGACCCCACTACCCATAACCTCCTGAGACCGCACTATCCATAACCTCCTGAGACCGCACTATCCATAACCTCCTGAGACCGCACTATCCATAACCTCCTGGGACCCCACTATCCATAACCTCCTGAGACCCCACTACCCATAACCTCCTGAGACCGCACTATCCATAACCTCCTGAGACCGCACTATCCATAACCTCCTGAGACCGCACTATCCATAACCTCCTGAGACCGCACTATCCATAACCTCCTGAGACCGCACTATCCATAACCTCCTGAGACCCCACTATCCATAACCTCCTGAGACAGCACTATCCATAACCTCCTGAGACCGCACTATCCATAACCTCCTGAGACCGCACTATCCATAACCTCCTGAGACCGCACTATCCATAACCTCCTGAGACCGCACTATCCATAACCTCCTGAGACCGCACTATCCATAACCTCCTGAGACCGCACTATCCATAACCTCCTGAGACCGCACTATCCATAACCTCCTGAGACCGCACTATCCATAACCTCCTGAGACCGCACTATCCATAACCTCCTGAGACCGCACTATCCATAACCTCCTGAGACCGCACTATCCATAACCTCCTGAGACCGCACTATCCATAACCTCCTGGGACCCCACTATCCATAACCTCCTGGGACCCCACTATCCATAACCTCCTGAGACCCCACTATCCATAACCTCCTGAGACCGCACTATCCATAACCTCCTGAGACCGCATTATCCATAACCTCCTGAGACCGCACTATCCATAACCTCCTGAGACCGCACTATCCATAACCTCCTGAGACCCCACTATCCATAACCTCCTGAGACCCCACTATCCATAACCTCCTGAGACCGCACTATCCATAACCTCCTGAGACCGCACTATCCATAACCTCCTGAGACCGCACTATCCATAACCTCCTGAGACCGCACTATCCATAACCTCCTGAGACCGCACTATCCATAACCTCCTGAGACCGCACTATCCATAACCTCCTGAGACCGCACTATCCATAACCTCCTGAGACCGCACTATCCATAACCTCCTGAGACCGCACTATCCATAACCTCCTGAGACCGCACTATCCATAACCTCCTGAGACCGCACTATCCATAACCTCCTGAGACCGCACTATCCATAACCTCCTGAGACCGCACTATCCATAACCTCCTGAGACCGCACTATCCATAACCTCCTGAGACCGCACTATCCATAACCTCCTGAGACCGCACTATCCATAACCTCCTGAGACCGCACTATCCATAACCTCCTGAGACCGCACTATCCATAACCTCCTGAGACCGCACTATCCATAACCTCCTGAGACCGCACTATCCATAACCTCCTGGGACCCCACTACCCATAACCTCCTGAGACCGCACTATCCATAACCTCCTGAGACCGCACTATCCATAACCTCCTGAGACCACACTATCCATAACCTCCTGAGATCGCACTATCCATAACCTCCTGAGACCGCACTATCCATAACCTCCTGAGACCGCACTATCCATAACCTCCTGAGACCGCACTATCCATAACCTCCTGAGACCGCACTATCCATAACCTCCTGAGACCGCACTATCCATAACCTCCTGAGACCGCACTATCCATAACCTCCTGAGACCGCACTATCCATAACCTCCTGAGACCGCACTACCCATAACCTCCTGGGACCCCACTACCCATAACCTCCCGGGACTACACTATCTATAACCTCCCGAGACCACACTACACATAACCTCCCGGGACCACACTACCCATAACCTCCCGGGACTACACTATCTATAACCTCCCGAGACCACACTACACATAACCTCCCGGGACCACACTACCCATAATCCTCTGGGATCACACTACCCATAATCCTCCGGGACCACACAACCCATAATCCCCTGGGACCACACTACCCATAATTCCCTGGGACCACACTACCCATAACCTCCCGGGACCACACTACCCATAACCTCCTGGGACCACACTACCCATAATCCCCTGGGACCACACTACCCATAATTCCCTGGGACCACACTACCCATAACCTCCTGGGACCCCACTACCCATAACCGCCTGAGACCGCACTACCCATAACCTCCCGAGACCGCACTATCCATAACCTCCTGAGACCGCACTATCCATAACCTCCTGAGACCGCACTATCCATAACCTCCCGAGACCGCACTACCCATAACCTCCCGAGACCGCACTATCCATAACCTCCCGAGACCGCACTATCCATAACCTCCCGAGACCGCACTATCCATAACCTCCTGAGACCGCACTATCCATAACCTCCTGAGACCGCACTATCCATAACCTCCTGAGACCGCACTATCCATAACCTCCTGAGACCGCACTATCCATAACCTCCTGAGACCGCACTATCCATAACCTCCTGAGACCGCACTATCCATAACCTCCTGAGACCGCACTATCCATAACCTCCTGAGACCGCACTATCCATAACCTCCTGAGACCGCACTATCCATAACCTCCTGGGACCCCACTACCCATAACCTCCTGAGACCGCACTATCCATAACCTCCTGAGACCGCACTATCCATAACCTCCTGAGACCGCACTATCCATAACCTCCTGGGACCCCACTATCCATAACCTCCTGAGACCCCACTACCCATAACCTCCTGAGACCGCACTATCCATAACCTCCTGAGACCGCACTATCCATAACCTCCTGAGACCGCACTATCCATAACCTCCTGAGACCCCACTATCCATAACCTCCTGAGACCCCACTATCCATAACCTCCTGAGACCGCACTATCCATAACCTCCTGAGACCGCACTATCCATAACCTCCTGAGACCGCACTATCCATAACCTCCTGAGACCGCACTATCCATAACCTCCTGAGACCGCACTATCCATAACCTCCTGGGACCCCACTACCCATAACCTCCTGAGACCGCACTATCCATAACCTCCTGAGACCGCACTATCCATAACCTCCTGAGACCGCACTATCCATAACCTCCTGGGACCCCACTATCCATAACCTCCTGAGACCCCACTACCCATAACCTCCTGAGACCGCACTATCCATAACCTCCTGAGACCGCACTATCCATAACCTCCTGAGACCGCACTATCCATAACCTCCTGAGACCCCACTATCCATAACCTCCTGAGACCCCACTATCCATAACCTCCTGAGACCGCACTATCCATAACCTCCTGAGACCGCACTATCCATAACCTCCTGAGACCGCACTATCCATAACCTCCTGAGACCGCACTATCCATAACCTCCTGAGACCGCACTATCCATAACCTCCTGAGACCGCACTATCCATAACCTCCTGAGACCGCACTATCCATAACCTCCTGAGACCGCACTATCCATAACCTCCTGAGACCGCACTATCCATAACCTCCTGAGACCGCACTATCCATAACCTCCTGAGACCGCACTATCCATAACCTCCTGAGACCGCACTATCCATAACCTCCTGAGACCGCACTATCCATAACCTCCTGAGACCGCACTATCCATAACCTCCTGGGACCGCACTATCCATAACCTCCTGGGACCCCACTACCCATAACCTCCTGAGACCGCACTATCCATAACCTCCTGAGACCGCACTATCCATAACCTCCTGAGACCGCACTATCCATAACCTCCTGAGACCGCACTATCCATAACCTCCTGAGACCGCACTATCCATAACCTCCTGAGACCGCACTATCCATAACCTCCTGAGACCCCACTATCCATAACCTCCTGAGACCGCACTATCCATAACCTCCTGAGACCGCACTATCCATAACCTCCTGAGACCGCACTATCCATAACCTCCTGAGACCGCACTACCCATAACCTCCCGAGACCGCACTACCCATAACCTCCCGAGACCGCACTATCCATAACCTCCCGAGACCGCACTATCCATAACCTCCCGAGACCGCACTATCCATAACCTCCCGAGACCGCACTACCCATAACCTCCCGAGACCGCACTATCCATAACCTCCCGAGACCGCACTATCCATAACCTCCCGAGACCGCACTATCCATAACCTCCCGAGACCGCACTATCCATAACCTCCCGAGACCGCACTATCCATAACCTCCCGAGACCGCACTATCCATAACCTCCCGAGACCGCACTATCCATAACCTCCCGAGACCGCACTATCCATAACCTCCTGGGACCCCACTACCCATAACCTCCTGAGACCGCACTATCCATAACCTCCTGAGACCGCACTATCCATAACCTCCTGAGACCGCACTATCCATAACCTCCTGGGACCCCACTATCCATAACCTCCTGAGACCCCACTACCCATAACCTCCTGAGACCGCACTATCCATAACCTCCTGAGACCGCACTATCCATAACCTCCTGAGACCGCACTATCCATAACCTCCTGAGACCGCACTATCCATAACCTCCTGAGACCGCACTATCCATAACCTCCTGAGACCCCACTATCCATAACCTCCTGAGACCGCACTATCCATAACCTCCTGAGACCGCACTATCCATAACCTCCTGAGACCGCACTATCCATAACCTCCTGAGACCGCACTATCCATAACCTCCTGAGACCGCACTATCCATAACCTCCTGAGACCGCACTATCCATAACCTCCTGAGACCGCACTATCCATAACCTCCTGAGACCGCACTATCCATAACCTCCTGAGACCGCACTATCCATAACCTCCTGAGACCGCACTATCCATAACCTCCTGAGACCGCACTATCCATAACCTCCTGAGACCGCACTATCCATAACCTCCTGAGACCGCACTATCCATAACCTCCTGAGACCGCACTATCCATAACCTCCTGAGACCGCACTATCCATAACCTCCTGGGACCCCACTACCCATAACCTCCTGAGACCGCACTATCCATAACCTCCTGAGACCGCACTATCCATAACCTCCTGAGACCGCACTATCCATAACCTCCTGAGACCGCACTATCCATAACCTCCTGAGACCGCACTATCCATAACCTCCTGAGACCGCACTATCCATAACCTCCTGAGACCCCACTATCCATAACCTCCTGAGACCGCACTATCCATAACCTCCTGAGACCGCACTATCCATAACCTCCTGAGACCGCACTATCCATAACCTCCTGAGACCGCACTATCCATAACCTCCTGAGACCCCACTATCCATAACCTCCTGAGACCCCACTATCCATAACCTCCTGAGACCGCACTATCCATAACCTCCTGAGACCGCACTATCCATAACCTCCTGAGACCGCACTATCCATAACCTCCTGAGACCGCACTATCCATAACCTCCTGAGACCGCACTATCCATAACCTCCTGAGACCGCACTATCCATAACCTCCTGAGACCGCACTATCCATAACCTCCTGAGACCGCACTATCCATAACCTCCTGAGACCGCACTATCCATAACCTCCTGAGACCGCACTATCCATAACCTCCTGAGACCGCACTATCCATAACCTCCTGAGACCGCACTATCCATAACCTCCTGGGACCGCACTATCCATAACCTCCTGGGACCCCACTACCCATAACCTCCTGAGACCGCACTATCCATAACCTCCTGAGACCGCACTATCCATAACCTCCTGAGACCGCACTATCCATAACCTCCTGAGACCGCACTATCCATAACCTCCTGAGACCGCACTATCCATAACCTCCTGAGACCGCACTATCCATAACCTCCTGAGACCGCACTATCCATAACCTCCTGAGACCCCACTATCCATAACCTCCTGAGACCGCACTATCCATAACCTCCTGAGACCGCACTATCCATAACCTCCTGAGACCGCACTATCCATAACCTCCTGAGACCGCACTACCCATAACCTCCCGAGACCGCACTATCCATAACCTCCCGAGACCGCACTATCCATAACCTCCCGAGACCGCACTATCCATAACCTCCCGAGACCGCACTACCCATAACCTCCCGAGACCGCACTACCCATAACCTCCCGAGACCGCACTATCCATAACCTCCCGAGACCGCACTATCCATAACCTCCCGAGACCGCACTATCCATAAACTCCCGAGACCGCACTATCCATAACCTCCCGAGACCGCACTATCCATAACCTCCCGAGACCGCACTATCCATAACCTCCCGAGACCGCACTATCCATAACCTCCCGAGACCGCACTATCCATAACCTCCTGAGACCGCACTATCCATAACCTCCTGGGACCCCACTACCCATAACCTCCTGAGACCGCACTATCCATAACCTCCTGAGACCGCACTATCCATAACCTCCTGAGACCGCACTATCCATAACCTCCTGAGACCGCACTACCCATAACCTCCTGGGACCCCACTACCCATAACCTCCCGGGACTACACTATCTATAACCTCCCGAGACCACACTACACATAACCTCCCGGGACCACACTACCCATAACCTCCCGGGACTACACTATCTATAACCTCCCGAGACCACACTACACATAACCTCCCGGGACCACACTACCCATAATCCTCTGGGATCACACTACCCATAATCCTCCGGGACCACACAACCCATAATCCCCTGGGACCACACTACCCATAATTCCCTGGGACCACACTACCCATAACCTCCCGGGACCACACTACCCATAACCTCCTGGGACCACACTACCCATAATCCCCTGGGACCACACTACCCATAATTCCCTGGGACCACACTACCCATAACCTCCTGGGACCCCACTACCCATAACCGCCTGAGACCGCACTACCCATAACCTCCCGAGACCGCACTATCCATAACCTCCTGAGACCGCACTATCCATAACCTCCTGAGACCGCACTATCCATAACCTCCCGAGACCGCACTACCCATAACCTCCCGAGACCGCACTATCCATAACCTCCCGAGACCGCACTATCCATAACCTCCCGAGACCGCACTATCCATAACCTCCTGAGACCGCACTATCCATAACCTCCTGAGACCGCACTATCCATAACCTCCTGAGACCGCACTATCCATAACCTCCTGAGACCGCACTATCCATAACCTCCTGAGACCGCACTATCCATAACCTCCTGAGACCGCACTATCCATAACCTCCTGAGACCGCACTATCCATAACCTCCTGAGACCGCACTATCCATAACCTCCTGAGACCGCACTATCCATAACCTCCTGGGACCCCACTACCCATAACCTCCTGAGACCGCACTATCCATAACCTCCTGAGACCGCACTATCCATAACCTCCTGAGACCGCACTATCCATAACCTCCTGGGACCCCACTATCCATAACCTCCTGAGACCCCACTACCCATAACCTCCTGAGACCGCACTATCCATAACCTCCTGAGACCGCACTATCCATAACCTCCTGAGACCGCACTATCCATAACCTCCTGAGACCCCACTATCCATAACCTCCTGAGACCCCACTATCCATAACCTCCTGAGACCGCACTATCCATAACCTCCTGAGACCGCACTATCCATAACCTCCTGAGACCGCACTATCCATAACCTCCTGAGACCGCACTATCCATAACCTCCTGAGACCGCACTATCCATAACCTCCTGAGACCGCACTATCCATAACCTCCTGAGACCGCACTATCCATAACCTCCTGAGACCGCACTATCCATAACCTCCTGAGACCGCACTATCCATAACCTCCTGAGACCGCACTATCCATAACCTCCTGAGACCGCACTATCCATAACCTCCTGAGACCGCACTATCCATAACCTCCTGAGACCGCACTATCCATAACCTCCTGAGACCGCACTATCCATAACCTCCTGAGACCGCACTATCCATAACCTCCTGGGACCGCACTATCCATAACCTCCTGGGACCCCACTACCCATAACCTCCTGAGACCGCACTATCCATAACCTCCTGAGACCGCACTATCCATAACCTCCTGAGACCGCACTATCCATAACCTCCTGAGACCGCACTATCCATAACCTCCTGAGACCGCACTATCCATAACCTCCTGAGACCGCACTATCCATAACCTCCTGAGACCCCACTATCCATAACCTCCTGAGACCGCACTATCCATAACCTCCTGAGACCGCACTATCCATAACCTCCTGAGACCGCACTATCCATAACCTCCCGAGACCGCACTACCCATAACCTCCCGAGACCGCACTACCCATAACCTCCCGAGACCGCACTATCCATAACCTCCCGAGACCGCACTATCCATAACCTCCCGAGACCGCACTATCCATAACCTCCCGAGACCGCACTACCCATAACCTCCCGAGACCGCACTATCCATAACCTCCCGAGACCGCACTATCCATAACCTCCCGAGACCGCACTATCCATAACCTCCCGAGACCGCACTATCCATAACCTCCCGAGACCGCACTATCCATAACCTCCCGAGACCGCACTATCCATAACCTCCCGAGACCGCACTATCCATAACCTCCCGAGACCGCACTATCCATAACCTCCTGGGACCCCACTACCCATAACCTCCTGAGACCGCACTATCCATAACCTCCTGAGACCGCACTATCCATAACCTCCTGAGACCGCACTATCCATAACCTCCTGGGACCCCACTATCCATAACCTCCTGAGACCCCACTACCCATAACCTCCTGAGACCGCACTATCCATAACCTCCTGAGACCGCACTATCCATAACCTCCTGAGACCGCACTATCCATAACCTCCTGAGACCGCACTATCCATAACCTCCTGAGACCGCACTATCCATAACCTCCTGAGACCCCACTATCCATAACCTCCTGAGACCGCACTATCCATAACCTCCTGAGACCGCACTATCCATAACCTCCTGAGACCGCACTATCCATAACCTCCTGAGACCGCACTATCCATAACCTCCTGAGACCGCACTATCCATAACCTCCTGAGACCGCACTATCCATAACCTCCTGAGACCGCACTATCCATAACCTCCTGAGACCGCACTATCCATAACCTCCTGAGACCGCACTATCCATAACCTCCTGAGACCGCACTATCCATAACCTCCTGAGACCGCACTATCCATAACCTCCTGAGACCGCACTATCCATAACCTCCTGAGACCGCACTATCCATAACCTCCTGAGACCGCACTATCCATAACCTCCTGGGACCCCACTACCCATAACCTCCTGAGACCGCACTATCCATAACCTCCTGAGACCGCACTATCCATAACCTCCTGAGACCGCACTATCCATAACCTCCTGAGACCGCACTATCCATAACCTCCTGAGACCGCACTATCCATAACCTCCTGAGACCGCACTATCCATAACCTCCTGAGACCCCACTATCCATAACCTCCTGAGACCGCACTATCCATAACCTCCTGAGACCGCACTATCCATAACCTCCTGAGACCGCACTATCCATAACCTCCTGAGACCCCACTATCCATAACCTCCTGAGACCCCACTATCCATAACCTCCTGAGACCGCACTATCCATAACCTCCTGAGACCGCACTATCCATAACCTCCTGAGACCGCACTATCCATAACCTCCTGAGACCGCACTATCCATAACCTCCTGAGACCGCACTATCCATAACCTCCTGAGACCGCACTATCCATAACCTCCTGAGACCGCACTATCCATAACCTCCTGAGACCGCACTATCCATAACCTCCTGAGACCGCACTATCCATAACCTCCTGAGACCGCACTATCCATAACCTCCTGAGACCGCACTATCCATAACCTCCTGAGACCGCACTATCCATAACCTCCTGGGACCGCACTATCCATAACCTCCTGGGACCCCACTACCCATAACCTCCTGAGACCGCACTATCCATAACCTCCTGAGACCGCACTATCCATAACCTCCTGAGACCGCACTATCCATAACCTCCTGAGACCGCACTATCCATAACCTCCTGAGACCGCACTATCCATAACCTCCTGAGACCGCACTATCCATAACCTCCTGAGACCGCACTATCCATAACCTCCTGAGACCCCACTATCCATAACCTCCTGAGACCGCACTATCCATAACCTCCTGAGACCGCACTATCCATAACCTCCTGAGACCGCACTATCCATAACCTCCTGAGACCGCACTACCCATAACCTCCCGAGACCGCACTATCCATAACCTCCCGAGACCGCACTATCCATAACCTCCCGAGACCGCACTATCCATAACCTCCCGAGACCGCACTACCCATAACCTCCCGAGACCGCACTACCCATAACCTCCCGAGACCGCACTATCCATAACCTCCCGAGACCGCACTATCCATAACCTCCCGAGACCGCACTATCCATAAACTCCCGAGACCGCACTATCCATAACCTCCCGAGACCGCACTATCCATAACCTCCCGAGACCGCACTATCCATAACCTCCCGAGACCGCACTATCCATAACCTCCCGAGACCGCACTATCCATAACCTCCCGAGACCGCACTATCCATAACCTCCTGGGACCCCACTACCCATAACCTCCTGAGACCGCACTATCCATAACCTCCTGAGACCGCACTATCCATAACCTCCTGAGACCGCACTATCCATAACCTCCTGGGACCCCACTATCCATAACCTCCTGAGATCCCACTACCCATAACCTCCTGAGACCGCACTATCCATAACCTCCTGAGACCGCACTATCCATAACCTCCTGAGACCGCACTATCCATAACCTCCTGAGACCGCACTATCCATAACCTCCTGAGACCGCACTATCCATAACCTCCTGAGACCCCACTATCCATAACCTCCTGAGACCCCACTATCCATAACCTCCTGAGACCGCACTATCCATAACCTCCTGAGACCGCACTATCCATAACCTCCTGAGACCGCACTATCCATAACCTCCTGAGACCGCACTATCCATAACCTCCTGAGACCGCACTATCCATAACCTCCTGAGACCGCACTATCCATAACCTCCTGAGACCGCACTATCCATAACCTCCTGAGACCGCACTATCCATAACCTCCTGAGACCGCACTATCCATAACCTCCTGAGACCGCACTATCCATAACCTCCTGAGACCGCACTATCCATAACCTCCTGAGACCGCACTATCCATAACCTCCTGGGACCCCACTACCCATAACCTCCTGAGACCGCACTATCCATAACCTCCTGAGACCGCACTATCCATAACCTCCTGAGACCGCACTATCCATAACCTCCTGAGACCGCACTATCCATAACCTCCTGAGACCGCACTATCCATAACCTCCTGAGACCGCACTATCCATAACCTCCTGAGACCGCACTATCCATAACCTCCTGAGACCCCACTATCCATAACCTCCTGAGACCGCACTATCCATAACCTCCTGAGACCGCACTATCCATAACCTCCTGAGACCGCACTATCCATAACCTCCTGAGACCCAACTACCCATAACCTCCTGGGACCCCACTACCCATAACCTCCCGGGACTACACTATCTATAACCTCCCGAGACCACACTACACATAACCTCCCGGGACCACACTAGCCATAACCTCCCGGGACTACACTATCTATAACCTCCCGAGACCACACTACACATAACCTCCCGGGACCACACTACCCATAATCCTCTGGGATCACACTACCCATAATCCTCTGGGATCACACTACCCATAATCCTCCGGGACCACACAACCCATAATCCCCTGGGACCACACTACCCATAATTCCCTGGGACCACACTACCCATAACCTCCTGGGACCACACTACCCATAATCCCCCGGGAGCACACTACCCATAATCCCCTGGGATTAACACCAAGGATGTATTCATTACGACGATTTGGTTGCAAAAAAATATTTTCTGTTACAAAACGTTTTGGGACGGAGAGAGTTTCTATTTGAAAAGTTCAGGTTGGTCCCTCTCCGTTGTCATTCCGTTTGGTAATGACACGGTGATCCGTTAGCGGTTTCCGTTGGAAAATGTAATGAATACGCCCCAGTTATGGAAAATGCTACATTTTTACTGGGAGAACTCGTTCACGTTAGCTGAACTCTGACGTCACCTACTAAGGAAATTACTTTGATGACATCATTTCCTGCACTTAAATGCAACTACAAATGTGTGTGTGTGTGTACCAGGCACATTGCTCCTTGTGTGTTACAGAGTATGCAGAAGCATTGACCAACCTCATGAAACGTGTGTTACAGAGTATGCAGAAGCATTGACCAACCTCATGAAACGTGTGTTACAGAGTATGCAGAAGCATTGACCAACCCCATGAAACATTACAGTCTCCTGGTCCAGAGAGACAGACAGCTGGCGTCTCTGATGGAGGACAACAGTGAGGTGAGGACACAGACGCATCACACACTGACAGGCAGAGAGAGACAGCTAGCTGCTTTCGTGAAGGCCAGCAGTAAGAGGAGGAGACTGATGAAATCTGTCCATTCACAACCATTACTATGAACTATGAACACCAGCCCCCACTACCTAAGTTACAAGTTAAAGAGGTCACCCAGATTTCCAAAAATGTTTGGTTTCCTTATCAAGTAAGCGGTCTAGGAATAAGGCTAGACCACCATCCATTATAATGCTTAGGTTATGTTGTCCTGGTTAACCGTGTGTGTGTGTGTGTGTGTGTGTGTGTGTGTAGAGTGTTTTTGAGCAGCCAAAGGAGGGAGGGCCGAATTTGGAAGGTGACGCCCCTCTTGTGAAGATCCCCTCCCCCCTCCATCCCGCCCCCGTCGATGACATCGTTGACCTCACCAGCTCACCTGGTCCAGGTAGGGCTACGTTGTTACAGAGGAGGCTGGTGGGAGGAGGCGTTACGAGGACGGATAGGTATCAACCCCATCAGACGGATACCGTTCCATTGATTCCATTCCAGCAATTACGATGAGCACGTTTTGCTAGGTCTCCGCCCACCTAGGTCTCCGCCCACCTAGGTCTCCGTCCACTTAGGTCTCCGCCCACCAGCCACTTCAATTCAATGCTGTCTCTTCAGACATTATTTCCCCTCACAATTATTTCCCCTTACCGTGCTGTGTGATATACATACTAGTTACCGTGCTGTGTGATATACATACTAGTTACCGTCCTGTGATATACATACTAGTTACCGTGCTGTGATATACATACTAGTTACCGTGCTGTGTGATATACATACTAGTTACCGTGCTGTGTGATATACATACTAGTTACCGTGCTGTGATATACATACTAGTTACCGTGCTGTGTGATATACATACTAGTTACCGTGCTGTGTGATATACATACTAGTTACCGTGCTGTGTGATATACATACTAGTTACCGTGCTGTGTGATATACATACTAGTTACCGTGCTGTGTGATATACATACTAGTTACCGTCCTGTGATATACATACTAGTTACCGTGCTGTGTGATATACATACTAGTTACCGTGCTGTGTGATATACATACTAGTTACCGTGTTGTGTGATATACATACTAGTTACCGTGCTGTGTGATATACATACCAGTTACCGTGCTGTGTGATATACATACTAGTTACCGTGCTGTGTGATATACATACTAGTTACCGTGCTGTGTGATATACATACTAGTTACCGTCCTGTGATATACATACTAGTTACCGTGCTGTGTGATATACATACTAGTTACCGTGCTGTGTGATATACATACTAGTTACCGTGCTGTGTGATATACATACTAGTTACCGTGCTGTGTGATATACATACCAGTTACCGTGCTGTGTGATATACATACTAGTTACCGTGCTGTGTGATATACATACTAGTTACCGTGCTGTGATATACATACTAGTTACCGTGCTGTGTGATATACATACTAGTTACCGTGCTGTGTGATATACATACTAGTTACCGTCCTGTGATATACATACTAGTTACCGTGCTGTGTGATATACATACCAGTTACCGTGCTGTGTGATATACATACTAGTTACCGTGCTGTGTGATATACATACTAGTTACCGTGCTGTGATATACATACTAGTTACCGTGCTGTGTGATGTACATACTAGTTACCGTGCTGTGTGATATACATACTAGTTACCGTGCTGTGATATACATACCAGTTACCGTGCTGTGATATACATACCAGTTACCGTGCTGTGTGATATACATACTAGTTACCGTGCTGTGTGATATACATACTAGTTACCGTGCTGTGTGATATACATACTAGTTACCGTGCTGTGTGATATACATACTAGTTACCGTGCTGTGTGATATACATACTAGTTACCGTCCTGTGATATACATACTAGTTACCGTGCTGTGTGATATACATACTAGTTACCGTGCTGTGTGATATACATACTAGTTACCGTGCTGTGTGATATACATACTAGTTACCGTGCTGTGTGATATACATACTAGTTACCGTCCTGTGATATACATACTAGTTACCGTGCTGTGTGATATACATACCAGTTACCGTGCTGTGTGATATACATACTAGTTACCGTGCTGTGTGATATACATACTAGTTACCGTGCTGTGATATACATACTAGTTACCGTGCTGTGTGATATACATACTAGTTACCGTGCTGTGTGATATACATACTAGTTACCGTGCTGTGTGATATACATACTAGTTACCGTGCTGTGTGATATACATACTAGTTACCGTGCTGTGTGATATACATACCAGTTACCGTGCTGTGTGATATACATACTAGTTACCGTGCTGTGTGATATACATACCAGTTACCGTGCTGTGTGATATACATACTAGTTACCGTGCTGTGTGATATACATACCAGTCATGTTACCGTGCTGTGTGATATACATACTAGTTACCGTGCTGTGTGATATACATACTAGTTACCGTGCTGTGTGGTATACATACCAGTTACCGTGCTGTGTGATATACATACTAGTTACCGTGCTGTGTGATATACATACCAGTCATGTTACCGTGCTGTGTGATATACATACTAGTTACCGTGCTGTGTGATATACATACCAGTTACCGTGCTGTGTGATATACATACCAGTTACTGTGCTGTGTGATATACATACTAGTTACCGTGCTGTGTGATATACATACCAGTTACCGTGCTGTGTGACATACATACCAGTCATGTTACCGTGCTGTGTGATATACATACCAGTTACCGTGCTGTGTGATGAACATACCAGTCATGTTACCGTGCTGTGTGATGAACATACCAGTTACCGTGCTGTGTGATATACATACTAGTTACCGTGCTGTGTGATATACATACTAGTTACCGTGCTGTGTGATATACATACCAGTTACCGTGCTGTGTGAAATACATACTAGTTACCGTGCTGTGTGATATACATACCAATTACCGTGCTGTGTGATATACATACCAGTTACCGTGCTGTGTGATATACATACCAGTTACCGTGCTGTGTGATATACATACTAGTTACCGTGCTGTGTGATATACATACCAGTCATGTTACCGTGCTGTGTGATATACATACCAGTTACCGTGCTGTGTGATATACATACTAGTTACCGTGCTGTGTGATATACATACTAGTTACCGTGCTGTGTGATATACATACTAGTTACCGTCCTGTGATATACATACTAGTTACCGTGCTGTGTGATATACATACCAGTTACCGTGCTGTGTGATATACATACCAGTTACCGTTCTGTGTGATATACATACCAGTTACCGTGCTGTGTGACATACATACCAGTTACCGTGCTGTGTGATATACATACCAGTTACCGTGCTGTGTGATGAACATACCAGTCATGTCATGTCCCTGTCTCCATGTTTCAGGCCAGAAAGAGGATCTTATTGCCATAGTCCTGACAAGTAAGTTCACCCCGTTCCACTCATCTACGTTACATTACATCACAGAACTCACTATCGCCATCATGTGGTGGGAGGCCAAATCGATCAGATAATTCCACTGTTTCTCTTTCTCTCTTCCTCTCTCTCTCCCCCATCCCCTCTCTCTCTCCCCCTTCCCCCTTTCTCTCCCCCTTCCCCCCTTTCTCTCCCCCTTCCCCCCTTTCTCTCCCCCTTCCCCCCTTTCTCTCCCCCTTCCCCCATTTCTCTCCCTCTTCCCCTATGTCTCTCCCCCTCTCTCAGATCTCCAGGCTCAGTCTATTGAAGAGCTGAAACAGCAGAGGTCATATCTGAAGCTGTTTAACAAACAGTGTAAAGAACTCCAAGAGCTCCGTAAGAAACACCTGAAGAAGGTTAGACTGAGTCACTCTCACCTCTGTCTCTCATTGGAAATAGTAACTGGCAGAGATCTTACCAACGAACAACAATAATATATTTACTAATCGGTAAACAATACGGCTTGTGATTATCGAACATTTACACGTGTCTGTGTGTGTGTGTGTGTGTGTGTGTGTGTGTGTGTGTGTGTGTGTGTGTGTTAACAGGTATGGTCCCTGAGTAAGGAACAGAAGAGTCGCTTTAGCCAGCTCCACTCTGACACACAGAAACAACGCAGTCAGATGGAGAAACACCTGAAATCCAGCATGAAGAAGAAGTAAGATGGAGGGATGAAGAGGGGCAGGATGGGGGATGAAGAGGGGCAGGATGGGGATGAAGAGGGGCAGGATGGGGGATGAAGAGGGGCAGGATGGAGGGATGAAGAGGGGCAGGATGGGGGATGAAGAGGGGTAGGATGGGGGATGAAGAGGGGCAGGATGGGGGATGAAGAGGGGCAGGATGGAGGGATGAAGAGGGGCAGGATGGAGGGATGAAGAGGGGCAGGATGGGTGATGAAGAGGAGGGGGAGACATTCCAAACTATCCATTAACTCAGGGCTGTATTCATTGGCTAGACATTGTAGCAAATCGTTTTGTAAAAACAAACAAACAAAAACATTTATTCCAAATAGAAAACATTTTGCAGAGAGTTTAAATTTTAGGTCGGTCCCCGACCGTTTGGTTCCGTTTGGTTCCTAGTGAGTACAGCCCTGTCTATTCAGAACTACAGCAGGTATCTAGAGACCTGGGAGTTGGTTCCTAGTGAGTACAGCCCTGTCTATTCAGAACTACAGCTGGTATCTAGAGACCTGGGAGTTGGTTCCTAGTGAGTACAGCCCTGTCTATTCAGAAGTACAGCAAGTATCTAGAGACCTGGGAGTTGGTTCCTAGTGAGTACAGCCCTGTCTATTCAGAACTACAGCAAGTATCTAGAGACCTGGGAGTTGGTTCCTAGTGAGTACAGCCCTGTCTATTCAGAACTACAGCAAGTATCTAGAGACCTGGGAGTTGGTTCCTAGTGAGTACAGCCCTGTCTATTCAGAAGTACAGCAAGTATCTAGAGACCTGGGAGTTGGTTCCTAGTGAGTACAGCCCTGTCTATTCAGAACTACAGCAAGTATCTAGAGACCTGGGAGTTGGTTCCTAGTGAGTACAGCCCTGTCTATTCAGAAGTACAGCAAGTATCTAGAGACCTGGGAGTTGGTTCCTAGTGAGTACAGCCCTGTCTATTCAGAACTACAGCAAGTATCTAGAGACCTGGGAGTTGGTTCCTAGTGAGTACAGCCCTGTCTATTCAGAAGTACAGCAAGTATCTAGAGACCTGGGAGTTGGTTCCTAGTGAGTACAGCCCTGTCTATTCAGAACTACAGCAAGTATCTAGAGACCTGGGAGTTGGTTCCTAGTGAGTACAGCCCTGTCTATTCAGAACTACAGCAAGTATCTAGAGACCTGGGAGTTGGTTCCTAGTGATAAAAGACAGAGACATGGTGGAGAATACAGTGTGTGTGTGTGTGTGTGTGTGTCAGGGAGTCAGCAGAGCCGGTGCAGAGGCAGCTGACAGCGTTGGAGGCGGAGCTACAGAAACAGACAGTGCAGCTCAGGGAGTGGCAGATGGAGGAGCTTCTCAAACTACGACAAGAACAACACTCACTGGAGAGAAAGAAGAGACACACACACCTACAAGAGGTACACACACACACACCTACAAGAGTTACACACACCTACAAGAGGTACACACACACACCTACAAGAGGTACACACACACCTACAAGAGGTACACACACGCACACACCTACAAGAGGTACACACACACACACCTACAAGAGGTACACACACACACCTACAAGAGGTACACACACACACACCTACAAGAGGTACACACACACACACACCTACAAGAGGTACACACACACACACACCTACAAGAGGTACACACACACACACACCTACAAGAGGTACACACACACACACACCTACAAGAGGTACACACACACACACACACCTACAAGAGGTACACACACACACACACACACCTACAAGAGGTACACACACACACACACACACACCTACAAGAGGTACACACACACACACACACCTACAAGAGGTACACACACACACACACACCTACAAGAGGTACACACACACACCTACAAGAGGTACACACACACACACACCTACAAGAGGTACACACACACACACACCTACAAGAGGTACACACACACACACACACACCTACAAGAGGTACACACACACACACCTACAAGAGGTACACACACACACACACCTACAAGAGGTACACACACACACACACCTACAAGAGGTACACACACACACACCTACAAGAGGTACACACACGCACACCTACGAGTGGTCACACTCTCTCAGCCCTCCATCTATGTGCTCCAGCTGTCTCGGAAACTAGAGGAGACGGCCCAGGAATGCCAGCCGGCTCAACTGAAAAACCTCAAGGACATCTGTGCTAGGTAAGATGGTTCTACCAATTTAAACCCACTGTTAGAGCACACCTTTCATGACCTGAAGTTATTCTGTAGGACACCTTTCATGACCTGAAGTTATTCTGTAGGACACCTTTCATGACCTGAAGTTATTCTGTAGGACACCTTTCATGACCTGAAGTTATTCTGTAGGACACCTTTCATGACCTGAAGTTATTCTGTAGGACACCTTTCATGACCTGAAGTTATTCTGTAGGACACCTTTCAGGACCTGACGTTATTCTGTAGGACACCTTTCAGGACCTGAAGTTATTCTGTAGGACACCTTTCATGACCTGAAGTTATTCTATAGGACACCTTTCATGACCTGACGTTATTCTGTAGGACACCTTTCATGACCTGAAGTTATTCTGTAGGACACCTTTCAGGACCTGAAGTTATTCTGTAGGACACCTTTCATGACCTGAAGTTATTCTGAAGGACACCTTTCATGACCTGAAGTTATTCTGTAGGACACCTTTCAGGACCTGACGTTATTCTGTAGGACACCTTTCATGACCTGAAGTTATTCTGTAGGACACCTTTCATGACCTGAAGTTATTCTGTAGGACACCTTTCATGACCTGAAGTTATTCTGTAGGACACCTTTCATGACCTGAAGTTATTCTGTAGGACACCTTTCATGACCTGAAGTTATTCTATAGGACACCTTTCATGACCTGAAGTTATTCTATAGGACACCTTTCATGACCTGAAGTTATTCTGTAGGACACCTTTCATGACCTGAAGTTATTCTATAGGACACCTTTCATGACCTGAAGTTATTCTATAGGACACCTTTCATGACCTGAAGTTATTCTGTAGGACACCTTTCATGACCTGAAGTTATTCTGTAGGACACCTTTCATGACCTGAAGTTATTCTATAGGACACCTTTCATGACCTGAAGTTATTCTGTAGGACACCTTTCATGACCTGAAGTTATTCTGTAGGACACCTTTCATGACCTGAAGTTATTCTGTAGGACACCTTTCATGACCTGAAGTTATTCTGTGAGAGAATTCTCATCCTAATATTTATATATTTCTTAATTCCATTCTTTTGACTTTAGATGTGTGTGTATTGTTGTGATTTGTTAGATATTACCGCACTGTTGGAGCTAGAAATACAAACATTTCACTACACCTGCAATAACATCTGCTAACCATGTGTATGTGACCAATAACATCTGCTAACCATGTGACCAATAACATCTGCTAACCATGTGACCAATAACATCTGCTAACCATGTGACCAATAACATCTGCTAACCATGTGACCAATAACATCTGCTAACCATGTGACCAATAACATCTGCTAATCATGTGACCAATAACATCTGCTAACCATGTAACCAATAACATCTGCTAACCATGTGACCAATAACATCTGCTAAACATGTGACCAATAACATCTGCTAACCATGTGACCAATAAGATTTGATTTGATTTCTAACATGCTGTTTTCTGATCATTTCTAATAAAAATTGATTGGATTCATCGGAGAGCTTTTCCATCCCTCAAAGCACTTGCATAGTAAGGAGGAAACTGGCCTCGTCCACCACCTAGATGATGACATTTGTACCAGAACTCTGACCACATATCAGCTATCATAACAACTGTATTACTCACAATGTACCTAGTCAGTTATTCTGATGGGATCACTTCCTGGTCTGATGCAATCGCAAGCTGTCTTCTACTTTTAAGGATTAAAGGTGTCCTGCTGTCCTTTTTGAAATGTTGTTGATTTGGTTATACCGTTGTTGTTGTTGTTGTTGATCTGGTTATACCGTTGTTGTTGTTGATGATCTGGTTGTGTTGTTGTTGTTGTTGTTGATGATCTGGTTATACCGTTGTTGTTGTTGTTGATCTGGTTATACTGTTGTTGTTGTTGATCTGGTTATACCGTTGTTGTTGTTGATCTGGTTATACCGTTGTTGTTGTTGATCTGGTTATACCGTTGTTGTTGTTGATGATCTGGTTGTGTTGTTGTTGTTGTTGTTCTGGTTATACTGTTGTTTTTGTTGTTGTTGTTGTTGTTCTGGTTATACCGTTGTTGATCTGGTTGTACCGTTGTTGTTGTTGATCTGGTTATACCGTTGTTGTTGATTTGGTTATACTGTTGTTGTTGTTCTGGTTATACCGTTGTTGATCTGGGGCCTGTTGCACAAAAGTAGAATTAAGACATCCGGGATAAATGACTCAGCTGAGCTCAATGAAGCCAAAACATGTGCGTCCAGGCTTAATTGGTTGCACAAAGACCAAGCCAGGATGAGCAGACACGGATTCATTAAGCCAGGTGAAACCAATCCTGGATAGGTGCGCGCTCACGGCTCACTCAAATAGACCCCGCCACAGATCACAGATTAACTGATTTACCATGGCAACTAGAGCCGCGTACTTTTCCCCGTCGGAAGCACAAATCCTCATGGAGGCATACGAGGAGGTAAAAGATATAATTAAGAAGAAAGGCAACACCGCCACAGTGATAAAGCAAAGAGAAAAAGCGTGGCAAAGTATTGCAGACCGCCTGAATGCGTAAGTAGTGCACAATTACACACTCACCGCTCCGCTGAAACATCACAATTACAATTCAAATATTTAATTCACATCTCCAAAAATGCAGTTGTACTGTAATTATGAAACGGTTAATTTTTTTTATTGAAATGCACTGCAGATATGAGTGAAATTGTGTAAAGTAACTCCATCACACTGTATAAAGCTATGATAAAATTTTTGATATTTTTACTGAAAACAAGACAAAAATACCAAGTAATTTTTTGCAGTGTGACTCCATTAAGTGTGTGTGTGTGTGTGTGTGTGTGTGTGTGTGTGTGTGTGTAGATTAAACATAAACGGACATGGCAGCAGGTCAAAATCAAATACAAGAACATTCTGCAGAATGGTATGGTCCCTGACTAATATTTAACAAAGCACAAGCATATATTGTACCCAGAAGGTGCCTGCTCACACATTGTCTGTACTGTTTTAGCAGTGAAAAAGAATACCCACAGACAAGGCACGGGTGGTGGGTCACCAAAGGCTGACCTTACCCCAGCAGAGGACATGGCCTTGGAGCTAAATAAAGGCAGGCCCGTCTTAGAGGGGATCCCTGGGGGGAAAGAGACGAGCATAGGTTCCTCCCAAGATGCCACCCGCTTCAGTCAAGGTATGTCCTTCCATCTCTACATGGGATACAACCACATTCATATTGAATCAATTTGGACTGTCTGACTTTGGTTTACCTATTGCCTTGCAGTGTCTGGCAGCACTGTGTTCCTGTTAGAGCCACCAGCACAAGCACCAGACGATGCTGATCCAGTGAGTACTCCATCAAAGGCATACTGTAGGCCTGGCATGTCTTGTCTACTAGCTTCAATATGAATCCGATTAAATGTGATAGGGTGAAGGCCCCAGTGCAGCAGCAACAGCACATGATGGAGACGATGATGAGGAGGAGACCATCTCTCTGGATTCCAGAAGGCATGAGGTATCATGTTAAGACTGTGAAAGTACTATTTACTCTACAATGGTGAGGAGTCCTCATCAAAATCAAAAAATCTAATTTCTTTTACAGGACCCAGATGCTATACAGTGGGAAAACCAGCCTGGCAACATAGTGCGTATTAATAAAAGGACACCACATCCTGCCAAATTCCAGCTGCGCTAATTGTATTGTGTTCACAGAGCTCACAAGCTATCAGAAAGTTGTATGGCAACCACCTCCGGTGCCAAATAGAACTGGCAGACATAGACATTCAGTACAAGAAGAAAAAGATGGAAAATCTTGCACTGGAGTTCGAAATAAAAAAGAGGACAATTAGGAAACTGGACCTTGAAATAAAAAAACTTGAGAGGGAGGTGAGATATGCCTTCAATGTACACTGTATGCTAACTGTAACACAAATGTATTAATCATTATTTTTCTTTCCTCCCCCAGCTCCAAGAAGATGACACAGCTCAAAATAAAAATTAGGTATATTCTCGTAAAGTCAAGTGAGCCATGACATATGAGCTCTTATTGTGAGCACACAGGACGGTGGCATCTTTCTAAGGTTTTTTTTATTTTCCCAGCAATCAGTACAACCAAGTCATCGTTATAAGGCATCGCCCTCTTTTGCCCACCCCCCCCAGCACCAGGTGTGGCCACTAGCCTATATGAAGGCCCAAAATTGTGTGTTCCTTTCTGCTCTGACAATGGCATGCCCATTCGTGCGAGATGTGGTGGATGAAGAAGCACTTGTGCTGAGGAGAGCCTTCAGGTGAGAAAGGGTCTTCAGGGACCGGTTGGACCCACTGGCCTTCCCTGATGACCATCTATATGAAAGATACAGGTTTTCTGCAGATGGCATCAGGTATCTATGCAGACTACTGGGTCCCAGGATTAAGCACCGCACTGCACGGAGCCATGCACTGAGTGTGGAGCAAATGGTTTGTGTGGCCTTGCGCTTTTTTGCTAGTGGAGCCTTCCTGTACTCAGTGGGGGATGCAGAACAGCTGAACAAGGCCACAATTTGCCGCACAATAAGGAGTGTGTGTCTGGCTATCAAAGCATTAGCAGATGTCTTCATCTCCTTCCCTGGCCACAGAAGACTCTGTGACATCAAAGAGGAGTTCTATAGGATTGCAGGTAAGAGGATCTACAAATTACAGGACAACTGTTAACACATAGTAGGATACTCATTACTTTGTGTGACAGGTTTCCCCAATGTCATTGGTGCAGTGGACTGCACACACATAAGGATAAAAGCCCCCTCAGGTGCCCATGATGCCGATTTTGTGAATAGGAAATCCTTTCACAGCATTAATGTTCAGGTGAACATAACTTTTTGATATTGTCCATTGACGAACACTCTGCATTGCCAGTGATGTGCATTGATTGGTGTAATATTCCTCATCTTATGATTTCAGATGGTCTGCAATGCTGACTGTGTGATCAGCAATGTTGTGGCAAAATGGCCTGGCTCAGTCCATGACTCCAGAATCTTTCGGGCCTCTGAAATCTATCAGTGCCTATCACAAGGTAAGCCACACAACCCCTATTTATAACCATCATGGCTATGTCAAGAATATCACTGTGTTTATGAGGTAGTAATGATGAGATTTTGTGTTGACAGGTGAATTCTCTGGTGTGTTGCTGGGAGACAGGGGGTATGGCTGCCAGCCTTTTCTCCTGACACCTTTCACAGACCCCCAGGAAGCACAGCAGGCCTACAACCATGCCCATGCCAGGACCAGGGCCAGAGTTGAAATGACCTTTGGCCTCCTGAAGGCACGCTTTCACTGCCTTCACAAATTAAGGGTCAGCCCTGTTAGGGCATGTGATATTACTGTGGCTTGTGCTGTCCTCCACAATGTGGCCTGCCTGAGGAAGGAGAGGGCCCCCAGAGTGCCACCAGCCATGGACTGGGACAATCAGGCAATCTTCCCTGATGACGACAGTGGTCGGCTGCTGAGGGACCAATATGTGTTGAATTATTTTAGTTAGTATGTGTGCTTTCAATTTTGGTTAAATATGTCCTGCGGTGGCAGAGGAATTTGGGTTTTTTTGGGTTCGTTTTTTGACGAATTTGGCCTCTTATGATGTTTGTGCGGTATACTGTGTGTAATACAAGGCTGCAGGGAGGCTACTGCATCCATTCATTTGTCTGTTCAGTTGATGTGTATGGATTTGTCCTGCATTTATTTTAGTGTGCAGACATGCAGGGTGTGTTATACACATTCAAATGTCTGTATATGTATCATTTTGTATAATATGCTTAGATTCTGTGCTTTCCATCTTGTAGAGTCACTGTGACTTCAGTTTTGAAAGGAGCTGATGGTTTACCTGCTTTGTTTTGTCCTTATTCAATAAAGGAACATAATGTTACACATTGTGTTTTTATATTCATATGGAATGTGTATTTGTTTATATGACAGAGTACTAGGGCCACACTGAAGAAAAAGGATAAAGTCATACATTTATGAGGCTGGTTCTTTCTGCAGAAAAGCTACATATTGTTTTTACAGTTTTGATACTTATGACAATGTGATACTTAATATTCTGGCACATCAGCATGTCTTTGTTTATGAAACCATACTGAAGTACAATTTCACGAAATGCCCCACATCTGTCATTTTAACAACTGTCCTCCTTTAAAACAACTGGTTACAATATTATGACTTGTGTTTTTTTCCCCTCTGTGGCCCTAATATTCTAGCATTTTATATATAGCCTTATAGTCTATGGGAAACTGTAAATTATCTAATGATAGCAACATCATCTAAAAATCATTTTTTATCCAAAATCATTGAAATTAATGATCACAAACGTTTAAATAACAGTGGGTCTAGTTATATGTGATAACAATGTATAGTGAGCAGTGAAATAACTATTGGTTTCCATTTGTGGTGACTGCTGACTGACATTAGGGATGAGATTAAATAGATCCTGGAATTTAGCCTGGTCTGGAGCAGGCTAGCTCCACAGAATAAATCTCCATGGTAATTTATACCATAACATATCCTCCTGCCCCCTATCCATCTTTAGTGCAACCGGATTACGGATCAATTGAGCCAGGATCACCAAGATATCCTGGCTTAATCCCTTATCCTAGTTTTGTGCAACAGGCCCCTGGTTGTACCGTTGTTGTTGTTGTTGATCTGGTTGTACCGTTGTTGATCTGGTTGTACCGTTGTTGTTGTTGTTGATCTGGTTATACCGTTGTTGTTGTTGATCTGGTTGTACCGTTGTTGTTGATTTGGTTATACTGTTGTTGTTGTTCTGGTTGTACCGTTGTTGATCTGGTTGTACCGTTGTTGTTGTTGTTGATCTGGTTATACCGTTGTTGTTGTTGTTATTGTTGTTGTTGATCTGGTTATACCGTTGTTGTTGTTGTTGATGATCTGGTTATACCGTTGTTGTTGTTGTTGTTGATGATCTGGTTATACTGTTGTTGTTGATGATCTGGTTATACCGTTGTTGTTGTTGTTGTTGATGATCTGGTTATACCGTTGTTGTTGATGATCTGGTTATACCGTTGTTGTTGTTGTTGTTGATGATCTGGTTAT
>NC_048573.1:6664649-6679649 GCF_013265735.2 Oncorhynchus mykiss | reverse complement strand
CTCTCTCTTTTTCTCTCGGTTCCAGGTCTCTCCCTCCTCTCTCTTTTTCTCTCGGTTCCAGGTCTCTCCCTCCTCTCTCTTTTTCTCTCGGTTCCAGGTCTCTCCCTCCTCTCTCTTTTTCTCTCGGTTCCAGGTCTCTCCCTCCTCTTTCTTTTTCTCTCGGTTCCAGGTCTCTCCCTCCTCTCTTTTTCTCTCGGTTCCAGGTCTCTCCCTCCTCTCTCTTTTTCTCTCGGTTCCAGGTCTCTCCCTCCTCTCTCTTTTTCTCTCGGTTCCAGGTCTCTCCCTCCTCTCTCTTTTTCTCTCGGTTCCAGGTCTCTCCCTCCTCTCTCTTTTTCTCTCGGTTCCAGGTCTCTCCCTCCTCTCTCTTTTTCTCTTGGTGTCTAAATTAAATGTGGATTTGACACGTGGGCATCTTTCACTTCGGCCTCTGCTGCACAGCTACACAGCTACAAACCAAGGGTCACAGCAACCTCTCTCTTTCATTCCCTCAATCTTTTCATTCTTTCTTCTCATCTACCTGCAAACACACACACACGCTGTAAGGGAAAGTGAGAAGGCAGGTGTGTGTGTGTTTGTGTCAACAAGAAACCAGCAGTCACATCATACCAACATCTATCTTCTGTATGAAAACAATCTATTTTTTTACCAGCTTTGTTTGGTTTCGCTTTGTGAACTGCTCACATGTTGGGGAATGTCCCAAACCATTTACCCTTTTCTCTATGGGCTCTGGTCAAAAGTAGTGCACTATATAGAGAATAGGTTACATTTGGGTTGCAGACGTTATCTGTACATGTAGAGTAGAATATTCTGTGCCTATAATTTTGTTATTATTATTCATCTGTAAATGTATTTCTATGATATTGTCATTTTACATGACCTGTACTACTGACTAAAGGTTCCCCTGGGCAGAAAGGAGGGATGGAGGGATGGAGAGGAGGGATGGAAGCAGGGGAAGTGTTTGAGATGTTCTAGAAGTGAAAGACATTTTGGAATCTTTCTGTCCCTCGTCTCTTCCTCTCCTCCCCTTCCTCTCCCCCCTCCCCCTTCCTCTCCTCTCATCCACCACTGACGCTTGCTGCCTGTCTCTCCCTCTTCCTCTCTTCTCCTCCCCCTTCCTCTCCTCTCCTCCTCCGCTGACACTTGCTGCCTCTCTCTTCGTCTCCTTCCTCTCCTCTCCTCCCCCTTCCTCTCCTCTCCTCCCCCTTCCTCTCCTCTCCTCCCCCTTCCTCTCCTCTCCTCCCCCTTCCTCTCCTCTCCTCCCCCTTCCTCTCCTCTCCTCCCCCTTCCTCTCCTCTCATCCACCACTGACGCTTGCTGCCTGTCTCTCCCTCTTCCTCTCTTCTCCTCCCTCTTCCTCTCTTCTCCTTCCTCTCTTCTCCTCCCCCTTCCTCTCCTCTCCTCCTCCGCTGACGCTTGCTGCCTCTCTCTTCGTCTCCTTCCTCTCCTCTCCTCCTCCGCTGACGCTTGCTGCCTCTCTCTTCGTCTCCTTCCTCTCCTCTCCTCCTCCGCTGACGCTTGCTGCCTCTCTCTTCGTCTCCTTCCTCTCCTCTCCTCCCCCTTCCTCTCCTCTCCTCCCCCTTCCTCTCCTCTCCTCCTCCGCTGACGCTTGCTGCCTCTCTCTTCGTCTCCTTCCTCTCCTCTCCTCCCCCTTCCTCTCTTCTCCTCCCCCTTCCTCTCCTCTCCTCCTCCGCTGACGCTTGCTGCCTCTCTCTTCGTCTCCTTCCTCTCCTCTCCTCCCTCTTCCTCTCTTCTCCTCCCCCTTCCTCTCCTCTCCTCCTCCGCTGACGCTTGCTGCCTCTCTCTTCGTCTCCTTCCTCTCCTCTCCTCCCCCTTCCTCTCCTCTCCTCCCCCTTCCTCTCCTCTCCTCCTCCGCTGACGCTTGCTGCCTCTCTCTTCGTCTCCTTCCTCTCCTCTCCTCCCCCTTCCTCTCCTCTCCTCCCCCTTCCTCTCCTCTCCTCCTCCGCTGACGCTTGCTGCCTCTCTCTTCATCTCCTTCCTCTCCTCCCTCTTCCTCTCCTCTCCTCCCCCTTCCTCTCCTCTCCTCCTCCGCTGACGCTTGCTGCCTCTCTCTTCGTCTCCTTCCTCTCCTCTCCTCCCTCTTCCTCTCTTCTCCTCCCCCTTCCTCTCCTCTCCTCCTCCGCTGACGCTTGCTGCCTCTCTCTTCGTCTCCTTCCTCTCTTCTCCTCCCCCTTCCTCTCCTTCACCGCTGACTCTTGCTGCCTGTCCATCTTGGTTTAATGTACCCCCTCAATGTGTATATTCATCATCATATTCATGATTGTTAAAATAAACATTCCAACACTTCTAATAAATAAAAAAATAAGGAGAAATGTACCTTTTGTGATAATTGATAGTCAGGTTGGGAGTGAGGGTGAATTTTAAAGTTTTAAAAAATGTTCTGTGTTGAATCCGTGTTTTATGTACGGTTCACAGAACCGTTGCTAGGGTACTATAGGGGAGAAGACCACTTTTTTTTAAAGTTCCAGGGTTCTTTTGAGACCCGAAAGGTTGTCTTTATAATATCCCAATGTATATCTATTTATGTACATCGGGGCATAAAATAATAGTTTGGTTTGGTTCCGTGTGTGTCCAATGATCTTAGTAGTAATCTGGTCTATATTGCTCTGGGAAACAGCCCAGTATGTGTAACACACTGAGTTTAAAGTTTTAAATCATTTTTTTAAGTGATTCCACTTTTATCACCCTGTTTTTATTCACTTTTTAAATAGTTGATAGTGTCACCTTATCTGTTCAATCAGGGGTTCTCAATCCTGGTACCGGGGACCCGAAGGGGGACACATTTTTTAGTTGTTCCTGATTTTAAGATTATCAACTGATAATCGAGCTTGGATGATTTAAATCAGGTGTGTAGTGCTAGAGCAAAAACAGAAATGTGTCCCCATTTGGATCCCCAGGACCAGGTTTGAGAACCACTGTATTAGCTAGCTAGGTGACTCTACTATGTTCTTGAACACGGCCAGAGAATTCTACTGTAGAACACTAGAAGTTCTAGAACATGGCCAGAGAATTCTACTGTAGAACACTAGAAGTTCTAGAACATGACCAGTGGTTCTATGTAAAACGTGCTGAAGAGTTCCATTGACTTTGTGTCCATGTATCAGATAAGATCTAAATGAAACATAAAGACCGAGCCAGAAGGTTGCTTTTGGCTCACTATAACACTGTTAGCCAATTTCCTACCCGGGAGACTCAGCCTGGGGGCTTATTCAGTTTAGCCTAGAGGGCAGCTTCACATTTCTCTCCACACACTGTAGACCGTGTGGCAACTCTTCTGCCTTTCCTCCCCTCAGGCCTTCTTTAAGGCTGTCGACTGCCATCCTGTCTTACATACTTCCCTCCATCCTTCTCTCCCTCCACCCCTCCACCCTTCTCCCCCTCCATCCTTCTCTCCCTCCACCCTTCTCTCCCTCCATCCTTCTCTCCCTCCACCCTTCTCTCCCTCCATCCCTCCACCCTTCTCTCCCTCCCTCTATCCCTCTACCCTTCTCTCCCTTCATCCTTCTCTCCCTCCACCCTTCTCTCCCTCCATCCCTCCACCCTTCTCTCCCTCCCTCTATCCCTCTACCCTTCTCTCCCTTCATCCTTCTCTCCCTCCACCCTTCTCTCCCTCCACCCTTCTCTCCCTCCACCCTTCTCTCCCTCCATCCCTCCACCCTTCTCTCCCTCCACCCTTCTCTCCCTCCATCCTTCTCTCCCTCATCCCTCCACCCTTCTCTCCCTCCATCCCTCTACCCTTCTCTCCCTTCATCCTTCTCTCCCTCCATCCCTCCACCCTTCTCTCCCTCCATCCTTCTCTCCCTCCATCCCTCCACCCTTCTCTCCCTTCATCCCTCCACCCTTCTCTCCCTTCATCCCTCCACCCTTCTCTCCCTCCATCCCTCCACCCTTCTCTCCCTCCATCCTTCTCTCCCTCCACCCTTCTCTCCCTCCATCCCTCTACCCTTCTCTCCCTTTATCCTTCTCTCCCTCATCCCTCCACCCTTCTCTCCCTCCATCCTTCTCTCCCTCATCCCTCCACCCTTCTCTCCCTTTATCCTTCTCTCCCTCATCCCTCCACCCTTCTCTCCCTCCATCCTTCTCTCCCTCATCCCTCCACCCTTCTCTCCCTTTATCCTTCTCTCCCTCATCCCTCCATCCTTCTCTCCCTCCATCCCTCCACCATTCTCTCCCTTCATCCCTCCACCCTTCTCTCCCTTCATCCCTCCACCCTTGTCTCCCTCCATCCCTCCACCCTTCTCTCCCTCCATCCTTCTCTCCCTCCATCCTTCTCTCCCTCCACCCTTCTCTCCCTCATCCCTCCACCCGTCTCTCCCTCCATCCCTCTACCCTTCTCTCCCTTCATCCTTCTCTCCCTCCATCCCTCCACCCTTCTCTCCCTCCCTCTATCCCTCTACCCTTCTCTCCCTTCATCCTTCTCTCCCTCCACCCTTCTCTCCCTCCACCCTTCTCTCCCTCCATCCCTTCTCTCCCTCCATCCCTTCTCTCCCTCCACCCTTCTCTCCCCATCCTTCTCTCCCTCCATCCCTCCACCCTTCTCTCCCTCCATCCCTCTACCCTTCTCTCCCTTCATCCTTCTCTCCCTCCATCCCTCCACCCTTCTCTCCCTCCATCCCTCTACCCTTCTCTCCCTTCATCCTTCTCTCCCTCCATCCCTCCACCCTTCTCTCCCTTCATCCCTCCACCCTTCTCTCCCTCTACCCTTCTCTCCCTTCATCCTTCTCTCCCTCCATCCCTCCACCCTTCTCTCCCTTCATCCCTCCACCCTTCTCTCCCTTCATCCTTCTCTCCCTCCACCCTTCTCTCCCTCCACCCTTCTCTCCCTCCACCCTTCTCTCCCTCCATCCCTTCTCTCCCTCCACCCTTCTCTCCCCCATCCTTCTCTCCCTCCATCCCTCCACCCTTCTCTCCCTCCATCCCTCTACCCTTCTCTCCCTTCATCCTTCTCTCCCTCCATCCCTCCACCCTTCTCTCCCTCCATCCCTCTACCCTTCTCTCCCTCCACCCTTCTCTCCCTCCATCCCTCTACCCTTCTCTCCCTTCATCCTTCTCTCCCTCCATCCCTCCACCCTTCTCTCCCTTCATCCCTCCACCCTTCTCTCCCTTCATCCTTCTCTCCCTCCATCCCTTCATCCTTCTCTCCCTCCATCCATCCACCCTTCTCTCCCTTCATCCCTCCACCCTTCTCTCCCTTCATCCTTCTCTCCCTTCATCCCTCCACCCTTCTCTCCCTTCATCCCTCCACCCCTCATCCCTCCACCCTTCTCTCCCCTCATCCCTCTACCCCTCATCCCTCCACCCTTCTCTCCCCTCATCCCTCTACCCCTCATCCCTCCACCCTTCTCTCCCCTCATCCCTCCACCCCTCATCCCTCCATCCTTCTCTCCCTCCATCCCTTCATCCTTCTCTCCCTCCATCCCTCCACCCTTCTCTCCCTTCATCCCTCCACCCTTCTCTCCCTTCATCCCTCCACCCCTCATCCCTCCACCCCTCATCCCTCCATCCCTCCAACCTTCTCTCCCTTCATCCCTCCACCCTTCTCTCCCTTCATCCTTCTCTCCCTTCATCCCTCCACCCTTCTCTCCCTTCATCCCTCCACCCCTCATCCCTCCACCCTTCTCTCCCCTCATCCCTCTACCCCTCATCCCTCCACCCTTCTCTCCCCTCATCCCTCTACCCCTCATCCCTCCACCCTTCTCTCCCTCCACCCTTCTCTCCCTTCATCCTTCTCTCCCTCCACCCTTCTCTCCCTCCACCCTTCTCTCCCTCCACCCTTCTCTCCCTCCATCCCTTCTCTCCCTCCACCCTTCTCTCCCCCATCCTTCTCTCCCTCCATCCCTCCACCCTTCTCTCCCTCCATCCCTCTACCCTTCTCTCCCTTCATCCTTCTCTCCCTCCATCCCTCCACCCTTCTCTCCCTCCATCCCTCTACCCTTCTCTCCCTCCACCCTTCTCTCCCTCCATCCCTCTACCCTTCTCTCCCTTCATCCTTCTCTCCCTCCATCCCTCCACCCTTCTCTCCCTTCATCCCTCCACCCTTCTCTCCCTTCATCCTTCTCTCCCTCCATCCCTTCATCCTTCTCTCCCTCCATCCATCCACCCTTCTCTCCCTTCATCCCTCCACCCTTCTCTCCCTTCATCCTTCTCTCCCTTCATCCCTCCACCCTTCTCTCCCTTCATCCCTCCACCCCTCATCCCTCCACCCTTCTCTCCCCTCATCCCTCTACCCCTCATCCCTCCACCCTTCTCTCCCCTCATCCCTCTACCCCTCATCCCTCCACCCTTCTCTCCCCTCATCCCTCCACCCCTCATCCCTCCATCCTTCTCTCCCTCCATCCCTTCATCCTTCTCTCCCTCCATCCCTCCACCCTTCTCTCCCTTCATCCCTCCACCCTTCTCTCCCTTCATCCCTCCACCCCTCATCCCTCCACCCCTCATCCCTCCATCCCTCCAACCTTCTCTCCCTTCATCCCTCCACCCTTCTCTCCCTTCATCCTTCTCTCCCTTCATCCCTCCACCCTTCTCTCCCTTCATCCCTCCACCCCTCATCCCTCCACCCTTCTCTCCCCTCATCCCTCTACCCCTCATCCCTCCACCCTTCTCTCCCCTCATCCCTCTACCCCTCATCCCTCCACCCTTCTCTCCCCTCATCCCTCCACCCCTCATCCCTCCATCCTTCTCTCCCTCCATCCCTTCATCCTTCTCTCCCTCCATCCCTCCACCCTTCTCTCCCTTCATCCCTCCACCCTTCTCTCCCTTCATCCCTCCACCCCTCATCCCTCCACCCCTCATCCCTCCATCCCTCCAACCTTCTCCCCCTTTAAGAGTTTCTCTCTGAGCCCCAAGCCACTTAAGAGAGAGTTAGAGAGAGAGGGATGCTGTAGGATTCATCCCAAATGACACCTTTCTCCCTATATAGTGCACTACTTTTGACCAGGGTCCATATAGCCATAGTCTAAAGTAGTGCACTACATAGGGAATAGGGTGCCAGCTCTAGTCTAAAGTAGTGCACTACACAGAGAATAGGGTGCCAGCTCTGGTCTAAAGTAGTGCACTATATAGTGAATAGGGTGCCAGCTCTGGTCTAAAGTAGTGCACTATATAGTGAATAGGGTGCCAGCTCTGGTCTAAAGTAGTGCACTACACAGGGAATAGGGTGCCAGCTCTGGTCAAAAGTAGTGCACTATATAGTGAATAGGGTGCCAGCTCTGGTCTAAAGTAGTGCACTATATAGTGAATAGGGTGCCAGCTCTGGTCTAAAGTAGTGCACTACACAGGGAATAGGGTGCCAGCTCTGGTCAAAAGTAGTGCACTATATAGTGAATAGGGTGCCAGCTCTGGTCTAAAGTAGTGCACTATATAGGGAATAGGGCCCTGGTCTAAAGTAGTGTACTATATAGTGAATAGGGTGCCAGCTCTGGTCTAAAGTAGTGCACTATATAGGGAATAGGGCCCTGGTCTAAAGTAGTGCACTATATAGTGAATAGGGTGCCAGCTCTGGTCAAAAGTAGTGCACTATATAGTGAATAGGGTGCCAGCTCTGGTCAAAAGTAGTGCACTATATAGTGAATAGGGTGCCAGCTCTGGTCTAAAGTAGTGCACTATATAGGGAATAGGGCCCTGGTCTAAAGTAGTGTACTATATAGTGAATAGGGTGCCAGCTCTGGTCTAAAGTAGTGCACTATATAGGGAATAGGGCCCTGGTCTAAAGTAGTGCACTATATAGTGAATAGGGTGCCAGCTCTGGTCAAAAGTAGTGCACTATATAGTGAATAGGGTGCCAGCTCTGGTCAAAAGTAGTGTACTATATAGTGAATATGGTGCCAGCTCTGGTCTAAAGTAGTGCACTATATAGGGAATAGGGCCCTGGTCTAAAGTAGTGCACTATATAGGGAATAGGGTGCCATTTGGGGCTCAGAGTTTGTTGACACTGAATGTAGAAATGAGTGATTGTCAAAGAGAATAATACCATGCTCCGTCAGGATGTACTCATGTTTATTATCTGGAGAAATAAGAAATAATATCAACTGTATCACTGTCATTTCAATAAATACGTTTGGCTAGAATATCGGCCTTGTCTTGGTTGGTTGGTTAATGATTGGTTGGTTGGTTGGTTGATGATTGGTTGGTTGATTGATTGGTTGATGATGTGTTGATTGATGGTTGGTTGATGATTGGTTGGTTGATTGATTGGTTGATGATGTGTTGATTGATGGTTGGTTGATGATTGGTTGGTTGATTGATTGGTTGATGTGTTGATTGATGGTTGGTTGATGATTGGTTGGTTGGTTGGTTGATGATTGGTTGGTTGATTGGTTGATGATGTGTTGATTGATGGTTGGTTGATGATTGGTTGGTTGATTGATTGGTTGATGATGTGTTGATTGATGGTTGGTTGATGGTTGGTTGGTTGGTTGGTTGATGATGTGTTGATTGATGGTTGGTTGATGGTTGGTTGATGTGTTGATTGATGGTTGGTTGATGATTGGTTGGTTGATTGATTGGTTGATGATGTGTTGATTGATGGTTGGTTGATGATTGGTTGGTTGGTTGGTTGATGATTGGTTGATTGATGGTTGGTTGATGATTGATTGATTGATGGTTGGTTGATGGTTGGTTGGTTGGTTGATTGATTGATTGATTGATGGTTGGTTGGTTGGTTGGTTGGTTGGTTGATGATTGGTTGGTTGATTGGTTGGTTGATGATTGGTTGGTTGATTTGATTGATGGTTGGTTGATGATGTGTTGATTGATGGTTGGTTGATGATTGATTGATTGATGGTTGGTTGATGATTGGTTGATTGATGGTTGGTTGGTTGGTTGATTGATGGTTGATTGATGGTTGGTGATTGGTTGATGGTTGATGGTTGTTTTTTTTTATTTCATAATTAAAATATGAAGCAGCTCCAGATGTAGACAACATTCAAATAAAAATGGAGGATAAAACACAGACTGAATTTATTTCTGGTTTTATGGTTCTGTGTTCTTTCCTGGAAACCACAACCAGTAGATTGTGAAACCGTGTGACATTTCCAGCAAACGACTAGATGAAGGAATATTTTATTACGGTAGCAGTTCTTGCGCAATATTGTTTGGTGTGTAAAACTAATCATTTTATAATGTGTAGCACATACGTTTCACCATGTGGATCCCGGTAGTGCACTACGTTTCACCATGTGGATCCCAGAAGTGCACTTCAAAATTAGTGCCGAAACAGGTTGTCATTTGGGACGCTCGCGGTGTGTGTGTGTGTTCATGCATACATGAAGGTGTGTGTGTGTGTGTGTGTGTGTGTGTAATATTGCGTTCAGCCCGATATATTGAGGAAGTTCCACATGTGACAATACAAGTAGGGTAGTCTGGGGTTATGTTGAAAATCTGGAGCAACTTTGCAAAAACAAGTCGTCACAAAGTTGCGTCATGACGTGTTCATGTAAATGTAAAACAACAGGTATCGACCGACTGGAATGTGTAGCGAGAGTAGAGAATTCCCGGTAGAATTCCATGATCATTCCATCGTTCAGTAACACGTCAGACCAAGGGGACTTTAATACCACACGGGAGGTAGAGCACCTATTAACCACCGTGTGTGTCAGCCCCATCTTTCCTTACAACGATCGGCAGGAATGAAGACTCACTCAGTCTCACACTCACACACACTCACTCACTCAGTCTCACACTCACACTCACTCACTCAGTCTCACACTCACACTCACTCACTCAGTCTCACACTCACACTCACTCACTCACTCAGTCTCACACTCACACTCACTCACTCAGTCTCACACTCACACACACTCACTCAGTCTCACACTCACACACACTCACTCACTCAGTCTCACACTCACACTCACTCACTCAGTCTCACACTCACACTCACTCACTCACACACACTCTCGCACTCACTCACACGCACGCACACACACACGCACGCACGCGCACACACACACACACACACACGCACACACACACACACACTTATATACAGGGGGCACCGGTACCGAGTCAGTGTGGAGGGGGCACCGGTACCGAGTCAGTGTGCAGGGGTACAGGCTAGTTGAGGTAATCTGTACCTGTAGGTGGGGGTGAAGTGACTATGCATAGATAATAAACAAACAGCGAGTAGCAGCAGTGTACAATAGACTAATGACACAAATACCAAAAGATAGTCATTGGGTGGAAGTTTCCTTTGAACAGCCTTACAAGCTGCACATGTAAACACAAGTCAGCACAGAGACTGGGGATTGAAGCGCAGACATATTTTAAAGAGTGTCCTGCTCTTTCAAATACACACACACACACACACACACACACACACACACAACCACCCATCACTCTATGTGTTTCAGCAGCTTAAGTAGGAGCAGTGCAAAGCTTTTTATCCCTCTCTCATTCCACTCGTCTTTATCCCTCTCTCATTCCACTCGTCTTTATCCCTCTCTCCTCTCTATCCCTTTCTCTCATTCCTCTCCTCTCTATCCCTTTCTCTCATTCCTCTCCTCTCTATCCCTTTCTCTCATTCCTCTCTATCCCTTTCTCTCATTCCTCTCCTCTCTATCCCTTTCTCTCATTCCTCTCCTGTCTATAACTTTCTCTCATTCCTCTCTATCCCTTTCTCTCATTCCTCTCTTCTCTATCCCTTTCTCATTCCTCTCTATCCCTTTCTCTCATTCCTCTCCTCTCTATCCCTTTCTCTCATTCCTCTCTATCCCTTTCTCTCATTCCTCTCCTCTCTATCCCTTTCTCTCATTCCTCTCTATCCCTTTCTCTCATTCCTCTCCTCTCTATCCCTTTCTCTCATTCCTCTCTATCCCTTTCTCTCATTCCTCTCCTCTCTATCCCTTTCTCTCATTCCTCTCCTCTCTATCCCTTTCTCTCATTCCACTCGTCTCTATCCCTTTCTCTCATTCCTCTCCTGTCTATAACTTTCTCTCATTCCTCTCTATCCCTTTCTCTCATTCCTCTCTTCTCTATCCCTTTCTCATTCCTCTCTATCCCTTTCTCTCATTCCTCTCCTCTCTATCCCTTTCTCTCATTCCTCTCTATCCCTTTCTCTCTTTCCTCTCCTGTCTATAACTTTCTCTCATTCCTCTCTATCCCTTTCTCTCATTCCTCTCTTCTCTATCCCTTTCTCATTCCTCTCTATCCCTTTCTCTCATTCCTCTCCTCTCTATCCCTTTCTCTCGTTCCTCTCTATCCCTTTCTCTCATTCCTCTCCTCTCTATCCCTTTCTCTCTTTCCTCTCCTCTCTCCATTCATCCTCTCTATCCAGGGCTCAGACATACCGCTAAACACTCTTTGCTACGCTGACGTTTCAGACAGGGACACACACACAGCCACAGTGATGTTTGCATTTAAGATCCGGATGTTTCTCTCCTTATCTCTTCTCTCTCTGTCCATGTCTCTCTCTCCCTCTGTCTCTCTCCTCTTCTCTCCCTCTCTACCCTTCTCTCCCTCTCCGTCCATCAGGCGGGAGTATATTTGACAGGCTTCCTTCCAGCCTGGCTAAGTTATCTCATCGTTTTACACCTTAAAATATATCTACATACTGCAGCGCCAGCTGTGCCATCAGAGTCCTGGGTTCGCGCCCAGGCTCTGTCGTAACCGGCCGCGACCGGGAGGTCCGTGGGGCGACGCACAATTGGCCTAGCGTCGCCCGGGTTAGGGAGGGCTTGGTCGGTAGGGGTGTCCTTGTCTCATCGCGCACCAGCGACTCCTGTGGCGGGCTGGGCGCAGTGTACGCTAGCCAAGGTGGCCAGGTGCACGGTGTTTCCTCCGGCGCATTGGTGCGGCTGGCTTCCGGGTTGGATGTGCACTGTGTTAAAGAAGCAGCGGCTTGGTTGGTTGTGTATCGGAGGACGCATGACTTTCAACCTTCGTCTCTCCCGAGCCCGTACGGGAGTTGTAGCGATGAGACAAGATAGTAGCTACTACACAATTGGATACTACGAAATTGGGGAGAAAAAGGGGTACAATTTAAAAAATATATATATATATATCTACAGTGTTGTTAGCTATATCTACAGTGCTAATTAAGCTATATCTCCAGTGCTATGTTAGCTATATCTACAGTGTGTGTTGTTAGCTATATCTACAGTGCTAATTAAGCTATATCTCCAGTGCTATGTTAGCTATATCTACAGTGCTATGTTAGCTATATCTACAGTGTGTGTTGTTAGCTATATCTACAGTGCTATGTTAGCTATATCTCCAGTGTTATGTTAGCTATATCTCCAGTGTTATGTTAGCTATATCTACAGTGCTATGTTAGCTATATCTACAGTTAGCTATATCTACAGTGCTATGTTAGCTATATCTACAGTGCTAATTAAGCTATATCTCCAGTGCTATGTTAGCTATATCTACAGTGCTATGTTAGCTATATCTCCAGTGTTATGTTAGCTATATCTCCAGTGTTATGTTAGCTATATCTACAGTGTGTGTTGTTAGCTATATCTACAGTGTTATGTTAGCTATATCTCCAGTGCTATGTTAGCTATATCTACAGTGCTAAGTAAGCTATATCTCCAGTGCTATGTTAGCTATATCTCCAGTGCTATGTTAGCCAAATCTACAGTGCTATGTTAGCTATATCTCCAGTGTTATGTTAGCTATATCTCCAGTGTTATGTTAGCTATATCTACAGTGCTAAGTAAGCTATATCTCCAGTGCTATGTTAGCCAAATCTACAGTGCTATGTTAGCTATATCTCCAGTGTTATGTTAGCTATATCTCCAGTGTTATGTTAGCTATATCTACAGTGTTGTTAGCTATATCTACAGTGTTATGTTAGCTATATCTACAGTGTTATGTTAGCTATATCTACAGTGCTATGTTAGCAATATCTACAGTGCCATGTTAGCTATATCAACAGTTAGCTATATCTACAGTGCTATGTTAGCTATATCTACAGTGCTATGTTAGCTATATCTACAGTGCTATGTTAGTTATATCTCCAGTGTTATGTTAGCTATATCTACAGTTAGCTATATCTCCAGTGCTAATTAAGCTATATCTCCAGTGCTATGTTAGCTATATCTACAGTGCTATGTTAGCTATATCTCCAGTGTTATGTTAGCTATATCTCCAGTGTTATGTTAGCTATATCTACAGTGCTATGTTAGCTATATCTACAGTTAGCTATATCTACAGTGCTATGTTAGCTATATCTACAGTGCTATGTTAGCTATATCTACAGTGCTAATTAAGCTATATCTACAGTGCTATGTTAGCTATATCTCCAGTGCTATGTTAGCTATATCTACAGTGCTAAGTAAGCTATATCTCCTGTGTTATGTTAGCTATATCTCCAGTGCTATGTTAGCTATATCTCCAGTGCTATGTTAGCTATATCTACAGTGCTATGTTAGCCAAATCTACAGTGCTATGTTAGCTATATCTACAGTGCTATGTTAGCTATATCTACAGTGCTAAGTAAGCTATATCTCCAGTGCTATGTTAGCTATATCTACAGTGCTATGTTAGCTATATCTACAGTGCTATGTTAGCTATATCTACAGTGCTATGTTAGTTATATCTCCAGTGTTATGTTAGCTATATCTACAGTTAGCTATATCTACAGTGCTAATTAAGCTATATCTCCAGTGCTATGTTAGCTATATCTACAGTGCTATGTTAGCTATATCTCCAGTGGTATGTTAGCTATATCTCCAGTGTTATGTTAGCTATATCTACAGTGCTATGTTAGCTATATCTACAGTTAGCTATATCTACAGTGCTATGTTAGCTATATCTACAGTGCTATGTTAGCTATATCTACAGTGCTAATTAAGCTATATCTACAGTGCTATGTTAGCTATATCTCCAGTGTTATGTTAGCTATATCTCCCGTGTTATGTTAGCTATATCTACAGTGTGTGTTGTTAGCTATATCTACAGTGTTATGTTAGCTATATCTACAGTGTTATGTTAGCTATATCTACAGTGCTATGTTAGCTATATCTACAGTGCTATGTTAGCTATATCTACAGTTAGCTATATCTACAGTGTTGTTAGCTATATCTCCTGTGTTATGTTAGCTATATCTCCAGTGCTATGTTAGCTATATCTCCAGTGCTATGTTAGCTATATCTACAGTGTTGTTAGCTATATCTCCTGTGTTATGTTAGCTATATCTCCAGTGCTATGTTAGCTATATCTCCAGTGCTATGTTAGCTATATCTACAGTGCTATGTTAGCTATATCTACAGTGCTATGTTAGCCAAATCTACAGTGCTATGTTAGCTATATCTACAGTGCTATGTTAGCTATATCTACAGTGCTAAGTAAGCTATATCTCCAGTGCTATGTTAGCTATATCTACAGTGCTATGTTAGCTATATCTCCAGTGGTATGTTAGCTATATCTCCAGTGTTATGTTAGCTATATCTACAGTGTTATGTTAGCTATATCTACAGTGTTGTTAGCTATATCTACAGTGTTATGTTAGCTATATCTACAGTTAGCTATATCTACAGTGTTGTTAGCTATATCTCCTGTGTTATGTTAGCTATATCTCCAGTGCTATGTTAGCTATATCTCCAGTGCTATGTTAGCTATATCTACAGTGTTGTTAGCTATATCTCCTGTGTTATGTTAGCTATATCTCCAGTGCTATGTTAGCTATATCTCCAGTGCTATGTTAGCTATATCTACAGTGCTAAGTAAGCTATATCTCCTGTGTTATGTTAGCTATATCTCCAGTGCTATGTTAGCTATATCTCCAGTGCTATGTTAGCTATATCTACAGTGCTATGTTAGCCAAATCTACAGTGCTATGTTAGCTATATCTACAGTGCTATGTTAGCTATATCTACAGTGCTAAGTAAGCTATATCTCCAGTGCTATGTTAGCTATATCTACAGTGCTATGTTAGCTATATCTACAGTGCTATGTTAGCTATATCTACAGTGCTATGTTAGTTATATCTCCAGTGTTATGTTAGCTATATCTACAGTTAGCTATATCTACAGTGCTAATTAA
>NC_048573.1:6634649-6659649 GCF_013265735.2 Oncorhynchus mykiss | reverse complement strand
CGTTTTTAAAAAAAGTACATTATTTTCTTTAGGAATGTAGTGAAGTAAAAGTTGTATAAGTAGTAAAGTATAGATACCCCAAAGTACTAAGTCTACTACTTAAGTAGTACTTTCAAGTTTTTTTTTTACTGAAGTACTTCACATAACTGGGCATACAGACAGACGCACAGGGAATGGGCTGTACTGATGAGGGCAAACACAGAAGATAACACAGCAACAAACACAGATAAAAAAAACTAACAACAAACAGACTAATAATCAAACAACGACAACAAAAAATACAATTAAAATACACAAACAAACAAACAAAAAACAAAGCTGGAATACTGTTACCGAAACAGATTTATTTAAGATACCACCTTTCTAACAAAAACAGCCATGATTGAGTGTGTGAGTAAGTGTATTGTTCTGTAAGTGTGTAAAAGTCTGTCTGTCTGTCTGTCTGTCTGTCTGTCTGTCTGTCTGTCTGTCTGTCCATGAGCGAGTGTGTGTGTGTGTGTATTTGTGTTTATGTGTGTGTCTACTGCTCGTCAGACAGAGGGTCAGTGACTCCCAGACATTACTTCCTGTGATTGGGCCCAACGCCAGGTATCTATTACATACTGACACACATGCAGACACACACTCACGCATTCAAACGGACACACACACACGCAGACACACACGTAAATACACACACAGACACACACACAGACATGCACACACGCAGACACACACAGATATACACATTTTATTAGGTACACCCATCTAGTACCGGGTCGGACCCCCGTTGTGCTCTTAACACCAGTGGTCCAGATCCTTACTGCCATCTGCTTGACGCAACAGGAACCGGGATTCATTGGATCGGGCCATGTTTTTCTGCTCCTCAGTGGTCCAGATCCTTACTGCCATCAGCTTGACGCAACAGGAACCGGGACTCATCGGACCGGGCCATGTTTTTCCACTCCTCAGTGGTCCAGTGTCGGTGGCTGGAGCCGCTCCTGCTTGTTTTTATCTGATGTGGAACCCGGTGTGGTGGTCTGCTGCAACAGCTCATCCAGGACAAGGACCGACGACTTGTGCGTTCCGAGATGCCGTTCTGCACACCACTGTTGTTCTGGCCCGTTGTGTGTCTGTTTGTGGACTTCCTGTTAGTTTGTTCTATCCATTCTCCTTTGGGAGGGGGGGGGGGTGTACCAAATAAACTGTCCGGTGAGAGTCTAGACCAACACACAGTCCGGATGTGCTAAAGTCTAATTCCCCACTCTGATGCAGTTAGGTTGATAATCCTTTCCACAGGTGTGTGTGTGTGTGTGTGTGTGTGTAATCTCTTTATATGGGCACCCTGTCTGTCCTATGGAGGATGAATTAGAATGCCAACCTGAACACATTGAGATTGTGTTGATTAATTGTCTACAGGTGTGTTTGTACGTGGCGTTGCTGTGGAGCACTCTACTCCCCCCCCCCCCACACACACACACACACACTCACACACTCACACACACACACACGCAAACACAGTCTCACGCAAACACAAACTCAGGCAAAAACACACACGCAAACACACACTCACGCAAAAACACACTTCCACACTCCCACACTCACACACACACACACGCACACACACACTCACGCAAACAAACACTCATGCAAAAACACACTCATGCAAAAACACACTTACACACTCCCACACACTCACACAAACACACACACAAACACACACACACACACACACACACACACACACACACACACACACACACACACACACACACACACACACACAGCTACTGACAGACAGGCTCGCAAACACACACACACACACTCCCGAACCAACAACAGACAGAGTGATAAGGAGACAATAGCTCTCTGAGATCGTTGCTAGGCAACAAAAGGGACTAAAAATATTATCTACGCACGTTCTCTCCATTTCTACACACACACACAGACACACACACACACACACAGACACAAACACTCAGACACAAACACAGACACACACACAGACACAAACAGACACACACACACACAGCCACAAACAGACACAAACACACACACACAGACACACAAACACATACAGACACACACACAGACACAGACACAGACACAAACACACAGACACACACACACAGACACACACACAGACACAAACACACACAGACACAAACACACACACACACAGACACACAGACAGACACACACGGTGCTCAGAAACACTTAAGATTATTTTTATAGTGAAATGTAGAGATACATCTGTCTCAACTCGTCTCTCTGTTTCATCACCAACCCATTATGTTCTGCGTCTCTCTCTGTCTCTGTGTGTGTCTCTCTCTCTGTCTCTCTTCTGTCTCTCTCTCTCTCACTCTCTGTCTCTGTCTCTGTGTGTGTCTCTCTCTCTCTGTCTCTGTCTCTGTGTGTGTCTCTCTCTCTGTCTCTCTTCTGTCTCTCTCTCTCTCACTCTCTGTCTCTGTCTCTGTGTGTGTCTCTCTCTCTCTGTCTCTGTCTCTGTGTGTCTCTCTTCTGTCTCTCTCTCTCTCTCTCTCTCTCTCTCTCTCTCTCTCTCTCAAAGTTATTATCATTGAGAATAAATGTCATTTTTCAATTCCTGACATGGAACTGGAATTGATTCCCCCAATCCTGGTTCTCTGCAGATGTGCTGGGCTGCTCTGGTCTGAGCAGGTCTGGTCTGGGCTGCTCTGGTCTGAGCAGGTCTGGGCTGGGCTGCTGTGGTCTGAGCAGGTCTGGTCTGAGCAGGTCTGGTCTGGGCTGCTCTGATCTGGGCTGCTATGGTCTGGGCAGGTCTGGTCTGAGCAGGTCTGGTCTGGGCTGCTCTGGTCTGGGCTGCTCTGGTCTGGGCTGCTCTGGTCTGAGCAGGTCTGGTCTGAGCAGGTCTGGTCTGGGCTGCTCTGGTCTGGGCTGCTCTGGTCTGAGCAGGTCTGGTCTGAGCAGGTCTGGTCTGGGCTGCTCTGGTCTGGGCTGCTCTGGTCTGAGCAGGTCTGGTCTGAGTAGGTCTGGTCTGGTCTGGGCTGCTCTGGTCTGGGCTGCTCTGGTCTGAGCAGGTCTGGTCTGAGCAGGTCTCTGGTCTGAGCGTCTCTGGTCTGAGCTGGTCTGGTCTGAGCAGGTCTCTGGTCTGGGCTGCTCTGGTCTGAGCAGGTCTCTGGTCTGGGCTGCTCTGGTCTGAGCAGGTCTGGTCTGGGCTGCTCTGGTCTGAGTAGGTCTGGTCTGGGCTGCTCTGGTCTGAGCAGGTCTGGTTTGGGCTGCTCTAGTCTGAGCAGGTCTGGTCTGAGCAGGTCTGGGCTGAGCTGAGTTGGTCTGGTCTGAGCTGCTCTGGTCTGAGCAGGTCTGGTCTGGGCTGCTCTGGTCTGAGCAGGTCTTTGCTGAGCTGGTCTGGGCTGAGCTGGTCTGGGCTGGGCTGAGCTGGTCTGGGCTGATCTAAGCTGGGCTGGGCTGAGTTGGGCTGAGCTGAGCTGGTCTGGGCTGGGCTGAGTTGAGCTGAGCTGGTCTGGTCTGGGCTGCTCTGGTCTGAGCAGGTCTTTGCTGAGCTGGTCTGATCTGGGCTGAGCTGGTCTGGGCTGGGCTGGGCTGGGCTGAGTTGGGCTGGGCTGAGTTGGGCTGAGCTGGTCTGAGCTGGTCTGGGCTGAGCTGGTCTGGGCTGGTCTGGGCTGAGCTGGTCTGGGCTGGTCTGGGCTCAGTTGGGCTGGGCTGAGTTGGGCTGAGCTGGTCTGAGCTGGTCTGGGCTGAGCTGGTCTGGGCTGGTCTGGGCTCAGTTGAGCTGGGCTGAGCTGGTCTGGTCTGAGTTGGTCTATTCTAGTCTATTCTAGTCTGGTCTGGTCTGGTACAGAATATCTAAGTATCTTTTTAAACATCTAAACTGTTAAAACAATGTCAGTTGACTTGATATGAGGGTCCAGGCCATAATAAAACACAGCTACAAAACAATACAACACAGCTACAAAACCATACAACACCAACACAATACACTCATGGTTCCACCTTAAGGGTTCTATTCAATCAAATTCACACAGCGGTTGTTTTAACTCTGTCAGAGGTGGAACTGCGTTAGAGCTGTCAAATCCACAAGCGGCTGCCATGATTATACCTGAAGCGGACATTGCCATTGGCTGCACAGAGGCGCATTAAGACAAATCCCATGCAAGCTTTTCTTCAAGTTCGAACACTGGAATGTGAGATGTAATCTACACCTCGATTAGGCTGAGCGTCGTTAGGCTGAGCGTCGTTAGGCTGAGCGTCGTTAGGCTGAGCGTCGTTAGGCTGAGCGTCGTTAGGCTGAGCGTCGTTAGGCTGAGCGTCATTCCTACATTTTCTTGTTCTGAACTTCTAACTCGAGTGGGACGGATGTGGCTTTGTGACAATGAACAAGGGCAGCTACTCACCGATTCGACATCTCCAACGCGGTTACACCTCCAAGACATCAGCTATGCGGGTGTCGGCTATCGCCGGTTAACCTGATTGAACCTTAGTCTCAGCGTTTCTAACCTTGGCAAGGAATGTTGGTAGTCGTCAGATATTTTATGAACTATTTCCCCATTAAATTCCCCATGTTAACACTGATCTTTGTAACTCCTTATTAGCATTTTCAGAAGTCAGACTGAACTGTGATGTCATATTCACGGACGGACTACACTGTGATGTCATATTCAAGGGACTGACTGAGCTGTGATGGCATATTCAGGGACGGACTACGCTGTGATGTCATATTCAAGGGACTGACTGAGCTGTGATGGCATATTCAGGGACGGACTACGCTGTGATGTCATATTCAAGGGACTGACTGAGCTGTGATGGCATATTCAGGGACGGACTACGCTGTGATGGCATATTCAAGGGACTGACTGAGCTGTGATGGCATATTCAGGGACGGACTACGCTGTGATGTCATATTCAAGGGACTGACTGAGCTGTGATGTCATATTCAGAGGACGGAGCTGGGGTTTAATATTCAGTGGACAGGCTGTGTGTTGTATCACAGTGTGGTTGTATTAGCATGACAACATAGAGTTAGTTAGTTGGTTGGTTTGTTGGTTAGTTGGTCCTTGGTTTAGTTTAATGGCTGTACAACAGATAGAGGACGGGTGCATCCCAATAATATCTCCTTCCTCCTGAACTGTACCCTCTATCCAACTCTATGGCTCACTACCGAAAATCTAAAATCATTGGATCGGTGTAGGCATTTCCCACCATATTTCCTATACCAGTCAATTATATTCAAATCAGCGAAGGAAAGTGCACACTTTGGGAGGAAGGAGAGATCTGTGTGCACCATAGAGTTACACTAGAGAGCTCATCTAAAATATATTTTCCAGTGCACCCTCTATCCAACTCTATGGTCTCCTCTCATTGAGAATGAAACCAAGAGGGCATGGTACATAGTCTTTACACCAGCCTTATACATATCTCTATTCAAATCTTATTTATTTATTAATTCAGCATAAAACCAAGAGTTTCTTTGTTTGTTTCGTTTTTAAGACAAACATCGGAAATGTCTCTTATACGACTCACAGTTAGAAACAATCATCATCATCGTCATGATTATCCTCAAATTTCATTGGTCTAAATTAAGTTTGTCAGTTTGGTCCACCCTCCTTTCTGTTTCCGGGTTACCTGATATCCTGTTTGGGCATTACGTCATTTCCTGCTTGGTTATAATGGTTGTAACCAGGGATGGAATTGAAGGATTTTGGGCACTGGGTCAGCCGGACTAGTAGACAAATATATTGATAGTCTGGGTCCAAAATCTACTCCACGCAACATTTGAAAAGACAAAATGTCACTAGTCGTTGGGCTAGTTGGTCACATTTTCTACTAACAGGTTAGTTTAATCTTCGTTTTATATCCAACAATAATGTTTTTTTTTTTATAAGTATTTTAAGATATTTCATATTCAACATTTTCTTTATTGCAAAGTTCAATTATTATCATTCCGTACAGTTCTCACATAATAATTATAGTCTTTTAATATCATCTTCTCTCTCGTTCCAATGTTTTTAACATACTTCTTCATAATAATCATCATTTTCCTTATTTATTATTTTCTTTACAATTTCGCAATAACAACATCTACACACCAACGCCGTCGAAAAGTGGGAGGGGCAAGGTCTTCCTTAGGGAGCAAGGTGACTTGGGATTGGCTCAACAGGAGCGAGGGTGGCGGGGAAAGGGGTGTGGTCTAACGTCCTCTACTAGCCTATCACTGTAAGACAATATTAAGACGTTTACAGTCTATTGGAGAATAAGGCTGGGCGGAGTGAGCGAGGGAAGGAAAGAGAGAAAGGAGGAGAGGAGGGTCGTAAAGCAGGGTGTCTGATTTGACCTCTACCTGTTGGATTAGAGGCTTTCACTGATATGACCTCTACCTGTTGGATTAGAGGCTTTCACTGATATGACCTCTACCTGTTAGATTAGAGGCTTTCACTGATATGACCTCTACCTGTTGGATTAGAGCCTTTCACTGATATGACCTCTACCTGTTGGATTAGAGGCTTTCACTGATATGACCTCTACCTGTTGGATTAGAGGCTTTCACTGATATGACCTCTACCTGTTAGACAACAGCAGGGGATTTTAGAGGCTTTCACTGATATGGAGAATACTGACTCTAGTGTTAGATGGGAGAATACTGACTAGTGTTAGATGGGAGAATACTGACTCTAGTGTTAGATGGGAGAATACTGACTCTAGTGTTAGATGGGAGAATACTGACTCTAGTGTTAGATGGGAGAATACTGACTCTAGTGTTAGATGGGAGAATACTGACTCTAGTGTTAGATGGGAGAATACTGACTCTAGTGTTAGATGGGAGAATACTGACTAGTGTTAGATAGGGAAAGGGAGAATGCTCTTTCCAACATGTCCTCTCTGCCTGCCTCCCTTCCCACAGGCGCAGACGTCAATTCAACATCTACTTTTCATTTACATTTGGCTGACAAAAAAATGTCCCCATGACGTTGGATTTAAGTTGCAAATCCAATCAATTTCCCACGTTGAATAAACGTCATTACGCTTCATTTTTGTTGTTGTTGAAACAACGTGGAAACAATGTTGATTCAACCAGTTTTTGCCGAGTGGGTTTCCTTTTGTTCCCTCCCTGTGTCTATTCCTCCTCTCTGTCTCCCCCAACCCACCCCTCCATCCTTCTCTCTTCCGCTCTTCCCTCACCCCTCCATCTCTCTCTCTCTCTAGAACCCAGGTATGTGACAGTATGCCTCCAGTGATGACAGCAATATATAGATCAGCCACATGAAGAAGAAGACCAGTGATGTGATGATCTTGGTAGTCCTCGGCCCTCCGAGCTCCCCGCCTGCCACTGACGCTCGCCGTCGGTAGAGGAGGATCATCACGCATATGCACGCCATCACCGTGAAGAGCGTGACGGAGAACGCCAGCGAGCCCGGGTCGACACGAAACACCTGGCCTTTGGAGCGCCAGAAGACGGCGGCGATGGTCCACGCCACTCCGATCCCAAGGAAGACGTTCACGGCGTTGCTACCGGTTACGTTGCCGATGGAGGCGTCGGCGTACTGGTCCTGGATGGCGGCCACCTTACTGGCAAAGGTGTCTGGGTAGTAGTGGAGAGGGGAGGGGGAGAGGGAGAGGGGTAGTAGTGGAGAGGGGAGGGGGGTAGTAGTGGAGAGGGGAGGGGGGTAGTAGTGGAGAGAGGAGGAGGGAGGGGGGTAGTAGTGGAGAGGGGAGGGGGGAGAGGGAGGGGGGTAGTAGTGGAGAGGGGAGGGGGAGAGGGAGAGGGGTAGTAGTGGAGAGAGGAGGGGGGAGAGGGAGGGGGGTAGTAGTGGAGAGAGGAGGGGGGAGAGGGAGGGGGGTAGTAGTGGAGAGAGGAGGGGGGAGAGGGAGGGGGGTAGTAGTGGAGAGAGGAGGGGGGAGAGGGAGGGGGGTAGTAGTGGAGAGGGGAGGGGGAGAGGGAGAGGGGTAGTAGTGGAGAGAGGAGGGGGGAGAGGGAGAGGGGTAGTAGTGGAGAGAGGAGGGGGGAGAGGGAGGGGGGTAGTAGTGGAGAGAGGAGGGGGGAGAGGGAGGGGGGTAGTAGTGGAGAGAGGAGGGGGGAGAGGGAGGGGGGTAGTAGTGGAGAGGGGAGGGGGAGAGGGAGAGGGGTAGTAGTGGAGAGAGGAGGGGGGAGAGGGAGAGGGGTAGCAGTGGAGAGAGGAGGGGGGAGAGGGAGGGGGGTAGTAGTGGAGAGAGGAGGGGGGAGAGGGAGGGGGGTAGTAGTGGAGAGAGGAGGGGAGGGAGGTAGTAGTGGAGGGGGGAGAGGGGTAGTATTGGAGAGAGGAGGGGGGAGAGGGAGGGGGGTAGTAGTGGAGAGAGGAGGGGAGGGAGGTAGTAGTGGAGGGGGGAGAGGGGTAGTAGTGGAGAGAGGAGGGGGGAGAGGGAGGGGGGTAGTAGTGGAGAGAGGAGGGGGAGAGGGAGGGGGGTAGTAGTGGAGAGGGGAGGGGGAGAGGGAGGGGGTAGTAGTGGAGAAAGGAGGGGGAGAGGGAGGGGGGTAGTAGTGGAGAGAGGAGGGGGAGAGGGAGGGGGGTAGTAGTGGAGAGAGGAGGGGGGAGAGGGAGGGGGGTAGTAGTGGAGAGAGGAGGGGGGTAGTAGTGGAGAGGGGAGGGGGAGAGGGAGAGGGGTAGTAGTGGAGAGAGGAGGGGGGAGAGGGAGAGGGGTAGTAGTGGAGAGAGGAGGGGGGAGAGGGAGAGGGGTAGTAGTGGAGAGAGGAGGGGGGAGAGGGAGAGGGGTAGTAGTGGAGAGAGGAGGGGGGAGAGGGAGGGGGGTAGTAGTGGAGAGAGGAGGGGGGAGAGGGAGAGGGGTAGTAGTGGAGAGAGGAGGGGGGAGAGGGAGAGGGGTAGTAGTGGAGAGAGGAGGGGGGAGAGGGAGAGGGGTAGTAGTGGAGAGAGGAGGGGGGAGAGGGAGGGGGGTAGTAGTGGAGGGGGGAGAGGGAGGGGGGTAGTAGTGGAGAGAGGAGAGGGAGGGGGTAGTAGTGGAGAGAGGAGGGGAGGGAGGTAGTAGTGGAGAGAGGAGGGGGAGGGGGGTAGTAGTGGAGAGAGGAGGGGGGAGAGGGAGGGGGGTAGTAGTGGAGGGGGGAGAGGGAGGGGGGTAGTAGTGGAGAGAGGGAGGGGGGTAGTAGTGGAGAGAGGAGGGGGGAGAGGGAGGGGGGTAGTAGTGGAGAGAGGAGGGGGGAGAGGGAGGGGGGTAGTAGTGGAGAGAGGAGGGGGGAGAGGGAGAGGGGTAGTAGTGGAGAGAGGAGGGGGGAGAGGGAGAGGGGTAGTAGTGGAGAGAGGAGGGGGGAGAGGGAGAGGGGTAGTAGTGGAGAGAGGAGGGGGGAGAGGGAGGGGGTTAGTAGTGGAGAGAGGAGGGGGGAGAGGGAGGGGGGTAGTAGTGGAGAGAGGAGGGGGGAGAGGGAGGGGGGTAGTAGTGGAGAGAGGAGGGGGGAGAGGGAGGGGGGTAGTAGTGGAGAGAGGAGGGGGGAGAGGGAGGGGGGTAGTAGTGGAGAGAGGAGGGGGAGAGGGAGGGGGGTAGTAGTGGAGAGAGGAGGGGGGAGAGGGAGAAGAGAAGAAATAGCAGAAAGAGAAGGGAGAGGGAGGGGGGAAGAAGATGGGAAGAATGGGAGAAAGGGGGAGGAGGAAAGAGAGATAGATGGTGAAGAAAAGTGGGCAGAGGAAAATGGATGAAAAAGAGGGAGAGAGAAGACCAGAGACCATAAGGCAGGTGAGAGGAGACACACAGACCAACTCCCCTAAGGCGGTCATAATTCTGCACGCGTACTCTGTCACACCTACAGCCCACAACACACACCTGGGTACCGAGGCACGAAGGTTACAGTGTAACATGTCATTACATCATCATGATTACACAATTAGGACAAACAGAGGGAACATAGAAGGAGAGAAAAGAGGAGAGAAAGGAAGAGTGTGTGTGTGTCTAGGAGTGTGTGTGGGGGGGGGGGGGGGGGCTGTGTGTGTGGAGGGAGCTGTGTGTGTGTGGGGGGGGGGGGCTGTGTGTGTGTATGGGGGGCTGTGTGTGTGGGGGGGAGCTGTATGTGTGTGTGTGTGTGTAGGGGTGGGGGCTGTGTGTGTGTGTGGGGGGGGGGGGGTGGGGGTGGGGGCTGTGTGTGTGTGTATGGGGGGGGGGGGGGGCTGTGTGTGTGTGTGAGAATGTGAATGTGTGTGTGTGTGTGTGTGTGTGTGTGTGTAATCTACCTGGTACAGAGGTCCCTAGTGCTACAAACACCACGGCAGTGACAGAGTCCTTCAGACCCACAGTGCAGCCGAAGGCAGAGGCCAGGTCTCCTGTTACAGCCGTCAGAACTCCTAGCAGGGACACCGAATCAAAAACACATTACGACAGACAGTAAGATTCCTTCCTCACCAGCCCACACTGGTAAACAACCTTTAATCGTTTGTTTCGGCACACGTGACCTTCTTGCCCCCTCCCCCCTCCCCACACGCTTCCCATCTTCGTTGCTGCCGTGGATAGTGGTATTTCAAGCTGACTTGACCAATCCTTGGTTACACATGAATTTCGTGTTACCTAATATTAAGGGAGATGGACAGCCCAGCCATTCCAGTACTCTGTAGGGTCAGGGGTCAGGGTTACCTACCGATGAGACTGATGGAGACGATGAAGCAGGCCCAGCCATTCCAGTACTCTGTAGGGTCAGGGGTCAGGGGTGAGGGTTACCTACCGATGAGACTGATGGAGACGATGAAGCAGGCCCAGCCATTCCAGTACTCTGTAGGGTCAGGGGTCAGGGGTCAGGGTTACCTACCGATGAGACTGATGGAGACGATGAAGCAGGCCCAGCCATTCCAGTACTCTGTAGGGTCAGGGGTCAGGGGTCAGGGTTACCTACCGATGAGACTGATGGAGACGATGAAGCAGGCCCAGCCATTCCAGTACTCTGTAGGGTCAGGGGTCAGGGGTCAGGGTTACCTACCGATGAGACTGATGGAGACGATGAAGCAGGCCCAGCCATTCCAGTACTCTGTAGGGTCAGGGGTCAGGGTTACCTACCGATGAGACTGATGGAGACGATGAAGCAGGCCCAGCCATTCCAGTACTCTGTAGGGTCAGGGGTCAGGGTTACCTACCGATGAGACTGATGGAGACGATGAAGCAGGCCCAGCCATTCCAGTACTCTGTAGGGTCAGGGGTCAGGGTTACCTACCGATGAGACTGATGGAGACGATGAAGCAGGCCCAGCCATTCCAGTACTCTGTCGGAGGGACAAAGGCAAACAGAACTTTCCAGAAGACGGTGAGGAAGTGCATGATGTAGTCAAAACAGGACGGGAGACGCTCTTCACCACTCTCCTCATCATCATCATCACCTGGAGAGAGACAGAAAGAGAGAGAGACAGAGAGAGAGAGAGAGAGAGAGAGAGAGAGAGAGAAAGAGAGAGGAAAGGGATAGATGCAGGGGGAGAGGGGAGGGGAGGGGAGAAGGTGATGGAGGGGGCAGGGAGAACAGAGAGTTTGGGTTCTAATTCTGTTCAGTCGGTACGATATGAATTCTGTAGACTGAAAGTGAAATGACGTGAACAGGATGTGACATCACGCAGAGAGGAAGCAAGGTCGGTACCTGCGCTGACAGTGACGGCAGAGACAAACTGCTCTCTCCAGCTGCAGCTTCCCACCACCAACGCAAGATTAGTCTTCTTGATCAGCTTATCTACTGTGTTCTACACACACACAATAGAGACCCCCCACACACACACACACAGTCAGTTAATACAATCACACACACACACACGGCTGAATCTTAACTTGAGATTAGAGAAATCTTGGAGCAAGTCTGTCATTGGCATCAATGCATGATTCAGGGCCCTATGCAATCTGCAATTCAATGGTAATGTTCCCCACATTAGTGGAGACTGTATTCGCGGTAAACGCCATGCCTCGGCTCCATCAGAAATGGTAATGTTCCCCACATTAGTGGAGACTGTATTCGCGGTAAACGCCATGCCTCGGCTCCATCAGAAATGGTAATGTTCCCCACATTAGTGGAGACTGTATTCGCGGTAAACGCCATGCCTCGGCTCCATCAGAAATGGTAATGTTCCCCACATTAGTGGAGACTGTATTCGCGGTAAACGCCATGTCTCGGCTCCATCAGAAATGGTAATGTTCCCCACATTAGTGGAGACTGTATTCGCGGTAAACGCCATGCCTCGGCTCCATCAGAAATGGTAATGTTCCCCACATTAGTGGAGACTGTATTCGCGGTAAACGCCATGTCTCGGCTCCATCAGAAATGGTAATGTTCCCCACATTAGTGGAGACTGTATTCGCGGTAAACGCCATGCCTCGGCTCCATCAGAAATGGTAATGTTCCCCACATTAGTGGAGACTGTATTCGCGGTAAACGCCATGTCTCGGCTCCATCAGAAATGGTCATGTTCCCCACATTAGTGGAGACTGTATTCGCGGTAAACGCCATGTCTCGGCTCCATCAGAAATGGTAATGTTCCCCACATTAGTGGAGACTGTATTCGCGGTAAACGCCATGTCTCGGCTCCATCAGAAATGGTAATGTTCCCCACATTAGTGGAGACTGTATTCGCGGTAAACGCCATGCCTCGGCTCCATCAGAAATGGTAATGTTCCCCACATTAGTGGAGACTGTATTCGCGGTAAACGCCATGCCTCGGCTCCATCAGAAATGGTAATGTTCCCCACATTAGTGGAGACTGTATTCGCGGTAAACGCCATGTGTCGGCTCCATCAGAAATGGTAATGTTCCCCACATTAGTGGAGACTGTATTCGCGGTAAACGCCATGCCTCGGCTCCATCAGAAATGGTAATGTTCCCCACATTAGTGGAGACTGTATTCGCGGTAAACGCCATGCCTCGGCTCCATCAGAAATGGTAATGTTCCCCACATTAGTGGAGACTGTATTCGCGGTAAACGCCATGTGTCGGCTCCATCAGAAATGGTAATGTTCCCCACATTAGTGGAGACTGTATTCGCGGTAAACGCCATGCCTCGGCTCCATCAGAAATGGTAATGTTCCCCACATTAGTGGAGACTGTATTCGCGGTAAACGCCATGTCTCGGCTCCATCAGAAATGGTCATGTTCCCCACATTAGTGGAGACTGTATTCGCGGTAAACGCCATGCCTCGGCTCCATCAGAAATGGTAATGTTCCCCACATTAGTGGAGACTGTATTCGCGGTAAACGCCATGCCTCGGCTCCATCAGAAATTACCATTTCTATCAGACAATCAAATCGAAGGTTATTGGTCACATACATGTGTTTAGCAGAGGTTATCGCGGGGCGTAGCGAAACGCTTGCAATCTGTAATGCGTCTTGCCATCCAGATTGAATAGAGCCCTCGCGCTCGTGGATCTCCTATGGTAAGGATTTACAGCAAGATCAAACGAAACGCTTGCAATCTGTAATGCGTCTTGCCATCCAGATTGAATAGAGCCCTCACGCTCGTGGATCTCCACGGTAAGGATTTACAGCAAGATCAAAGAAAGAAAACGGAGGGTTTGATTCAATCCGATCCGCTTTAGTCAACATCTGCATAGCGGTGGTATTGACGGTGTCGGGGGTGGAACTGAGTCAGAGCTGTCAAATTCACAAGCAGCTCCTGGAATTACACCTAAAGTGGACAACAATAATAACAACAATAATAATAACAATAATAATTATTATTAATTTATAGAGTAATGTGTTATTTTTTTTCTCAAACCCAATAAATAAAATGTATGTACAAACAATCCAAAACAACAATCCCATGCTATATACTGGTGTCACCAGATCCAGAGGAGACATTAAGAGAAATCCCATGATGCCTTGTTAACAAGACAGCCATTGGCTGCATTAAGAGAAATCCCATGCACAGCCTTGTTCACAAGCTCTAACACTGAAATGTCAGATGTGATCTACACCTCCATTAGGCTGATAGAAATCCTCATTATTTTTAGTTTAAGGATTTTTAATGTGTTAATATAGCCCACGCTTTGTAGTTCTGAGCTGTTATTATGAGTGGGGCGGGGCTATGTGACAACGATCTGAAGCTGCTCACCGATTTGACCGCTCCATCTCCGACACCCACAAATCATCTGCTACGCGGGTGTCTGCTATCGCCGGGTTAAACGCTTGATCTGATCGAATACTAGGCCTGAGTTGATCTCAAGTTATGATTCAGCTTTTATAGGCAATACAGTGAGGGAATGAGTTAGTAGTCGTTTTTAAATGTGCTTATTAAAGAGGTTTTACACACACACACACACACACACACACACACACACCCCCCCATGCACTCGCGTACAGAAACACACAAGCATATTATTAATACAGAGACTGAAAGAGAGACTATACCTTCTTAGCTCTTCTCATAAGTGTATTCACCCCACACTACACACACACACACACACACACACACACACACACACAAATGATACACAAAATGAATACACAAAACATTCTAAAAGCTGTCTGAAGAACAGAAGATAAAACACAAAGGGTCTTGTCAACATTAGAAAAGGTTTACAAGTGAGAAAACGCTAGCTGTTCCCATTACATAACCTGGCACATTTAGCCTTACGCTAGCTGTTCCCATTACATGACCTGGCACATTTAGCCTTACGCTAGCTGTTCCCATTACATAACCTGGCACATTTAGCCTTACGTTAGCTGTTCCCATTACATAACCTGCCACATTTAGCCTTACGCTAGCTGTTCCCATTACATAACCTGGCACATTTAGCCTTACGTTAGCTGTTCCCATTACATGACCTGGCACATTTAGCCTTACGCTAGCTGTTCCCATTACATAACCTGGCACATTTAGCCTTACGTTAGCTGTTCCCATTACATAACCTGGCACATTTAGCCTTACGCTAGCTGTTCCCATTACATAACCTGGCACATTTAGCCTTACGTTAGCTGTTCCCATTACATAACCTGGCACATTTAGCCTTACGTTAGCTGTTCCCATTACATAACCTGGCACATTTAGCCTTACGTTAGCTGTTCCCATTACATAACCTGCCACATTTAGCCTTACGCTAGCTGTTCCCATTACATAACCTGGCATATTTAGCCTTACGCTAGCTGTTCCCATTACATAACCTGGCATATTTAGCCTTACGTTAGCTGTTCCCATTACATAACCTGGCACATTTTGCCTTACGTTAGCTGTTCCCATTACATAACCTGCCACATTTAGCCTTACGTTAGCTGTTCCCATTACATAACCTGGCACATTTAGCCTTACGTTAGCTGTTCCCATTACATAACCTGGCACATTTAGCCTTACGTTAGCTGTTCCCATTACATAACCTGGCACATTTAGCCTTACGTTAGCTGTTCCCATTACATAACCTGGCACATTTAGCCTTACGTTAGCTGTTCCCATTACATAACCTGGCACATTTAGCCTTACGTTAGCTGTTCCCATTACATAACCTGGCATATTTAGCCTTACGTTAGCTGTTCCCATTACATAACCTGCCACATTTAGCCTTACGCTAGCTGTTCCCATTACATAACCTGGCCCATTTAGCCTTACGTTAGCTGTTCCCATTACATAACCTGGCACATTTAGCCTTACGTTAGCTGTTCCCATTACATAACCTGGCACATTTAGCCTTACGTTAGCTGTTCCCATTACATAACCTGGCACATTTAGCCTTACGTTAGCTGTTCCCATTACATAACCAGGCACATTTAGCCTTACGTTAGCTGTTCCCATTACATAACCTGGCACATTTAGCCTTACGCTAGCTGTTCCCATTACATAACCTGCCACATTTAGCCTTACGCTAGCTGTTCCCATTACATAACCTGGCACATTTAGCCTTACGTTAGCTGTTCCCATTACATAACCTGGCATATTTAGCCTTATGTTAGCTGTTCCCATTACATGACCTGGCACATTTAGCCTTACGTTAGCTGTTCCCATTACATGACCTGGCACATTTAGCCTTACGTTAGCTGTTCCCATTACATAACCTGGCACATTTAGCCTTATGCTAACCTGTCAAGGTGGCAGTGATGATTTCCTGTAAGAAATCCTGCATTCATCACGTGTAACTACGTCAATGATTTTAATTGGCCGTGGCACATTTAGCCTTATGCTAACCTGACAAGGTGGCAGTGATGATTTCCTGTAAGAAATCCTGCATTCATCACGTGTAACTACGTCAATGATTTTAATTGGCCGTGGCACATTTAGCCTTATGCTAACCTGACAAGGTGGCAGTGATGATTTCCTGTAAGAAATCCTGCATTCATCACGTGTAACTACATCAATGATTTTAATTGGCCGTGGCACATTTAGCCTTATGCTAAACTGACAAGGTGGCAGTGATGATTTCCTGTAAGAATTGGCCGTGGCACATTTAGAGATGGATATTTGTGTAATTTTTAAAACTTTTTTCTTAAACTTTTTTTAATGTTCGCTGGCATAGACCCAAAACATAGACCCAAAACAAATGCCCAAAACACAGACCCAAAACATAGACCCAAAACATAGACCCAAAACATAGACCCAAAACATAGACCCAAAACACAGACCCAAAACACAGACCCAAAACATAGACCCAAAACATAGACCCAAAACATAGACCCAAAACATAGACCCAAAACATAGACCCAAAACATAGACCCAAAACATAGACCCAAAACATAGACCCAAAACATAGACCCAAAACACAGACCCAAAACATAGACCCAAAACATAGACCCAAAACATAGACCCAAAACATAGACCCAAAACACAGACCCAAAACATACCCCAAACACACTAAAAGAGGACTCAAATGAACACAGACACACAGATACCTTGAACTCGTAAGACTCTTCGATGACCACCTCTATCCGTGTGTTTTCTCCCAGACTGGGACAACCCATCTTGGCCACCTCGTCATCCGTCGGCTTGTTCTCATTGGAGTCGCCTAGGAAACGGGGGAATGACGGACAGGTCAGAAGATGTGAAGGAGGGCCAAGATGGGCTGACGGGATGAGTTCCCAGAAAGCTTTGTAGCTAACGTGGCTTTCAGAAAACATCCTCTGCTGTACGGAAGAGTGTGTGTGTGTGTGTGTGTGTGTGTGTGTGTGTGTGTGTGTGTGTGTGTGTGTGTGTGTGTGTGTGTGTGTGTGTTCACTAGCTAGCATCACTATCGCTGCATAATTAAATCACACCAACCTGTTATCAATAGCGCCTAGACACAAGCTATGCTAACACAACGCTTGACACTGTTGGTGGTTATCATTAGCCTCCAGACACAAGCTAAGCAGTATGTCAAACAAAATCTCGCTAACGCTACATATTATATTAATGAAACTCTGCCCGAGGCCTGGTGGCTTTTCACGTTGAACATGAAACACATGGAGTCTTATTCACGACATATTAGAAAAATGAGAGAGAATCATTCCGGTCACATCTCAACACAACGTATAATTTCAGTCATATGTGATTCGTTTCAGGAATCTAGGCGTGTGTCGCGGGGTCACTACTTTACAGGAGAGCCATTTGAATGTAAACTTTTTCTTATCAAAATGCGTTTTTTTTTGGCAGAAATGCCTTCTGGAAAATGTGAACTTTAATTTGCCTTAAAATAACAAACATGTTACATCTGTAAATACACATTAAATGGGTAAATTACGAGCCCAGTTGGTTTAGCTCAGAAAAAGTCAGCAACCTTTCCGTTAGCCATGATTGGCTAAGATAATGAATGGGCTGGACATGCCGAGATATGAGTTTGGATTGGTCTGCCATATAGCAAGCATGCTTCTGTCTATTTGAGCTGGTCACTATGTCTAGGTAATTCTGTCTAACGCAGCTTTTATTTTTTATTTTTTTATTGCGTAGTAAAACTGCATAAACCTAAAGTCAAGTTAAAGTGTACTGCTAGCTAAGTGTATGCTCTCCACTTTCTGGAGGACCGAGTTTTGAAATCAGTGGAATACGAGTGTGACAGCTGAGGAGATGGAGAAAACACCTGTCTCCGGATTCCATCTTCAAACGAAGGGCAACCGTGGCATCCGTGAGGGAGACATGTCCATCCATGATGTATACGGGTAAGATAGTCTAGCTAGCTACATTTTTCACTTCAAGTTAAAGTGTACTGTCAGCTAGCTATTGTTAGCTGGCTAGCTCGCTAGCTAACGTTATGCATATGATCTTATTCCTTGTATCTTCGACACATTTGCTTAACTAGTTATAGCCTAGTGCTAACCCTAAAACTAACCCTGCCTCCTAACCCTAAAACAAATTCTAACCCTAACCTTAACCCTAAACCGCCTAGAAATAGCATTTGACCTTGTGGGGACCAACAAAAGGTCACCAGTTGGTCAAATGTTTGTTTGTTTACTATTTTTGTGGGGACTTCTCCCCACAAGAATAGTTAAACACGTCAACAGACACACACACACACACACATTTTAAATCGTTTATTTGAATCCACCAATCAAATTTACAAAAAAAAGGATCCAAACATTCCAAAGGCCCCTGTTTGCACGGCCCTCCAGGGTACAGAAAGCACCTCCTTCTCCAAACAGCTAGGCTGCCCACGACAGCTGAAACAGAGCAGCAGCTAGCCAATTTCTTTGCCCTAGTTTTTTTTTTTTTCAGGCCCGCAATCTGTGTACATGGCTGAGACTGCCAAATATCAGTGCCACCAGCTTGCACCTACTGTACACCCGAGGCTGTCCAAGTGTGCCACGAGGGGCTGGTTCTTAAGCAGCTTCTCGACACACACACACACAAACACACACACACAGACAGACAGACAGACGCAGTCACACACACACACACACAGACAGACAGACAGACAGACAGACAGACAGACAGACAGACAGACAGACAGACGCACTCACACAGTCACACACGCACTCACACAGTCACACACTCACACACACACACACAGACAGACGCAGTCACACACACACACAGACAGACAGACAGACAGACAGACAGACAGACGCAGTCACACACACACACACGCACTCACACAGTCACACACACACTCACACAGTCACACACACACACACACAGACAGACGCAGTCACACACACACACACACACACAGTCACACACACACACACACACACACAGTCACACACACACACACACACACACACACACACACACACACACACACACATACACACAGACAGACAGACAGACAGACACAGTCACACACACACGCACTCACACAGTCACACACACCGTGTTTTTGGCCAGCATCCAGAAGTAGCGGTTCCCCCAGCTCCATTGTGAAGGTCTTGTTCTTCTCATAAAGCTCATCATCAATAATCTTCACCTCGATCATCTTCCTGAAGACAGAGAGGAAGAGAGAGAGAGAGAGATGAGGAGGAGAGACAGAGAAGAGGAGAGAGAGAGATGAGGAGGAGAGACAGAGAAGAGGGGAGAGAGGAGGAAAAGGAGGAGTAGGAGGAGGAGGAGAGAAGGTGACTTTAGTGACACTATTAAACTGACATAGAGAAAAATCCCCATTAAAACCATAAAATCCCCATTAAAACCATAAAATCCCCATTAAAACCATAAAATCCCCATTAAAACCATAAAATCACAATTAATACCATAAAATCACCACGGAAACCATAAAATCACCATTAAAACCAAACCATACAATCCCTAATAAAATCACAGCAACACCTGAAAAGATTAAACACGCAATGCTCAGAGGGGAAGAGGAGAGAACGAGAGGAAACACACACACACACACACACACACACACACACACACACACACACACACACACACACACACGCTGTGTGGTTATGACTAGCTGCCATATTGAGGGTTAGAGGTCTGGCTCAGCGCTGAACGTTCTCACTACTGATAATTCACTGACTGACCCTCGCTGTGGGGGTATATTATATATACACTGTCACGTATATTGTATGCACTATCACACATTATCACATATATTATATACACTATTATATATTATATATACACAATCACAAATATTATATATACACTATCACACATATTATATATACACTATAACATATATACAATATAACATATATTATATATACACTATCACACATATTATATAAACACTATAACATATATATACAATATAACATATATTATATATACACTATCACATATATTATATATACACTATAACATATATATACAATATAACATATATTATATATACACTATCACACATATTATATAAACACTATAACATATATACAATATAACATATATTATATATACACTATCACATATATTATATATACACTATAACATATATATACAATATAACATATATTATATATACACTATCACACATATTATATAAACACTATAACATATATATACAATATAACATATATTATATATACACTATCACACATATTATATAAACACTATAACATATATATACAATATAACATATATTATATATACACTATCACACATATTATATAAACACTATAACATATATATACAATATAACATATATTATATATACACTATAACATATATTATATATACACTATAACATATATATACAATATAACATATATTATATATACACTATCACACATATTATATAAACACTATAACATATATATACAATATAACATATATTATATATACACTATAACATATATTATATATACACTATAACATATATTATATATACACAGTCACACTATCACATATATTATATATATTTTTTTATTTTTATTTTTTATTTTACATTTATTTAACCAGGTAGGCAAGTTGAGAACAAGTTCTCATTTACAATTGCGACCTGGCCAAGATAAAGCAAAGCAGTTCGACAGATACAACAACACAGAGTTACACATGGAGTAAAACAAACATACAGTCAATAATAAAGTATAAACAAGTCTATATACAATGTGAGCAAATGAGGTGAGAAGGGAGGTAAAGGCAAAAAAAGGCCTTGGTGGCAAGGTAAATACAATATAGCAAGTAAAACACTGGAATGGTAGTTTTGCAATGGAAGAATGTGCAAAGTAGAAATAAAAATAATGGGGTGCAAAGGAGCAAAATAAATAAATAAATAAAATACAGTTGGGAAAGAGGTAGTTGATAGGGCTAAATTATATGTGGGCTATGTACAGGTGCAGTAATCTGTGAGCTGCTCTGACAGTTGGTGCTTAAAGCTAGTGAGGGAGATAAGTGTTTCCAGTTTCAGAGATTTTTGTAGTTCGTTCCAGTCATTGGCAGCAGAGAACTGGAAAGAGAGGCGGCCAAAGAAAGAATTGGTTTTGGGGGTGACTAGAGAGATATACCTGCTGGAGCGTGTGCTACAGGTGGGAGATGCTATGGTGACCAGCGAGCTGAGATAAGGGGGGACTTTACCTAGCAGGGTCTTGTAGATGACATGGAGCCAGTGGGTTTGGCGACGAGTATGAAGCGAGGGCCAGCCAACGAGAGCGTACAGGTCGCAATGGTGGGTAGTGTATGGGGCTTTGGTGACAAAACGGATTGCACTGTGATAGACTGCATCCAGTTTGTTGAGTAGGGTATTGGAGGCTATTTTGTAAATTACATCGCCAAAGTCGAGGATTGGTAGGATGGTCAGTTTTACAAGGGTATGTTTATATGCTATCACATATATAATATATACACTATCACATATATTATATACTACACACTATCACCAACTATCACATATATTATATATACACTATCACATATTATATATACACTATCACCAACTATCACATATATTATATAAATGCTATCACATATATTATATAAATGCTATCACATATATTATATAAATGCTATCACATATATTATATATATGCTATCACATATATTATATATATGCTATCACATATATTATATATACACTATCACATATATTATATATATGCTATCACTTATATTATATATACACTATCACATACTATCACATATATTATATATACACTATCACATATATTATATATACACTATCACATACTATCACATATATTATATATACACTATCACATATATTATATATACACTATCACACACTATCACATATATTATATATACACTATCACACACTATCACATATGTTATATATACACTATCCCACACATTATATATATACTATCACATACATTATATATACACTATCACACATAATCACATATATTATATACACACTATCACATACATTATATATACACTATCACACATAATCACATATATTATATATACACTATCACATATATTATATATACACTATCCCACACATTATATATATACTATCACATACATTATATATACACTATCACACATAATCACATATATTATATATACACTATCACACATAATCACATATATTATATACACACTATCACATACATTATATATACACTATCAAATATATTATACATACACTATCACATATATTATATATACACTATAACATATATATACACTATCACATACTATCACATATATTATATATACACTATCACATACTATCACATATATTACATATACACTATCACATACTATCACATATATTATATATACACTATCACATACTATCACATATATTACATATACACTATCACATACTATCACATATATTATACATACACTATCACATATATTATATATACACTATCACATATATTATATGTACACTATCACATACTATCACATATATTATATATACACTATCACATACTATCACATATATTACATATACACTATCACATACTATCACATATATTATATATACACTATCACACATAATCACTTATATTATATATACACTATCACATATATTATATATACACTATCACATATATTATACATACACTATCACGTATATTATATATACACTATCACATACTATCACATATATTATATATACACTATCACATACTATCACATATATTATATATACACTATCACACACTATCACATATATTATATATACACTATCACATATATTATATATACACTATCACATACTATCACATATATTATATATACACTATCACACACTATCACATATATTATATATACACTATCACATATATTATATATACACTATCACATACTATCACATATATTATATATACACTATCACACACTATCACATATATTATATATACACTATCACATATATTATATATACACTATCACATATATTATATATACACTATCACATATATTATACATACACTATCACGTATATTATATATACACTATCACACACTATCACATATATTATATATACACTATCACGTATATTATATATACACTATCACATATATTATACATACACTATCACGTATATTATATATACACTATCACACACTATCACATATATTATATATACACTATCACATATATTATATATACACTATCACATATATTATACATACACTATCACGTATATTATATATACACTATCACATACTATCACATATATTATATATACACTATCACATACTATCACATATATTATATATACACTATCACACATAATCACTTATATTATATATACACTATCACATATATTATATATACACTAAAACACATAATCACATCTATTACATATACACTATCACATACTATCACATATATTATATATACACTATCTCTCTCTGTCTCTTTCGATCTCTCCGTGTGTCTCTCTCTCTCTCTGTCTGTTTCTATCACCATATCTCTCTCTCTTTCACCATATCTTTCTCTCTCTTCCATCTCTCTCTTCTCCATCTCTCCATCACTCCTCTCCCCCTCTCCCTCTACCTCTCCCCCTTCTCCTCCTCTCTTCTCTTCTCTTTTTTTCTCCCTCCCCCTTCTCCTATCGTCTTCCTCCTCTCCTCCCTCTCCCTTTCCCCCTTCTTCTCACTTCCCCTCTCCCTCTCCTCTACTCTCCTCTCCTCTCCAGTTGTTTATGACTGGGTTCCAGAGGATCGGTTAAAGTTCTTGTTCTCCTGATTTGTCCTCTTGTTCCAGCTAATGACATCATGACCCCCGTTGCCGTGGCAGCATGCCAAACAGCCACTACACAAAATATACCTACAAGCACAAAGCACTCATACTTACATGATAGAGGAGGGAGAATAGAGACACAGACAGAGAACGGGAGGTAGAGATCAAAAAGACAGGAATAAAAGAGGGAAAGTTCATAAATAATAGAAGAAGAGAAAGACAGGAAATAAATGAAAGATAGAAAGTGTTTTATAATGTTTATTAACATGTCATTTTTTTAACCTTTATTTAACTAGACAAGTCAGTTAAAAACATTTTTTATTTATTTACAATTACGGCCTAACCCCGCCGATGCTGGGCCATTTGTGCGCTGCCCTTTGGGACACCCAATCACAGCCGGTTGTGATACAGCCTGGAATCGAACCAGGGTCTGTAATGACGCCTCTAGCACTGAGATGCAGTGTCTTAGACCGCTGTGCCACTCAGTAGACCTACATGATTTAGTGTGTTAGAATGCCCTCAGTGAACGAGAGAAAGACAGAAAATAAATAAAAGAGAGAAAGTGTTTTTATACTGTTTGATTTAGTGTGTTAGAAACAGGAAGTGAGAGAGGTGTGTTTTCATTACTGGGATGCATCAGCGACAAACTTCTCATTCTGCTGAGTGTCTGAGATTTATACACACACACTAAACACAACCCCCCTCGTCTGCTCTCCAGTCCTCGCACTAAATCTCACACACACCCTGGAACACACACACACACACACACACACAACCCCGGAACACACACACACAACCCCGGAACACAAACACACACAAACCCGGAACACACACACAACCCCGGAACACACACACACCAGCCGGAACACACACACGCCAGCCCAGAACACACACACACCAGCCCAGAACACACACACACAACCCCGGGAACACACACACACAACCCCGGAACACACACACACAACCCCGGAACACACACACACAACCCCGGAACACACACACACAACCCCGGAACACAAACACACACAAACCCGGAACACACACACACAACCCCGGGAACACACACACACAACCCCGGAACACACACACACA
>NC_048573.1:6619649-6629649 GCF_013265735.2 Oncorhynchus mykiss | reverse complement strand
TAACTCTCTCCATCTCTCCAACCCTAACCCTGTCCATCTCTCCAACCCTAACCCTCTCATTCACTCCAACCCTAACCCTCTCATTCTCTCCAACCCTAACCCTCTCATTCACTCCAACCCTAACCCTCTCATTCTCTCCAACCCTAACCCTCTCATTCACTCCAACCCTAACCCTCTCATTCACTCCAACCCTAACTCTCTCCATCTCTCCAACCCTAACCCTCTCCTTCTCTCCAACCCTAAAGCCCTCTCCATCTCTCCAACCCTAACCATCTCATTCTCTTCGACCCTAACCCTCTCCATCTCTCCAACACTAATTAGCCCTATCCATCTCTCCAACCCTAACCCTCTCATTCACTCCAACCCTAAACCCATCATTCTCTCCAACCCTAACCCTCTCCTTGTCTCCATCTCTCCAACCCTAACCCTCTCCATCTCTCCAACCCTAACCCTCTCCTCTCCAACCCTAACCCTCTCATTGTCTCCATCTCTCCAACCCTAACCCTCTCATTGTCTCCATCTCTCCAACCCTAACCCTCTCCTTGTCTCCATCTCTCCAACCCTAACCCTCTCCATCTCTCCAACCCTAACCCTCTCCTCTCCAACCCTAACCCTCTCATTGTCTCCTTCTCTCCAACCCTAACCCTCTCATTGTCTCCATCTCTCCAACCCTAACCATCTCCTTCTCTCCAACCCTAACCCTCTCATTGTCTCCATCTCTCCAACCCTAACCCTCTCCTTCTCTCCAACCCTAACCCTCTCATTGTCTCCATCTCTCCAACCCTAACCCTCTCCTTCTCTCCAACCCTAACCCTCTCATTGTCTCCATCTCTCCAACCCTAACCCTCTCCTTCTCTCCAACCCTAACCCTCTCATTGTCTCCATCTCTCCAACCCTAACCCTCTCCTTCTCTCCAACCCTAACCCTCTCATTGTCTCCATCTCTCCAACCCTAACCCTGTCCTTCTCTCCAACCCTAACCCTCTCATTGTCTCTATCTCTCCAACCCTAACCCTCTCCATCTCCAATGTCTACTGTTTGCTGATGATCTGGTGCTTCTGTCACCAACCAAGGAGGGCCTACAGCAGCACCTAGATCTTCTGCACAGATTCTGTCAGACCTGGGCCCTGACAGTAAATCTCAGTAAGACCAAAACAATGGTGTTCCAAAAAAGGTCCAGTCGCCAGAACCACAAATACAAATTCCATCTAGACACTGTTGCCCTAGAGCAAACAAAAAACTATACATACCTTGGCCTAAACATCAGCGCCACAGGTAACTTCCACAAAGCTGTGAACGATCTGAGAGACAAGGTAAGAAGGGCCTTCTATGCCTTCAAAAGGAACATGACATTTGACATTCCAATTAGGATCTGGCTAAAAATACTTGAATCAGTTATAGAACCCATTGTCCTTTATGGTTGTGAGGTCCGGGGTCCGCTCACCAAAATATCCTCCGTGTACAACGTAAAACACCAAATAATGCATGCAGAGCAGAATAAGGCCGATACCCACTAATTATCAAAATCCAGAAAAGAGCCGTTAAATTCTATAACCACCTAAAAGGAAGTGATTCCCAAACCTTCCATAACAAAGCCATCACCTACAGAGAGATGAACCTGGAGAAGTCCCTTAAGCAAGCTGGTCCAGGGGCTCTGTTCACAAACACAAACAGACCCCACAGAGCCCCAGGACAGCAGCACAATTAGACCCAACCAAATCATGAGAAAACAAAAAGATAATTACTTGACACATTGGAAAGAATTAACAAAAAAACAGAGAATGCTATTTACCCCTAAACAGAGAGTACTGTACATAGTGGCAGAATACCTGACCACTGTGACTGACCCAAACTTAAGGAAAGCTTTGACTATGTACAGACTCAGTGAGCATAGCAAAGCTATTGAGAAAGGCCGCTGTAGGCAGACATGGCTCTCAAGAAAAGACATGTGCACACTGCCAACAAAATGAGGTGGAAACTGAGCTGCACTTCCTAACCTCCTGGCCAATGTATGACCATATTAGAGACACATATTTCCCTCAGATTACACAGACCCACAAAGAATTACAAAACAAACCCAATGTTGATAAACTCCCATATCTATTGGGTGAAATACCACAGTTTTCCATCACAGCAGCAAGATTTGTGACCTGTTACCACGAGAAAAGGGCAACCAGTGAAGAACAAACACCATTGTAAATACAACCCATGTTTATGCTTATTTATTTTCCCTTTTGTACTTGAACTATTTGTACATCGTTACAACATTGTATATAGACATAATATGCCATTTGAAATGTCTTTATTCTTTTGTAACTTTTGTAAGTGTAATGTTTACTGTTTATTTCTGATTGTTTAATTCACTTGTGTTTACAGTTATTTTTTTGGAATGGCTTTACACACTTGTTGCGGAACGTGGCTCACACAAGCCAACTAAGACACAACACTCGGAGAGAAACTCTGCAATCGAAACCTAACAATCCTATTTAATCCTATTTATTTTGCAACAAAATGATACACACACATGCACCATTTAAATGAGTCTTTCAAAGCAGCAACAACACACTGATGTACTTTATACAAAACACACAGCTGTACTTTGTACACCTTTTTAATGCTCTCAGACAGGCTTCCGTGAAAGATTGTTCCGGAACTGTACATCGACTCACATTTCAAAGAACACAAAAATAAAAAGGCTTCAGAAGAAAACAAAAAACAAAGAAACGTAGAATTACAATTACAGTAATCAATAAAATATGTTACCGTAAACTACACGGAAACAAAAATAATTACAATACAGTAATCAATACAATATGTTACTGTAAACTACACGGAAACAAAAATAATTACAATACAGTAATCAATACAATATGTTACTGTAAACTACACGGAAACAAAAATAATTACAATACAGTAATCAATACAATATGTTACTGTAAACTACACAGAAACAAAAATAATTACAATACAGTAATCAATACAATATGTTACTGTAAACTACACGGAAACAAAAATAATTACAATACAGTAATGAATACAATATGTTACTGTAAACTACACGGAAACAAAAATAATTACAATTACAGTAATCAATACAATATGTTACCGTAAACTACACAGAAACAAAAATAATTACAATTACAGTAATCAATACAATATGTTACTGTAAACTACACGGAAACAAAAATAATTACAATACAGTAATCAATACAATATGTTACCGTAAACTACACGGAAACAAAAATAATTACAATTACAGTAATCAATACAATATGTTACTGTAAACTACACGGAAACAAAAATAATTACAATTACAGTAATCAATACAATATGTTACTGTAAACTACACGGAAACAAAAATAATTACAATTACAGTAATCAATACAATATGTTACTGTAAACTACACGGAAACAAAAATAATTACAATTACAGTAATCAATACAATATGTTACTGTAAACTACACGGAAACAAAAATAATTACAATTACAGTAATCAATACAATATGTTACTGTAAACTACACGGAAACAAAAATAATTACAATTACAGTGATCAATACAATATGTTACCGTAAACTACACAGAAACAAAAATAATTACAATACAGTAATCAATACAATATGTTACCGTAAACTACACGGAAACAAAAATAATTACAATTACAGTAATCAATACAATATGTTACCGTAAACTACACAGAAACAAAAATAATTACAATTACAGTGATCAATACAATATGTTACTGTAAACTACACGGAAACAAAAATAATTACAATACAGTAATGAATACAATATGTTACTGTAAACTACACAGAAACAAAAATAATTACAATACAGTAATGAATACAATATGTTACTGTAAACTACACGGAAACAAAAATAATTACAATTACAGTAATCAATACAATATGTTACCGTAAACTACACAGAAACAAAAATAATTACAATACAGTGATCAATACAATATGTTACCGTAAACTACACAGAAAGTGTAAAGTGTAAAGGATTGTAAGGGATGGAGTAGATGGTTTATGGATCCCGCCTTCTGTCAGGGTCTGGTCACATCACCTCATCCACATCACAAGCCTTGTCATCCCTGGCTAGGCAACGGGGAAAATATCGCCTTGGACTGACCCAATCGGGTCAATCGGATTGAGAAATGGGGAGTAAAGGGGGCAAGTATACAACTGTGAAGTTGTGGTTGGTGAACCAGTCCCTGACCAGAGCAGCCCGGAGGAAACTAACATTATCCCAGATGACAACAAACCTGGGCTGCTCTGGCCCGTCCTGTACAACTACATTATGTAGTGCATCCAGAAATATGATTATGTGTGTAGTATTGTAGGGACCGAGGTTGGCATGGTGATACATCCAGTAATATGATTATGTGTGGTAGTATTGTAGGGACCGAGGTTGGCATGGTGATGCATCCAGTAATATGATTATGTGTTGTAGTATTGTAGGGACCGAGGTTGGCATGGTGATGCATCCAGTAATATGATTATGTGTTGTAGTATTGTAGGGACCGAGGTTGGCATGGTGATACATCCAGTAATATGATTATGTGTGGTAGTATTGTAGGGACCGAGGTTGGCATGGTGATGGAGAACTCCTTGCAGACTAATGGCGGCCCACAAGGTGATATTCCCCCAACACGGGTTGATTATTACGGAATGTTGTGTGATCTGCGATGATTTGCTCTCGTAGTTGATGTGGGAGGATGGTGTTGACCCAAGATGGCGGCAGAGTGTCGACGTACTGACACGGGTTGATTATTACGGAATGTTGTGTGATCTGCGATGATTTGTTCTCGTAGTTGATGTGGGAGGATGGTGTTGACCCAAGATGGCGGCAGAGTGTCGACGTACTGACACGGGTTGATTATTACGGAATGTTGTGTGATCTGCGATGATTTGTTCTCGTAGTTGATGTAGGCGAATGGTGTTGACCCAAGATGGCGGCAGAGTGTCGACGTACTGACACGGGTTGATTATTACGGAATGTTGTGTGATCTGCGATGATTTGTTCTCGTAGTTGATGTGGGAGGATGGTGTTGACCCAAGATGGCGGCAGAGTGTCGACGTACTGACACGGGTTGATTATTACGGAATGTTGTGTGATCTGCGATGATTTGCTCTCGTAGTTGATGTGGGAGGATGGTGTTGACCCAAGATGGCGGCAGAGTGTCGACGTACTGACACGGGTTGATTATTACGGAATGTTGTGTGATCTGCGATGATTTGCTCTCGTAGTTGATGTGGGAGGATGGTGTTGACCCAAGATGGCGGCAGAGTGTCGACGTACTGACACGGGTTGATTATTACGGAATGTTGTGTGATCTGCGATGATTTGCTCTCGTAGTTGATGTGGGAGGATGGTGTTGACCCAAGATGGCGGCAGAGTGTCGACGTACTGACACGGGTTGATTATTACGGAATGTTGTGTGATCTGCGATGATTTGCTCTCGTAGTTGATGTGGGAGGATGGTGTTGACCCAAGATGGCGGCAGAGTGTCGACGTACTGACACGGGTTGATTATTACGGAATGTTGTGTGATCTGCGATGATTTGTTCTCGTAGTTGATGTGGGCGGATGGTGTTGTTTGCTAACACTAGATTGACAACGGCCAGTTCCTTCCTGTTCCTGTTCATGGGTAAACAAACAGTGGTCTTTCCACCCACAGGAGGTCGTCTGGCAGCTCTTTAGAAAATACAAGAATGTGATGTCATTGGTTAGGTTCTTCTTTACATCCTGTACTGTCATACTGAACACAGTAACATCACAACTGTATTACATGTACTTCACAGCACTATACCTATTTGTTCTGTTCACTGAGGAGCATAGACCTAATATTGTAGGACTACATTGTATTGCACTGGGATGCAGATTGATGTACAACAATCCCATAGGTACAGTCTAGTGTAGAAAGTTGAAGACATACCTGTTCTCCAGTCTAAATGTCCGTATCATGGATGCTACCGTGTGGCGTCTCCGGTTTGGCGGGACTCTCCGCCTCCCTCATCGTCATGACTTATGACACGGTTCCACCAAAGTGGCCCTGACTTGTGTACTGATGTGTTGTAGAATTGCAAACAAAGTGCAAAGCAGAACATACTTTTGGTGTCTTTGTAAAAAAATTATTATTATTATTTTTTTTAAAGTTAGGGTTCTGATGCTTTTGTCTTTCAGTGTGTATTATCTATTGCACTGGCTTTGGCAATGTTAACATATGTTTCCCATGTCAATAAAGACCTTACACTGAAATTGAAATAGAATTGAGAGAGAGAGAGTTAGAGAGAGAGAGGGGAGAGAGTGAGGGGAGAGAGTTAGAGAGAGAGAGGAGAGAGAGTTAGAGAGACAGAGAGAAAGGGGAGAGAAAAGTTAACAGAGAAAGAGATCTGTTTGCCTGATATTTTGTGTGTGTGCATGTGTGTGTGTGCGTGTGTGTGTGTGTGTGTGTGCGTGTGTGTGTGTGTTTTGTGCGTGTGTGTGTGTGCGTGTGTGTGTGCGTGTGCGTATTTTGTGTGTGTGCGTGTGCGTGTGTGTGCGTGTGCGTGTGTGCGTGTGCGTGTGCGTGTGTGTGTGTGTGTGCGTGTGTGTGTGTGTGTGTGTGTGTGTGTGTGTGCATGTGTGTGTGTGTGTAGCCGTAGTAATAGTACAGTAATAACACGGTACAGCTAACGCCCAGGCCTTGTGGTCAGACTGACCTCGGCCTACACCCTCCAGGCTCCAGGCTGGCTCCAGGGGGGTGAGAGGGATGCTGTGCCCGGTGTCGGGGCTCTAATCTGGGGCACGGTGGTGAAGGGAGCAGCCCGTGGCTGGAGGTCCTGTTCACTAATTACAGACTGTGTGTAAGACCACGGGAATGATCATAGAGCACTCTGTGTGTGTGTGTGTGTGTGTGTGTGTGTGTGTGAGCAGTGGCAGGGTTGAAGAATAACCACAGGGACAAAAACCACTGCTATGAAAGGAGAGGGAGGAAGAGAGGGAGGAAGGGAGGGGAGAAGGGAGGGAGGAAGAGAGGGAGGAAGGGAGGGGAGAAGGAGAGAAAACCAAACAAGCCAAAACATGTCTCCAAGACATGAGAAAATGTCTTCCACTATTTCTGACATTCTGACACCGCTGCTAAAACATTTAAATGTGTTCCACAAGCACACACACGAAAACAAAACAACACTAAAAGCGTGGCATCCTATTCCCTTTACCTGCTACTGGAGGGACAGTGAGGGAGATAGAGATAGTAGGGAAGAAAGAGAGAGAGAGGGGGGAGGAGGAGAGGGAGTGAGGGAGAGAGAGAGAGAGGGGGGGAGGAGAGGGAGTGAGGGAAAGAGAGAGAGGGAGAGCGAGAGGGTGGGGTGAGGGAAAAAGAGAGAGAGAGAGAGAGAGGGAGGAGAGGGAGTGAGGGAAATATGGAGAATTAAAGAGAGAAGAAGATATGTAATGAGGGAGAATTAAAGAGAGAAGAAGAGATGTAATGAGGGATAATTAAAGAGAGAAGACGAGAGATAATGAGGGAGAATTAAAGAGAGAAGAAGAGAGATAATGAGGGAGAATTAAAGAGAGAAGGAGAGATAATGAGGGAGAATTAAAGAGAGAAGAGATGTAATGAGGGAGCATTAAAGAGAGAAGAAGAGAGATAATGAGGGAGAATTAAAGAGAGGAGATGTAATGAGGAAGAATTAAAGAGAGAAGAAGAGATGTAATGAGGGAGAATTAAAGAGAAGAAGAGATGTAATGAGGGAGAATTAAAGAGAGAAGAAGAGATGTAATGAGGGATAATTAAAGAGAGAAGACGAGAGATAATGAGGGAGAATTAAAGAGAGAAGAAGAGAGATAATGAGGGAGAATTAAAGAGAGAAGGAGAGATAATGAGGGAGAATTAAAGAGAGAAGAGATGTAATGAGGGAGCATTAAAGAGAGAAGAAGAGAGATAATGAGGGAGAATTAAAGAGAGGAGATGTAATGAGGAAGAATTAAAGAGAGAAGAAGAGATGTAATGAGGGAGAATTAAAGAGAAGAAGAGATGTAATGAGGGAGAATTAAAGAGAGAAGAAGAGATGTAATGAGGGATAATTAAAGAGAGAAGACGAGAGATAATGAGGGAGAATTAAAGAGAGAAGAAGAGAGATAATGAGGGAGAATTAAAGAGAGAAGAAGAGAGATAATGAGGGAGAATTAAAGAGAGAAGAAGAGATGTAATGAGGGAGAATTAAAGAGAGAAGAAGAGATGTAATGAGGGAGAATTAAAGAGAGAAGAAGAGATGTAATGAGGGAGAATTAAAGAGAGAAGACGAGAGATAATGAGGGAGAATTAAAGAGAGAAGAAGAGAGATAATAAGGGATAATTAAAGAGAGAAGAAGAGATGTAATGAGGGATAATTAAAGAGAGAAGAAGAGATGTAATGAGGGAGAATTAAAGAGAGAAGAAGAGATGTAATGAGGGATAATTAAAGAGAGAAGACGAGAGATAATGAGGGAGAATTAAAGAGAGAAGAAGAGAGATAATGAGGGAGAATTAAAGAGAGAAGAAGAGAGATAATGAGGGAGAATTAAAGAGAGAAGAAGAGATGTAATGAGGGAGAATTAAAGAGAGAAGAAGAGAGATAATGATCGAGAATTAAAGAGAGAAGAAGAGAGATAATGAGGGAGAATTAAAGAGAGAAGAAGAGATGTAATGAGGGAGAATTAAAGAGAGAAGAAGAGAGATAATGATCGAGAATTAAAGAGAGAAGAAGAGAGATAATGAGTAGAAAGCATCGCTCACACATACCTAGACCCCCCCGCCCCCCTCCCTCCCACACACACACACACACACACACACACATATACACACACACACCCTCTCTCTCCTTCCGTCAAACACACTCTCTCTCTCCTTCCGTTAAACACAGACACACTCACACTCGGCGAACAACACTGAATAATTTATTTGATGTCCTCATCTATGGCGGACGCTTAAAAATATTATAACTTTACGCAACTTGTTAAACATTTATGCAACTCAGCCACATAAAGTTTATAACTTTACACAGCTTGTTAAACATTTATGCAACACTGAGCAATTTAAAGGTCTCTCTCTTTTTTTCTCCCTCTCTCCCTCTCTCGCTTGCTCTCACAGTTACACATCTGCTAGACACCAGACCCAGCTAGCAGATAACGTTCTGAGAACTATATGTTTGCTAGAACTTGGTGAGATATATTTTCTTGGCATTCTTGGGGGGGTAAAACATACGACATCATAAAATCCATGTACACAAATAACAAGCGTGTGGTTAAAATGAGCAAAAAACACATTTCTTTCCACAGGGCCGTGGGGTGAGACAGGGATGCAGCTTAAGCCCCACCCTCTTCAACATATATATCAACGAATTTGTGAGGGCACTAGAACAGTCTGCAGCACCCGGCCTCACCCTACTAGAATCTGAAGTCAAATGTCTGCTGTTTGCCGATGATCTGGTGCTTCTGTCACCAACCAAGGGGGGCCTACAGCATCACCTAGATCTTATGCACAAATTCTGTCAGACCTGGGCCCTGACAGTAAATCTCAGTAAGACCAAAACAATGGTGTTCCAAAAAAGGTCCAGTCGCCAGGACCACAAATACAAATTCCATCTAGACACCGTTGCCCTAGAGCACACAAAAAAACTATACATACCTCGGCCTAAACATCAGCGCCACAGGTAACTTCCACAAAGCTGTGAACGATCTGAGAGACAAGGCAAGAAGGGCCTTCTATGCCATCAAAAGGAACATAAAATTCAACATACCAAATTAGGATTTGGCTAAAATTACTTGAATCAGTTATGGAACCCATTTCCCTTCATGGTTGTGAGTTCTGGGGTCCGCTCACCAACCAAGACTTCACTAAATGGGACAAACACCAAATTGAGACTCTTCACGCAGAATTATTTTTATTATTTTTCCCCCTAATTTCGTGGTATCCAATTGGTAGTTACAGTCTTGTCTCATCGCTGCAACTCCCGTACGGACTCGGGAGAGGCG